>NC_091194.1:33269194-33465874 GCF_040958095.1 Procambarus clarkii
TAAAGGACACTATGGGGAACTTTGAAAAACAGTTAATGAGTATAATTAGACAGACTTGTTGCTAGGCAGAGGAGTAAATAATGAGATATATGGCAAATTTTGCAAAATATACGGCACACAAACATTCATACCCAAACAAAGCAAAATGCTAGGTAAGAACAAAGCAGTTGGCCCGTAGGGGAAAGGAGATACCCACAAGACTGGAATACAAGTCATTAACAAGCACACAAGTACTACACTACACAACAACCGCACTACTACCAGAACTGGACGAATCACTACCAAAACAACACATTGCACATCACTACCAAAACAACACAACACAACACAAGCATTGGCAAAGAATTATAGACCAGTTGCACTAACATCCCACATAATAAAATTATTTGAGAGTGATCAGGAGTCAGATTACTAGTTTTATAGAGACCAATGACCTCCACAATCCAGGCCAACAAGGATTTAGAGCAGTTTCTATGATCGAGCCACTGAGATCTATAAAGAATTCTGATCAAGAAAGAGATCTAGGGGTGGTTTTAGATAGAAAACTATAACCTGAGGATCATATTAAGAACATTCTGCGAGGGGCCTATGCTACACTTTTTAACTTTAGAATTGCTTTTAAATACATAGGTCAAAAAGTTTTAAAAGTTTTAAAAGTTTTTTAAACCTCTCGTGTATCATGAGTGTGTTAAAGCATCAGATGGTGCATTCAGATGATGAATATTACCTAGTTCCTTCATCTGGGAAGAATGAACACATATTGGTGCATTCGGATGATAAAAACTAACTACTGTAGTTTAATTGATCAACAGACTGTATATCATATGCAGACTGTATGTGGATCTGCGGGCCACTCCAAACAACAGCCTGGTGGACCAAGCTCCACCAGGGCTAAAGCACAAAGTGATATAGATGTGATAGAGAAACTAGGTCAAATGGAGGAGTAGGTCTGTATATTAAACAGCACCTGACGTGCACAGAGCTACTAAACTCAATGTGGTGGTAGAGTGGTGGGGGGGGGGGAAACATTGCAGAAAAAAACAAAAATACAATTTGGTCAACAAAACAGCATTGTTTAAAATAGAAGACATGGGTTGTCATTTTGGGGGTAAGGTAGGTTACATTGAGTTAATTAGTTAGTACTTAGTTTTTATCTTAAACTGGTTGGGAGAGGTACAGTGTTGCTGTGCTGGTGAAAGAACACCTAAAGGTAAATTAAATAATGATTGCGAATCCACAAGAAGTTGACATAATATCGCTAGAGATCTGCAATCAGGATGATAAACTTTCCTTAAAGAATTTGACAAACACTTGCTGATAGGACATGAAGTAAATGAAATGTATGTCAAGTTTTGTGAAATATATGATAAAAGCACAACAAAATTTGTACCAAAGGAGAGATGCAGAACTAGGAAAAGGGGTTTGTTCAACAGAAATTGCGAGAGGGCCTGAGACCCAAACACACACAAATGGAATCAATATATAGCAAGAGGCCAAACCCCCAAACATACAAGCGATGCAAAGATGCGAGAAACAGCAGCAGCATTAAGGAGAGGGACTTAAGGACCATAAATAAAGTGTGAAAATAAACTCGAGTAAATTTTTTTAACTACTCTCGACAGTGAAGAAAAACAAATATTCAGACGATTTGTGTTAGAATCATTAATCTTACACTTTCGGTCATATTCAACAACACAAATACATACACACACATTCCTGTTGCTGTAGCAAGTGAAGAATTACACACACAGATCACAATAACGTGATGCATCAAATGAACAAATCCACAAGGGCCGTGACGAGGATTCGAACCTGCGTCCGGGAGCATCCCAGACACTGCCTTAATCGACTGAGCTACAACAGGGTAAAAGGGTTGAAACCGAAGTTCTACTGAACTTACTGGATCCCATAGCCTCTCCGAGGCACAAACCAGGCTTTTACACAAACCCCCCCCCCCCCTGCACCCGAGCTATGTCAACAGGCCGTTCTCCCTCTTCGCCCTTCCGAATGCACCATATCAGTAAATTTTTTAATAATCTTTTAAAAATAGTAAATGCCACTATTTTTGCAAAATTATTACGAGATCTATTATTCTATAGAATAATGCATATAAATGCATATATGCATATAAATACAAAACATAAATACAAAACAAGTAAATGTAAATAATTTTACCTTGCACCTAGATCCACCAAGCCTGTATGGCGCGCGTTTCAGTACTTCGGAAATCTAGAACTATCTTGAATCTCTAATCTGCAATGAAACAATACATATTATTGCACTTACCAAAACATGGATGAATGTAGAAAATACAGAACTATTAGCTGAATATCAAATAAATGGATTTAATCTATTTCACACAGATAGATATATTACACCGTGTATATTAGGTAATACCTAACATACACGCCTCCACACACACTACATTTGAAATGTAGTCTCAAAAAGACTACATTTCAACAGCAAAGATTACTCCATAAAAAAATAATTAAATTATTGACCAACATGAGAGAGGGTTAGCCAACATGAGAGGGTTGTGTTGATTGCCTGAAAATATTTAAATTGTGTAATGTATTGAATGGCATTTTTCAAGTTACAACATTTTTTAAATTACTGAACTAGGTTCTAGGCTTTGCTAGGCTTAATTCAATTATTACAGATAAGCCTAACCTAGCCTAGAACCCAGTGGGTTTTCTTCCTATTGGGGAGTGTTGTACATGCCTCGCCTCCACATACACACTAGCACAGCCAGGCCTCGCCTCCACATACACACTAGCACAGCCAGGCCTCGCCTCCACATACACACTAGCACAGCCAGGCCTCGCCTCCACATACACACTAGCACAGCCAGGCCTCGCCTCCACATACACACTAGCACAGCCAGGCCTCGCCTCCACATACACACTAGCACAGCCAGGCCTCGCCTCCACATACACACTAGCACAGCCAGGCCTCGCCTCCACATACACACTAGCACAGCCAGGCCTCGCCTCCACATACACCAGCACTGCCAGGCCTCACCTCCACATACACCAGCACTGCCAGGCCTCGCCTCCACATACTCACCAGCACAGCCAGGCCTCGCCTCCACATACACCAGCACTGCCAGGCCTCGCCTCGCCTCCACATACACCAGCACTGCCAGGCCTCGCCTCCACATTTAAACCAACCAAGCCCACAAATACGTTAACATGGACCAGCATTACACCGTCTAACATACTCTGTCAGATGTAACAACTAAATTTGTGAATTCAAGACCAAATCTATTGTATAACACAGTGTTAGTACGAGAAAAACATTACTTACATTCGAAGCCGTGTTTAAAAATGGCGGCGGTCTTGTACTGACGCTCCAAACTGTGTGTTCGTTTGCGTATGATGAACGTGTGACAATTTACTACAACAATTATTTAATTATTCTTATTCTTTATTTTAATATTTTTAGGGTACATGAAATTTCAAACTTATTTGCACACAATAATATAATTGCATTGCCATAACCTTTATATATTACGGAAAATACGATGACATGAACGAAGTCAAAGTGAAGTTGAAGTCAAAGTCATTCGCCGAATGTATTAGTCATTTTTTTTCTCCCAAACGATAGGGGTAACAAATCCACAGAGAATATAAGTGTACAGTAAAGTCAATTTTATTCAGGAAAGTACATACATAGTTGATTTACAAACATAATGTTGGATTTATAGATAGAGCTAGTGCATACAATACCTAAAGCCACTATAGTAGGCATATAGCATTTCAGGCAACCGGGCAGTATATATGGACCCCTTACTCAAATCTCTGAATATGTTAGATATTAAGTCCCTGCACATACTCTCATGTGTATTTTATATATATAAAACGCTGCACTGTAATGTCAATCCTGACCTTAAAAGCTTCCTAGAAGGTTGTAACAGATCCCATGAGCACCACACCAGAAACAAATACCTATTTGATATTCCAAGAGTACGACTTAGTCAAACTAGAAATGCTTTACAAATCAAGAGACCTCGAATGTGGAATGACCTTCCCAATTATGTTAAAAACTGTACCTCTCCCAACCAGTTTAAGATAAATAAAGATAAATTTATAAGTTAAGAAAAATTCCACAAATCAACAACCCTGTTACTGACCCTGTATTTACCCAAGTCTTTCCTAAATCTAAACTTATCCAATTTATACCCATTGTTTCGTGATCTATCTTGTGTTGACAATTTTAATACCCTATTAATATCCCCTTTGTTATATCTATTCAGGAAATTGTGGTTGATCTCGAACCCATTGATAATGTGACGACTTATACAGAATTTTGTAACTATATCATCAAGATTGTAACCAGCTTAGCTAAATGTAGTGTGGGGTTCAGTCCCTAAGCCCATATATGTGCCTCTCTAACCATTTAGGTTACAGGGCAAAAACATAAAAACAAAGGTAACTGCAGAAGGCCTATTGGCCCATACCAGGCAGCTCCTATCTATAACAGATAAACACTAAGTACTACCTAATTAACTCAATGTAACCTACCAACCTAACCCCCTATCCACCTAACCTATCCACCGCTGCCCACTGGATGGGGGGCGGTGTGCAGGACAAACATATAAATTTTGATACTAGCTCTCCACATATGTCAGTTGCTTAACACTTTAGTGCGCGCGGCGTTCTGGGCGCTCAAGCGTAAACACAAAATTTTATAATCTTTTCACGCTCCTAACCTCAATTCTCAAGCTACGTTTTTCATTTTGGTATCAATGCGTTGGCAATAAAATTCTCTACAAGATCATATGCATAAAATGTCACCGAAGCATTTGGTATCCCACTACGAAGTAAATAAACACGAAGATGACTCGCCGTGACACCCAAACAGGAAGTAAATGTTCATACTCTTTCGTTTGTTGCCAGCCTCACAGTCATCCTACAGCGCTCATTTTGATATCACTGAACTCGCAATAAAATTCCCCACCCAGACATATGCCTATCAATGTCTAATTATGGTATCGGGTGACCCGCACGAGTGTGGGAACTGGGCGAAGCGTTAGCCGTGATTTCAGCAGGGACGACACTGTTGGGATGCAGTGCTTTGAATGTTTATACTTATTTAACTCTCCTGACATTATTTCTGAAGCTACGTATTTCATTTTTATAGCAATGTGTTCGCAATAGAAAGTTCTATAAGAACATGGGTAGAGTTGGCCAACACAGCGTCAAATAAATTTCCGGCGAATAAAATCTTACGCGTGTTTGTACCCGTGAGCGTCAAAAGTTTTTACTTTGCTCATGTTTTTCAAGTTTATACTTGTTTCACACCGTTTTTTTTTTGTATAGTGTTCGGAATAAAATTCCCTACACAGACATATGCATATCAAATACAATTCCTTGGAATTCACAGCTGTAGAGATGACGGAAAACACACAACCGGAACCCGCTCTTGACACTCCAACTCACACCCGCAACACCCACAAAAAAAGTTTCTCTTGTTTCATGTATACTTACTTTAGTTTTCGTGCTACAGTTCTCATTTAGGTATCAAAATATTCCTAAGAAAATAGACTACAATACTGAAACAATCTAAGACAATTATGTGTACTTACCAAAGCAAAGACGATTGTAGTAAAATAAGTTGAGCATTTTATCTCCACTCCACCTCCTTCAGGTACTGATTCCTGAAGTTGCTCAACAGATGTTCCTAGGTGGAGTGAAGCTGATGTAGGTGGTTATTTCTTGTCCACCCAATACACCCTTTTCCTGTGATAAGTGGTGTAATTGCAAGGTATGACGCAAAGTGGAACATCGCATGTCTTGCACGCTATACCAGTTTCCTTCCTGATACCCGACTTTGAACACACTTCACACCTGCGACGTTTGGGGATTTTTACCAGCTCATGTTTCAATTTATAGTTCAGGCGAGTCTCTGCTATAACAACACGTCGCTGTTGTCTCTGGGTTGGCAATAAACTACTGTCTGAATCGTCGCTCTCACTATTGTTTTCAAACACTAATGTGGAATATGAATTATCTTCATCAGATTCAGCTTCAGCACTAGGTGTAGACGTGAAGAGAGGGCGCCTCACACCCGACGGGCCAGGTGTTGACGGGTCAGCAGGAGGATACACAGGACCAGTGTCATGATTTATGTCTGGAGCATGAACTAGATGTGGAGATGGTGTAGTTGTTGCAGGCCACTCTGCCTTGTCAAATTTCAATAAAGACCAAATAGCAACTTCATGGAACTAGAGCAGAGTTAGTTTCCTTCGATCATCTGTGTTGGCCTTGTACAATGCAACCACAAGTTGACATTGAATGTGAATTAACAATGAGACAAGTAAGATTTATACTAATACATTTATACTAACTCTGTTGAGCATTGACCATTTATACATCAAATCTGTTGATGTGAGCACTTTAGTTTAGTCTGCCGTTTAAAGAAAAAAAGAGCATATCAATGGTATATCACAGAAAACGAATTTATCATAAACTCATGTATTTGTCTTATCATATTGAACTGCATTCATATTTTTAATATATAACAATATGAATATACAAATTTCTGTAAATCCCCTACCTTGTTGGAATCTGTGGAAATGAATGAGCAAATGTGCTGGCTGAAGGCGCTGAAGGAAACCACATTGGTTTCATTTTGGATACAAATGTCCATGGAGATTCAAAATGGAAACTAATTATATAGTTGAACCTGCAGAGACGAGTTTAAGAATCTGTGTTGAGAGTGATGGACACAGCCTTCACAATTATACTTCAGAGAATGTAAACATCTAAGAGTCATTAGAAATATGTGTAGAATAATAAACCCTACATTGTTTGAGTTAGGGAAAACACCATTTGTGATATATAGATACTATAGCTGTTCCTAAAGATTCACCCTTTTTTGCACCAGCAAGATAACATATAAGATTTTAAGAGTTGACGAATGTTAATATTCTTGTTTGATAAACTGTGAACTTGAGACATAGTTAATAAGAACATATTAACACAACAAAATGTTTTCAGAATCTTTAACACCACTTTCCAGCAACTTATATAATTTATATAAATTATTTTAGAGAATAATACATAAATTATATATTTAAACATGATATAGTGTTTAGTGGAATGTATAAGGAGTCAAATTGTGTTAAAAAGAGCAATTTTTAGAAAATTTGGAAAAATACTTTTTTCTGTTCAAATTATAACTAAATGGATTTTAAAGGTTTCACTCAGCCAATATATATCATTCACAATTTATTAATGAATTTTACAAAAAAACACCATAAATTTTATATTTAAACATGTAAAAACTATTTGTTTTACATTTGGAAGAAAATAATTGTAGAAAAACAATTTATAATTAAACCTTTGTGTTTGGATTTTTTGAGTAAAAGTTTCTCAAAGGCTCTCCTGCACCATTCTCAATGCAAATCATTCCCACACCTATGGGAAGAGATAGGCGAACGTTGTGTAGATGATTTGTGTTTGCTGGGATGTGCAGTCAATAGAAGATATTTGATAAGTTCATGTGGAATTCCATCATCTCCAGGTACCTTACCAATAGGTAAATGGGTTAAAGATCATTGTAGCTCGCTTAAGGTGTACATGTTGTCAACGCCGAGCATGGGCAGAGGTTTGGCACAGTCAATTTCTTGTCTGAAGGAGAGTTCTTGGGCATGAAGGATAGGTGATGAGAGGGGGGGGGGTCAATTTAAGACATTCAGCAAGAATATTGGCACGCTCCTCAGTATGTTTTTTTTTTACTGCTGCCGCGGCCATCCGGAGATTTGACCCAGTTTTATAGGGAGGGTTGACGTCTTTGCTTTTGTATGGCTCGCACCACGGTTCAAGTGGTTTGTTAGAACTATGTCCTGAGGTTTTCTTGAACATTTGAGTGGCTGCAGAATTTATGGCCGAGGTGATTGTAGACAGTCACGTGTTAAGGTCTACATCTAGGGACTACATCGTCTGTATCTGGGAGACGGACAATATCAGCCCATTTATGTTTATCTAGTTTATTAATGTTCCATTTGGGGAGTGTTAGGGAATGGGTTGGTGGCTGAAAGTTAGTAAATGTTATGATGAGGGGTTTGTGGTCACTACCAATATCTGCTCCAGTACCAAACTGTAGTTCATGTTGACAGTGTGTCGAGCCAAAGCAGATGTCAAGTGAGGCTTCATAATTGGTTGAGTAGTTATAATAAGTTGCGAGGTAGGGCGGTGAAAGAAGAATATATGGTGCAGTGTCTAAGTAGTTATATAGGTCAGTGCCTGCAGTATTATGGGTACTCTGCTTACATGTGGAGTGGTTACCATTGAGATTGTAATAATAATCGGGTGTCGTAATTGGGCAAGATAGAATTCCAGTTCATTTTAGTTTATTGCGCCACCAGGGTTGTATATACCCAGAAAGGATATGTCTGTACCATTGTAAGGTATTAAGCATGCTAACGTTTACAGTTTACCGTTCACAAAATGCGTAAGTTTTTACAGGTTTACACATCATATTACTTTGTGTTAAGAGAAAAACACCAGAGCAGAGTCCATATCTTTTATCCTTAGTACATCCTTGTGAACAAATGAAATTATCAAAGTTTTCATGCCAGAAGAATTTGGCCTACCTTGGTTTAGTGGATGTTTGTCGTTAGACCACGTGGGGCCGGGTTGACAATTGTTTACCTCGTGGTAGACCACGTGGGGCCGGGTTGACCATTGTTTACCTCGTGGTAGACCACGTGGGGCCGGGTTGACCATTGTTTACCTCGTGGTAGACCACGTGGGGCCGGGTTGACCATTGTTTACCTCGCGGTAGACCACGTGGGGCCGGGTTGACCATTGTTTACCTCGCGGTAGACCACGTGGGGCCGGGTTGACCATTGTTTACCTCGCGGTAGACCACGTGGAGCCGGGTTGACCATTGTTTACCTCGCGGTAGACCACGTGGGGCCGGGTTGACCATTGTTTACCTCGCGGTAGACCACGTGGGGCCGGGTTGACCATTGTTTACCTCGCGGTAGACCACGTGGGGCCGGGTTGACCATTGTTTACCTCGCGGTAGACCACGTGGGGCCGGGTTGACCATTGTTTACCTCGCGGTAGACCACGTGGGGCCGAGTTGACCAGTGTTTACCTCGCGGTAGTGGCGGCGGTCCGCCTCTCGTTTGTTCGCCTTACTGTGATGTCTGCTGTCCAGGAAGGGGCCGTCTTGATCCTCCTCAACGCACGGGGAACCATCTTTATCCGAGTGTGTTCCTGGTGCCGGCAAGTCTCCAAGTTTCTCAACGTTGTCAACGTTTTCAGGCGACCATGTTGGAGATCCTGTTTACACTCATCAATGGCATCTGGTGACTTATCTGAGATTAAGGTGGAGATCCACCTGACGAACACAGTCCTTTCAGCTTGATAACGTCCGGGTGGATGAAGTATGAGGTCCTAAGCACGCAGTGCATAAATAATGTCAGAGGCAAAGAGCTCCAGAGCACCATTTGGCTGGTAAATATGTCTGGAGCGCCACACACATCTGCCCTCGAAGTCGGCTGACGCTTATCAGTGATCGAACTAAGACTAGATACAGGATAAGACACCCCACAGGGTGAGCGTGGAAGTGGGGACAGAAGAAGTATGTGAGGGAGGAAAGGAAGTAGATTTAGGAGGAGAAAAATTGCCAGGTCTAAACCCAGTTGCATGTCATTAGGTTGCGGCATTTGAGGCAAGTACTCAGTTGGTATTTCAGTGGCAACAACAGGGACATCACAAAATTCCCATCATCGCAGTGATGGCTCAATAGCATCAGAGCTGAACGTTTACGGATGGTTTGTGCTGGGTGTTGAGAGCTGAACATTTTGGTAGATGTTAGGTGTTGAGAGCTAAAGACTAACAAAATAGTTAGGAGGATGATGATGGATAGTAGAGATCTTGTATGTTATGTGTGTGTCTAAGAGTGTGTAAAAGAAAATCAATGTGCTGGTCGTGATAAGAGAGGAGTCTGTCAATCTGTTTGCCTAATAAAGATTTCCAATAGACATTGAGAGCAGAAATGTTAGTACTGTCATGGAGGTTTTCGCTGGTATTTGTCACGTGCAGCCGCTCACCTTGGCCTTGTGTTACGTGAGGTTACATTAAAACAGCGCGGGATCGTGCTACTGATCCTATCACCTCACGCCGTGGGTCTTCACTCCCTCCACTAGGGTATCACATATCACCCCCAGGGAGCCCTCCTAGTCATGCCTCAAGACCGGCCACCACTATTTGACCTTAGATCCAAGGGGGAAAGGAGAAGGCCCAGCCCACACTGCTAAGCTCAATCCTGCAGTATGTGACTCCCCCACCGGGCCTGCCCACCTATGCGTGCAGAGAATTTGCCAGACTTCCGGCCGTAGCCTCACTTCCACCTCTTACCATCTGGTCGCCAGCTGGGTAATTCTCTCTGTATCCCAGCAACGCCGTTAGTTCGAATATAATATTTACAGCTGCCCAGGGCCTTTCTATATGCTGCCAGTACTAGAATTCAAATGTACAGTCGTGTTGCCAACACAGGGTCACTTTCTATTCAATGTCAGTACCAGTACAGTATCATCATATATCATTCATCCACAAAGCTCAGTGAGATGGAAGTTACATCAAAAGCAGTAATAATATAAAAGTTTACTCAAAGTAAACTATAAACACACGAAGTACATATATAGACTTATGGAAATAATAATAATAATGGTGACAGCAGCACTCCTCTGGTGGCCGCCGGCAACTCGCATCAGCTGATCGAGTTAAAGGGATCCCTGTCCCCCCCTCACTAGGGCGACTCCATCAGCAGAGATCTTCAGTCCTCCACAGCCCGGCCACACGCTGTCTTCACCAATCAGTAGAATGATATATACGTGCTGTCCCACAGCCTAATCTACTCCTATGACTTGTATGCACTCTAATAAATGCCTAAGCGTAATAATAGGCTTATCTTGCCTAACAATCAAGGGAAATATGGGAGGGAAAAATGATCTACCTTAACATATCCTGTCCTCAGACGCCTGGGCTCCAGTCGCTGTTCACTGGGTCCTCTGTTCCTCACGTCGTTCCTCAGCGTTTCAGAAGCGTCACGAGTCTGTAGGCGTCGTGAAGATCCTCGTCATCTCCGTGCTCATTCCCCGAGTGAAGTTCCTGGGTGTTGGCTCGTCCAGTTGTCACTGCACACGTCATTCCCTCAAGCACTCCTTCACCGAGACCACTCACTCATGGATCAGGATGCATCTTCTCCCTTTCGAGTGTCTGCTCTCAACGAAGCGCCAAATATCTCTGAGCGCCTGGCGCTCTGCAGGCGGCGGGCTAGGTCTCCCGTTGATGTCACAGACCCAGGGGAGGGCTCTGATTGGTCAATGAAGTAATGTGACCTCAGCCAGCCAATCACCGACCAGCGGGCGCAGCACACAAAATGGTGGATTTGCAGGCTAGGGGGCGCCATTTTGTTGTACCCAGGGGCGACTTTTTCCACTTCCCTGCAAATTTACAAATGCAAATTTCTCCCCAAATAAGCAACCATTTTGGAAGCCTCATACCTCAACAGATTCCCTGC
This sequence comes from Procambarus clarkii, assembly GCF_040958095.1. Lineage (NCBI taxonomy): Eukaryota > Metazoa > Arthropoda > Malacostraca > Decapoda > Cambaridae > Procambarus > Procambarus clarkii. The sequence goes on from NC_091194.1 coordinate 33,280,736, forward strand.
ATCTCAGAGAACCTGCAGGTAAGCTGATATGACTCTTACAACTGGCATATGGGATAAACTGGAGAGGGTACCGTCACATATTGAAGTCTTCCCATCTAGTGTAAAGTATCCATCTAAGTGCTCTGTTTTATATTCTGGAGTTTTAGTTTATTAGTTGCTGCCGCTAAGGAAAGAGCAAGTGAAGCATACGTTAGGAGAGGTCTGGTAAGTGCTTTATAGAGGTGCGTTTTAGTATCAACTTTGGCAAATCTAAGTCTGTATAATTTGTTCATGGCCTTGAGAGCTATTGCATGTTTCTGTTCAGTGTGTGTGTGTGTGTGTGTGTGTGTGTACTCACCTAGTTGCGTCTGCAGGATCGAGCATTGACTCTTGGATCCCACCTTTCGAGCATCGGTTGTTTACAGCAATGACTCCTGTCCCATTTCCCTATCATACCTGGTTTTAAAATTATGAATAGTATTTGCTTCCACAACCTGTTCCTGAAGTGCATTCCATTTTCCCACTACTCTCACGCTAAAAGAAAACTTCCTAACATCTCTGTGACTCATCTGAGTTTCCAGTTTCCATCCATGTCCCCTCGTTCTGTTACTATTCCGTGTGAACATTTCGTCTATGTCCACTCTGTCAATCCCTCTGAGTATTTTATACGTTCCTATCATGTCCCCCATCTCCCTTCTTCTTTCTAGTGTCGTAAGGCACAGTTCCCTCAGGCGCTCCTCATACCCCATCCCTTGTAGCTCTGGGATGTTCTAACTTTTGCCAGTGTAGAGTACGCTGCTGTCGTTATCCTATTTATATGTGCCTCAGGAGATAGATTAGGTGTTACGTCCACACCCAGGTCTCTTTCGCGCGTCGTCACAGGTAGGCTGTTCCCCTTCATTGTGTACTGTCCCTTTGGTCTCCTATCTCCTAGTCCCATTTCCATAACTTTACATTTGCTCGTGTTGAATTCAAGTAGCCATTTCTCTGACCATCTCTGCAACCTGTTCAGGTCCTCTTGGAGGATCCTGCAATCCTCATCTGTCACAACTCTTCTCATCAACTTTGCGTCATCCGCAAACATCGACATGTAGGACTCTACGCCTGTAAACATGTCGTTAACATATACAAGAAATAGAATTGCTCCCAGCACCGATCCTTGTGGTACTCCACTTGTTACTGTTCGCCAGTCCGACTTCTCGCCCCTTACCGTAACTCTTTGGCTCCTTCCTGTTAGGTAGTTCATTATCCATGCTAGGACCTTTCCCCCCACCCCCGCCTGTCTCTCGAGTTTGAACAGCAGTCTCATGTGCGGTACTGTATCAAAGGCTTTTTGGCAGTCCAGAAATATGCAGTCTGCCCAACCATCTATGTCATGTCTTATCCTCGTTATTTTATCATAGAATTCCAGAAGGTTTGTTAGGCACGATTTCCCTGTCCAGAACCCATGTTGATGTTTGTTCACAAACCTAATGTTCTCCAGGTGTGCAACCAGTCGTAGCCTAATTATTCTTTCCAGTATTTTACAGGGGATGCTTGTCAGTGATACAGGTCTATAGTTAAGTGCCTCCTCCCTATTGCCTTTCTTGAAGATCGGCACGACATTTGCCTTCTTCCAGCAACTGGGCAATTCTCCCGACATATGTGACTCATTAAAGATCATTGCCAGAGGCACGCTGAGGGCCTGCGCTGCTTCTTTTAGTATCCACGGTGATACTTTGTCTGGTCCAACTGCTTTAGTTGCATCTGGAGTTGTCAACTGTTTCATTACCTCCTCTGCTGTCACCTCTATATCTGATAGTCTTTCATTTAGGGTAACCCCTTCCAACAATGGGAGCTGCTCAGGCTCGGTAGTGAACACTCCATGGAAACTGGCGTTCAGTGCCTCGCAGATTTCCTTGTCACTTTCAGTATATGCTCCCTCTGTCTTCCTTATGTAACAAACTAGGCTGTTGTAAGAATTATTCCAGAAGGTTCCAGAAGTTCGACCTGACCTCTCAACAACGCCCAGTCCCCTGGGAATTAGCAGGTCTGAGTCACAAATGGCGGGCATCTTTGTTCATAGTTTTGTATAATGAACCATCCTATAGTATTCAGTAATTTAGAGAAATTAGCCTTTATTCATTTTGCATTAAAATTGTATTGTATAATAGTACTGGATACAATATCAAGAGTATTCTAATTATTGAGTTTAAGTCACCATCAGTGACGTCACGAATCAGATCTAACTTGTAAGGCGGAGTGACCGGCGGTCATAGGTCATCAGGGTTGACAGGTCTACTATTTCTCAAAGTTCAATTAACCATTTTTGGGGGATCGGGAACAGCTCTGCCGTTAGATGTTTGTGTAATTTAATTTCAGTAAAATAATTCATCCGGTCTGGATCAATTCAGTACAAACAGAGGTTAATTGTTATAACTTAAACCTTGCTAGTAACTTGGTGAAACTTTGACTAGGCGGAAGGTTACAATGCTCTAGCCTGGGCTAGGCCAGACGAGGAAGAGATCAGTGTGGACTCCAGAGCAACTGGGATAAGAGGTCAACCATCTTACCTCTCCCCAAGACCAGCCCAACATCTTTAGCTGGTTGCCCAAGGTATAGTTGCTATGGTTATTTATAGAGGTAGTCTCATTGCCACTCAGGTCAAGTAGGGAGTGTTAAAGTGACAGGGAGTGAACATATTTAGATTTTGTTTTAGTTTTTCTTTTAATAAAATTAATTAGGTAATAAATTGCATTTTTTTATTTCCATGTGTTTTATGTGTATACTTGTCCTGGTCACGTGGTCCACACGAGGCAGAGTTGGATTGGGCGCCGATTCTAACATCGAATCATTCCCGTGTAATTAATTTCACACTCTTAAGTTTCCACGGTCATCGGTTATAGTGGGGATCAGGCCCCAAGGTTGATTAATTAGCGTGATCGATCCAGACCTCAATCATTGCTCGGTGTTGCTGGTCTGGTGGTGGCAGCGTAGAGGCGACTCTAGGGTTTTGCTCAAAGCCTAGGTCACGTCATACTGGGTGTAGAATCCTAAGTCGGTCAATCGTCTTAGGACCACGTGGCGTGGAGTTGGCTTTGGTAAAAGTTTTGGAGTCCCTTGGTAGAGAATAAAAAGTAAGAATACGGGTAGAGGGCAAAGAAGGAAAGAGAAGTAGAGAGAGGAACCCTAACCCGTGTTACAATGGTGCACAGCGGTGGTTTCAACAATTTTGTTTGAAATTGTTGAAAGGCTCACGCGTCTAGCCGTTCGAACACGTGCGCGGATGCTAAGGAGACAGCCGCGGGCCAGGATTAGCAGTGCGCCTCACAACAGTGCGTTTGAGTGGGGATTGGCGAATCTTGGGTCATGCGGGCTGATATGATTAAGGTTTAGTTAGTAAGATTAGGCTGTTAAAATAGATTTATTGAAAAGGAGACCGCTCCGAGTTGATTGGACTGGGTACCATACTCGACCCATTGCAATTAATTCAGAGGTGTTGGGAGCCGCCATACTCTCAACAGGCGTTCCTTGAGGGCTGTCGGGGCGGATATATCTGTGGGACGCCAGTAGATAGTCCAAGGGCGTTATTAGACGACCCAAAACGCTAGGAAAAACGGAAATCCGTGAAGGGCGTTGCGGCCTCCGAGGGACGGACTAGTAACCTACCTAGCAGCGATTCAACAACTAAGTGATCGCACACTTAGTGGAGGTTGAGTCGTCCCTAGTCATAATTGTTGCTGAAAGCTGCGTGTCGCTCTGTAGGAACCTAGATGGTCGTGACCTCTAGGCTAGGTGTGGTACGGCGAGCGGTAGGAACAATTATAAAATTAAGTTGAGTGCATTTTTGAATTAAGTATATTTAAATTTATAAAGTAATTTCCATTTATTTTCGTTGTTCTAGAGATTAATTTTTTTTCCCTTACATTCAATCCCCGGTTAAAAATTTTTTTTATCAAAGTGTTTAGCATTTTCTTGCATATTAGGCTAAGTGCGTACATTAAGTTTTGCTATTCCCTGTTGTATTAGTCTAAGTCAGAGGCGTTGTTGCTAGAGTGTAGTTAATCCTCTGGACTTAGGGCTATTGGTCGGCCACTATAGTAAGTGAAGGAGTTTAAGGGATAGTAAGTTGCGTGTAAATGCTTAATAGAGTCCGTGGAATATTTCTAAGTATTTTGGGATAAGTTTTCGGCTAAGTCAATGTCGGAAAGTCGTTAACTGTAATTAATTTGTATTCGTGGGTCACGTGTATGTTCTGGGCGTCATTAGGATTCCCCAGTCGATGCGAGTGATATTTTCTAGTTTTTACCAGTAAGACGGTAGAATTGTGTTTGTAGACTTAGAATTCTGTTTTCAGTAGAAACGTAGGTGAAAAATTTTCTAAGTCCAGCTTGGGCTAGAATCTGACTTTTTGGCGGAAATTCTAATTTTCATGTTTCGTGTATATTCTGGGGTCAGTATTACTCTCTAGTGCGCGCAAGGGACGTAATTCTGTCCGTAAGCATTAAACAGTGATAATTACATTTTTGCCGAATTTAGTTATTTTTCGAGAAAATCGTGTTGTAATTTTGTCAGAGTCCATTTGAGGTGAAAATCTCTGATTTTGACGAAAATTCGAATTAGTGAGTGTTAAAACCGCCCGATGTGTCAGTATTGTTCTGCATACAACGTCAGTAGTAAATAATAACGTATTTATATCTGGGAACGAGAAACCCAAATTTTTGTGAATTAAAGGAGTTTTGTGATATTTGGGGTGATAGAAAATTTTCCCTCGGAGTCAGGAAAATTGGCAGAGTCCAGCAATTGAGTAAAAACGCAGTTTTTTTGATAAAATTCAATCTTTAGTAAGCAAATATATGTCCTGGGTGTCTATATCAATCGCTAGAGCGGTTTATTAACGTAAAACTAGTTATTTTCCTTCAGAACAAAAATTTTGATTTTTCAGCGTTTAAGTGAAAAAGCGCGGGACTTAGTTTTTTTTTAGCGCAGCTGGTCCCGCTCCATCAGTCATCAGTGGCCACGCTGCTCACTTCAAGTGCTTTTAGTATTCAAGTACAGTAAATATTCTTTATTAATCCATCACGAGTGCTGTGCGTTAGTTGCGTTATCATTTAAATTGTTTTATATAAATTAGATTCTTTAATTTTTTTAACGTAAAGGACTTAGGTTTCAGCAATAGAACTGCGGGATATTTCACGGTCAGACACGAGTGCGGGGCAGACACTCATTCATTGGATTCACTTCAGCGATTCGCTCGATAAATAGGTGTATTTCCTACTTTGGGGATTTAGTAGTTGTTTCTTGGAAAAGTTGTGATTTTTTTTATTATTTGTGTAAGATCACGGTTGTAGTGAGTCCAGGTCGAGGGTGCACTAAAGGGCAGTTTAGAAGAGACGTGGCACACCAGAAACCTCAGAAAATGTTTAAGCCAGACAGTGACCAGTGGGAGTGGAAGTGTAGAGGATAGCACCTCTTCCGACACCACTGGGGACCGCTCAGGTAGCTCAACTGGCACCACAGGTGGGGTCAGTGGGACTGAAGCGACGAGTTCACGGGTTCTGCATGGGACTGGGCAGTCGAGGGTATCTTTCCATCCCTGGAGAGATACTATTATTGACATGAGTGGGGAGTCTTGTGGGGAGAGCCGTCTTGGGTTCCCCCACAAATAACATCGACGCCATGCCAGCAGGGCAGACAGGGGGCCTCAGTTAGTATGGCAGGACGTCCCACTTCGCTCGGTAGAGAACAGCAACCCGTTCAACGGGAACATGAACAACCACACCAACAGCAGGAACTACCTAACATAACACCAATACCACAACACCTAGGTACACCTCATCCGTCACTACAACCACCCCAACCCCACCTCCCATACCAACCCCATCCTCAATTCCCATACCAACCCCATCCTCAATTCCCATACCAACCTCACCCTCAATTCCCATACCAACCCCCATCCTCAATTCCCATACCAACCCCATCCTCAATTCCCATACTCACCCCATCCTCAATTCCCATACCAACCCCATCCTCAGTTCCCATACCAACCCTTCCCCCAACCCCAGGCCACCCCATACCCATACCCATACCCATTCCAACCCCAGGCCAACCCATACCCATTCCAACCCCAGGCCACCCCATACCCACCTCAACCTCCATCCACACCCCAACCCGAGGCCACCCACGCCAAACCTCAACCCCAACCTCCATCCACACCCCAACCCGAGGCCACCCACACCATTCCTCAACCCCAACCTCCATCCACACCCCAACCCGAGGCCACCCACACCATACCTCAGCCCAAACCCCAACCTCAACCCAGTTCCCAACCCCAGGACCCACCCACTGCCAGTAGCTCCGCGTCACATAAACAGGGACTTGTGAGTCTGATTCCCAAGTTGACTCTGCCGACACTCAGAGGTAGGGAGTTGCCGCTTATTAAGGTGGAACGCAACCGCCAGGTGGAAGACTGGCTTTGTGAGATTAGTTCGATGCTGGAGGCTGTCCCAGAGGATAGATCGAAAATTACTCTCGCTATGGGGGCTTGCGTGGACGTAGCCGGTCCACTGGCGGGATTTACAGAGTTTCAGCACCTGACATCTTGGCCTCAGTTTGCCAAGCGATTAGGGACAGATTCAAAGACAAGGTTTCAGAGGATGAGGCGTACTTTTATCTCGAGTCACTTAAGAGGGATGACCGAAGCACTGTCAAGGATTTCGGGTCAATATTAAAGAGCAGGGTTGACGACCTCACTAAGGAACTGGGGTTAGATTCGAGTCAGGCAGAGCAATTCGCTAAACAATTGTTCTGCAAAACGTTACCTTCTGATATGGGGCCAATGTTACTTGTGGGGAGAGCGGGTGCGAGTTATAAAGACCTAGTCCAACAGGCCGCCACAGCCCTAGACAGGCAGACGCGCGCAGGGACATCGGGCACTCAGTTGTCGCCATACGTAGAGGCGGTAAGTAAAGGCGAGGGAGCCAAGCCGAGTCACTGTGGCGCGGGTTCATCAGGCAGGAAGCAGCCCTCAGCAGCAAGTTCGAGCCACCCTGCGCGGGGTAACAACAGGGATCCGCGTAGGTGTTACTCCTGCAGGATTCGTGGGCATATACAGAGGGACTGTAAAGTCACTATTACGAGAGCATGAAAGCAGTCTCCTAGTGATGGTAGGCCTACTTTTGAGGTGAAAATGGAAGGTGTGAGATTGACAGCTTTTGTTGATACAGGAAGCCAGGCAACGGTAATTAAAAAGTCAGCCTTCAGCAATTTTAGGTATGCACGCCTTAAACGATGCGCAAAGACATTAACAGCAGTCAATGGGGAAAAGATTGAGATCGTAGGTCAAGGTACAGTTAATTTTGAGATTGATGGGGAATTGCAGCCTCACACATGTACGATCGTAGAGAACCTTGATTTTCCTGGTCACATCTTAATGGGAACTGATTTTCTGTCGCGATTTGATTATTCCTTGTCTGCTCAAAAAGGGGCTAGGAACTGCAGGTTGCAGTTGGGACAGACTTCCTACCCAGTGGAGATGATCGACCATCCCCCAGTTGTAGCTTCAATTAAGAGGAAGCTGAAATATATTGCGCACTATCCAAAATTGATTTTTAAGTCTCTTCCAGACACAGTTAAGAGGTCATGCGCATTGCATGCATTGACCAAACAGAGTTGCCCACCACATTCTGTTAAATTTATTAAAGTAGCCGTGGGACGTCACATACAACCAGGTACCACCCTTCAGGTGGCTGGGAGATGTGATAGTTTATTAATTCCTCATCACTTAGTTGTAGTGCTCGATAAAGGTGCACTCATTCCAGTTGTCAATCTTTCACATAAGACTTTTCGCTTCAGGGCAGGTGATAGGGTATCTCAGGGAACCATGGTGGAGGACACAGAAATCTTTCACCATGAGTCAGCTGAGACGCCAGCCGTCACTGCACAATGTAGTGCACTGAATATGTTGAACACTAAAACACCATCCAAAGTACAATACGAGACGAGAAATGTTGCACAGAATGTAGAGGAAGTGGAAAAATTAATTTCAGCACTTGATTTGCAACATGTTGCACAGGCGGATAGGAAGGCACTGAGAGGAGTTTTACGAAAATTCCCGAAATTGTTTGCGACAGAGGATGACCAGATTGGTCTCCTTGATAAGATCGAGCACACCATTCCAACTGGTGACCATTTGCCTGTGTACACAAGACAGTGGAGGTTGCCGGAACAGGCAAAGAGCATTATCAGGGAGGAGTGCCAGAAAATGTTGAGACAGGGCGTGATAGAGCCTAGTACGTCACCATGGCTCTCTCCTGTTGTGCTAGTTCGGAAACCGGACGGTAGTTATCGTTTCTGTGTTGACTACCGGAAGGTGAACGAATTAACTAAGGGTGATGTGTATCCGTTGCCCCGAATACAGGAGATAATAGATCAATTTGGTGTTGCTAAGTATTTCTCAACTCTTGACGCAAAATCGGCGTATTGGGCGATTCCGGTGGCAGACCAAGATAGGGAAAAAACAGCATTCTCGGATGGTAGGCACACTTATCAATTCCGTAGGATGCCGTTTGGTTTGAAGACAGCGCCTTCGTCGTTTCAGAGGGCCATCAACTTTATCCTTAGTCCGGTACTGGGTAGGCATTCTTTAGCGTACCTGGATGATGATGTGATATATTCCAGGACGTTTGAGGAACACCTGCAGGACTTGACTGAGACTTTGAAGTTGTTAGATCAGGCAGGTTTCAGGCTGAATGTTCAGAAGTGCACCCTGGCGGCTCAGAAATTCAAATTTCTGGGGTTCCAGGTGTGCCCAGACGGTATCCGACCTGACCCAGATTCTTGCCGCGCCATTGCTGACATGCCTACTCCAAGGACAGCAAAGGACGTGCGTAGGTTTTTGGGGGCGGCCGGATATTTTCGTCGTCATGTTGAAGGTTTCGCTGGCATTTCAGCACCCCTGACTGATCTGACAAAGAAAAATGCGAAGTTTGTGTGGAAATCTGAACATGACGAGGCCTATCGCAAACTGAAAGACCAACTAATCACGACACCGGTATTAGCTATTCCTGATTTTGAGAAAGAGTGGGAAGTGCACACTGACGCCAGCGGTATTGCTATTGGCGGGTGCTTAATTCAGCGAGATGCGGATAATTTACCCCATCCAGTAGCCTATTTCAGTAGGAAGGTCAAAGGACCTGAAGTTCGCTATTCAGCTACGGATCGGGAGGCACTGGCAGTAGTAGAATCAGTTAGGTATTTCGAGCCTTACCTATTTCAGCGGCATTCTGTAACCTACACAGACCATCGAGCGTTAACACACATATTTAAAAAGCGAACGAAATGCCCACGAATGTCACGCTGGTCTCACGAACTTTCGGCCCACTCATTCCAGATCTTGTACAAGCCTGGTCCAGCACATGTTGTGCCAGATACGCTAAGTAGAAATATAGCGGCAATGCAGATTAATGAAAATATTGAAACCATTCCATCGGATAAAATGAGAGAATACCAGATGAACGAGCCGAGATGGAAAGAGATTATTGAGTATTTAGAGGGAGGAAAATACCCGAAAAAGAAAAAGAATTTACCTATACATGATTTTGAGATGAAACAGGGCGTCCTGTATTTTGTGAATAGCCAGAATGATAGGGCAGTATTTCAACTAGTTATTCCGGACGCGTTGCGGTCATCAGCATTAAAGCTTGCGCATGCTTCAAAAATTGCAGGGCATCCGGGGATCTTTAAAACGCACTTAAAAGCAAAGTCTCTATTTTATTTTCCAGGATTACTTTCTGAGGTAATCAATTTCGTGAAGTCGTGCCCTCGTTGCCAGAGGAGGAAAGGCACCCTTAAGGTACAAGCCCCACTTCAGGAATTCCCTGAAATTCGCGAACCGTTAGATCGTGTGGGGGCCGATCTGATTGATTTACACCACAGTCATTCAGGTAACAGATATGTGTTGGTGCTAGTTGACCATCTGTCTAGATACACTACACTAGTTGCATTACCTCAGAAGGATTCTCGTACGGTTGCAGATGCGTTCTTGCGTAGGTTCGTTACTGTATTCGGACCTCCTAAAGTTTTAGTCTCTGACCGGGGTCAAGAATTCAATGGGAATATATTTAGAGAAGTTTGTAAGATTTTAGAGACAACTTCGGCTTTTACAACAGCCTACCACCCACAAGCAAACGGAATGACGGAACGGACTAATCGTTCAGTCAAGGATATGCTTGCAATCCTTGCTGAACATGACGCTAACACCTGGGATGAACACCTACCCTATGTTCAGTTCGCCTTGAATACTGCCATCCACCAATCAATTAACACCCAACCACTTCATTTGTTTACTGGTAATTCATGCAATTTCCCCTCAGGTCTGCTTAACAGACATAATGTTGCATACGGGGAGGACTATCCTTCAGAGGTCCTTGGAAAAATGAGAAATGCATGGAATATTGCAGCTGAAGCGTCCAAGAAGGCACGGACTCGGTATGCTCATTTTTATGACAAGAAAGTGCGCCCTCTTGAGTTGACGGAAGGAAGCCTCGTATTGAGAGTGAATGAGGCTGCGCCCGCCATTCAGAGCAGGAAACTAGCTCCGAGGTGGCGAGGACCATATAGAGTAATTAAAAGGGCGGGGCCGGTTAATCTTGTTATAAAAGGAGTGTTCGAGGACCAGGTGGAAAGGACAATTCATGTAAATAAATTGAAACATTATCATGCTAGAGAGGAATTAGAACTGCCTTCAGCGGGGCTAGTTCCTGACTCAGCAGTGCTGACTCATGGCTTCACCGACGAGTCAGAAGATGAGGATGACCCTCTGTCATCGCTCATCAGTAGTCAGGTGCAGTCTCGCCACCCTATGGTGACGAGATCTCGCGCTATACAGTAAAGTAACTTCCTTGGTTAGTATAATTTAGTATTCATTAGATTTTCCTGTAAAGGCAGTGAGGTGTACTATGTCTATACTTAACTCAGGTAGCAACTTTTACCGTGCTCTTGGGTTCCACCCCCACCAAACCCAGAGTATATCTATGCTTCCGCTGTGTTGTGTCTGTCTGTTCCCAGGTCTGATTGGTACACCGACCCAGTTGTTCCAGCCACACGTGAACCCTTGTCTGTAAAGACCGAGGGGGGAGGCACGTTACACAAAGCCTTCCCCCCCACCAGACCCAGTAACCCATACATCAGTTACTTTGGGGATGAGTGACTGTCAAAGAGTCACCCGGCCGACGCGTCACGTCACTAATGAGGTTGTCAGGGCCAGCGAGCTGTCCACATGATAGCAGTCACCGGAGGTGCCATACAACGCCGGGGTAGCTGTCTCGAGATCACCACTACCCACCTGCTGCGTCATCAAGACTGCAGCCATTCCAGCAGTGTTGGAGGAGAGGTCAAGAAATGGAAAGCACGTAGCAGTACTCAAGAATTTCGCCGGAGGATTAATGATTACGTCATCTGAAGTAACAAGAAAGCAGAACTAAGGCGGTCACAGGTGGAAGGCACGGTTTCCCTACAGAGTACCGGGACTCGCCAATAGAAGGTCGCAAAATTGTCTCCTTTGGCCTAAAGTCGGCGGTACGAGGGTATACACAGTTGGTGTTTACGGCCTAGTAACCTGGTGACATCAAGAAACGCCGGAGATGACGTGAGCAATGATGGAAGACGAGATTCACCTGTTCTGCAAACAAGCAACCCGCCTCTACGACCCTCTAACATCACTCCTGCTAAGAGACACCGTTGGTACATCCAGTCCTGCTCTGCTGTGGTCATCTGCGACGACAAGTTTAACATCAAGACTGCCGTGTGAACTGTGATTGATACGAAGGCGTGTGGACTGTCGAGAGCAAGATTAATGGCCGAAGTAACAGTATTCTACAGCTGTCACTTGGCACTCAGCTCTACTACACTCTGTCGTCATTCAGGAGTACCGGATGGGAGTACAAGAGGACCAGGTATTGATGTTTACACATGGGGAGAAGCAAGATCGACACCGTCATCGTCAGCGACTACATTCAGCATCCAGCAGCATCGATTTTTTTTTTCGATTACTCAATATGAACAATTGATACAAACAACAAAGTGGCTCTGAACATCTGTGTAAAGAACATCTGGACACTTTTGTTTAAATGTTGAAAAACAGAGTTAGAATCACAATACTTTTTAAATGTTGAAAAACAGATTTAAAATAATTCTGGTATAATATATGAAAATTTAACTCTATAAATTGGTCAGTAATCAAAATCGAAGCCCCTGTGTAATTGTCTCAGCCCAGAACAAACGGTTATGGAAAATTATGTTGTGCTATTTTTTGCAGAATGTTTGAACACAGGAGAGGCAGACCAATATAAACATTGACACTTCTAGTGAGTGACAACACTTGGCTGTACACTTAGCTGAAACCTGTGATATAGTATAGGAATTTTTTTTTTTTTTATATTTTTAGATACATGTAATAAACATTAGGTGTGTTCCTTAACATGTCAAGGTTGACATTGATGGGGAGTGGTCAGTACACGGATGTGAACTTGATAGTTCCGTAGTACGCTCCCGGATGACTGAAAGTTCAGTCTGAAGTTATAACTTTAATGTTTATGTTTGAGCACGGTGTGGCCGGCTCTAGAGGACACATGGACTTGGCTAGTGAAGAGCCAAGAGAGTTTAATAGCTAGTCTTTGATGGTAGAGTAGGGACATGTTATTTAGCTATGTCAGTAAGGATAGGATGTATGTTTCCTGATATTGGAGGATTGCTGTCAGTTGACAGCTGAGAAATTTATGAATTTAAACATGTTGATGTTGGACACTCAAATATTTGTCAAATTTCATTAGTTAGGGTAGCTTTTGTTTGTGGTAGGAGTTGAATTGTGGGTTTGGATACTAAACCTCGTGATTTTTAACAAATTAGCAAGGTTTACTAAGTGCTTGTGCGGGGGGGGGGGGGTTGTAACAAACTAGGCTGTTGTAAGAATTATTCCAGAAGGTTCCAGAAGTTCGAGTAGGGACCTGACCTCTCAACAACGCCCAGTCCCCTGGGAATTAGCAGGTCTGAGTCACAAATGGCGGGCATCTTTGTTCATAGTTTTGTATAATGAACCATCCTATAGTATTCAGTAATTTAGATAAATTAGCCTTTATTCATTTTGCATTAAAATTGTATTGTATAATAGTACTGGATACAATATCAAGAGTATTCTAATTATTGAGTTTAAGTCACCATCAGTGACGTCACGAATCAGATCTAACTTGTAAGGCGGAGTGACCGGCGGTCATAGGTCATCAGGGTTGACAGGTCTACTATTTCTCAAAGTTCAATTAACCATTTTTGGGGGATCGGGAACAGCTCTGCCGTTAGATGTTTGTGTAATTTAATTTCAGTAAAATAATTCAACCGGTCTGGATCAATTCAGTACAAACAGAGGTTAATTGTTATAACTTAAACCTTGCTAGTAACTTGGTGAAACTTTGACTAGGCGGAAGGTTACAATGCTCTAGCCTGGGCTAGGCCAGACGAGGAAGAGATCAGTGTGGACTCCAGAGCAACTGGGATAAGAGGCCAACCATCTTACCTCTCCCCAAGACCAGCCCAACATCTTTAGCTGGTTGCCCAAGGTATAGTTGCTATGGTTATTTATAGAGGTAGTCTCATTGCCACTCAGGTCAAGTAGGGAGTGTTAAAGTGACAGGGAGTGAACATATTTAGATTTTGTTTTAGTTTTTCTTTTAATAAAATTAATTAGGTAATAAATTGCATTTTTTTATTTCCATGTGTTTTATGTGTATACTTGTCCTGGTCACGTGGTCCACACGAGGCAGAGTTGGATTGGGCGCCGATTCTAACATCGATTCTAACATCGAATCATTCCCGTGTAATTAATTTCACACTCTTAAGTTTCCACGGTCATCGGTTATAGTGGGGATCAAGCCCCAAGGTTGATTAATTAGCGTGATCGATCCAGACCTTGATCATTGCTCCGTGTTGCTGGTCTGGTGGTGGCAGCGTAGAGGCGACTCTAGGGTTTTGCTCAAAGCCTAGGTCACGTCATACTGGGTGTAGAATCCTAAGTCGGTCAATCGTCTTAGGACCACGTGGCGTGGAGTTGGCTTTGGTAAAAGTTTTGGAGTCCCTTGGTAGAGAATAAAAAGTAAGAATACGGGTAGAGGGCAAAGAAGGAAAGAGAAGTAGAGAGAGGAACCCTACCCCGTGTTACACTTAGTCTTGTCACTTGGTCATTCACCGACATTTTTCTTCTTATATGACTGTGTAGTAACTTGGGTTGTTTTTTCGCTTTGATTGCAATATCATTCTCATATTCCTTTTCCGATGTTCGTCTTATGTTAATGTAATCGTTCCTAGCTCTGGTGTATCTGATCCTGTTGTCCTCTGTCCTTTGTCTTCTGTACTTCCTCCACTCCCGCCTGCTGGACATTTTTGCTTCCTGACACTGTCTATTAAACCATGGGTTATTATATTCCTTCTTATTTTTTCCCTTTACTGTTGGTATAAATCTCTCTTCGGCCTCCTGGCATTTCTGTATGACTAGGTCCATCATATCTTGGACTGTTTTTCCTCTAATTTCTTCCTCCCACTGCACTTCACCCAGATAGTCCCTTATCCTCTTATAGTCGTGTGTGTGTGTGTGTGTGAAAGCGTAATTGTCGATCAAGTGTGAGGCCAAGAACTGTGGTGGAAGGAGATGCAGAAATGTTAGTTGGATTAGGAGAGTGTGAACAGGAATATGACATGCAGGTCTTTTACAGAAAAAGTTGGTGATTTTTTATTTGTTGGAGTTGGTTTTAATGCGTCAGCCATACTCGCATTCTGTTACTACATCGAGCTCTTGTGCTTTCTGTGATAATGTGTCAGTGGAGCTGCCGGTGACAAGGTGAGAGACATTAACAGCGTAGCATATAGTTAGTGATGTGCGAATAGGGTCAGGAATGTCATTGATGTATAGGATGTAAAGTGTTGGAGCAAGAACAGAGCCTTGGGGAATACCATCATGTTAGTTGTAGTTAGTGTTGTCGGAGGAACTTAATCCTCATTGTCCTCTTGTTTAAGTAGTTAGTAAGAAGTTTGGTGGTGATAAGGGGGAAGATTCAAGTTGTTGCATAATTTGAATTTGAGCCCGTCATGTCAAACAGTATCAGAAGTATTCTCAACGTCCTTAATGATGAGAACAGTCTTAATTCTTTGGTGATGGTTGATGCTTATGTAATTGGTCATGATATTTAAGGCGTCATGTGTGGACCGGTCAGGCGGAAGTGAAACTTGCCTTTCAAAGACTTTGCCAAGTGTGTCTAGAAGGCTGATGGGTCTGTAGTGTTTGGGTCAGTGTGAGGTTTGCCAGGTTATGGAATGAGAACAGCAGTGGCAGAGTTGAAGGTGAGAGGAAAATAACCAGAGGCAAGAAGGGGGGTGAATAAGTTAGTGAGAGCAGCAATGATAGAAGCAGGTAATTGTTGGAGGGTGTGTCCAATGTCGGACGCACCAGGGGCTCAGCGACGAGTGCCCATGAGAGCTGTCTTGACACCAGCTGGAGTCAGCGGAGTCTGTAGTTTAGTGTGAGAGTTGAGGTTGTCAAGGTGGATGAGGTCGTCAGGTGTGGTTTCACGTCTGGTTTGGTGTACCCAGTCTTCAACTACTTCAGTGTTGGGGAGAGTAGTTGTTCAGGAGGATGTGGAGGAAAAATGCATTCCCAATGGTGTTTGAAAATGTTAAATACTTCGTCAGGTTCGGCCGTTTTGTTATTTTGTAGAAGGTATGTATGTATGTATGGTGTATGAAGTGATCCTTGTAAGCGTTTGATTTGTTTCCAGAATTCCTGTTGTGTCAGTGTTCTGTGTTCTGTTTGTTCAATGAGGTGTTTCAGTGTTTTGTGTGGTCTTCATCGAGGCTGTTGAGGATGTGGTTTTTTAGTGTTATGAGATCCCAGAGTACTTGTCCCTAGCGATGTGTGTTGTGTAGGACTCTAGTGTGATAACAAGCTGGGAGGCGTTTAGTGAGAACGGATGGGGTGAAAGTGAAATGTGGTTTGTGTGGTGTTTTAGGAATGGAGATGTTTGGTGCAAGGATGATGGTGTTTTGTATATTGTGTGTCACTGTCAGTGTGATGTTTGTCATTGTATTCATAAGTGAGATTAGTATCATCAATGTGTTGTTTGAACATGTCCCAGTTTGTCCTGTAGTATGAGAAATAAGGAGTGCTGGGGATGAGAATGGGATTGTTGGAGACTGAGAATGGAATATGATTTGAGCCCGAAATGGGACCTGGTGAAACATAGTGATGGAGGTTGTTTCCGTGTCTGTTGGTGTATATAAGCTCAAGTTTGCCAGAAGCTGCATGTATGAAATAGGTGGGGAAGTCACGACCAAGGAAGAACAGATGTTTTTGAAGTTATAGTTGATGAAACTGTTGTCCATGCTGATTTGTGGTGGTGTGGTGGAATGTAGGATGCTGTGCATTGAGGTCTGCAAGCAGGAAAACAGGCAAGTGAGTATAGTTGAAGAGAATAGTGATGTCTTGCATGGAACTGCCAGTGTTAGGACGGATGTAGGTCGTGCAGATGATGAGCGGACCCATGTGGGTGTGGACTTTGATAGCTAGGAATTGTTTGTGAGGCCAGGGAGTGTGTAAAAGTTCATGTTTGTATGAAGAACGTATGAGTATTGCAACTCCTTCATGTGCTTCATCAGGTGACTGGTAAGAGGAGCAGCCATAATGTTTGATTTTATGTGAGTTCGTAATGAATGTGCTCTTTAATAATAGCACATCAGGTCTCTTGGCCTTATTAAACTCTGACACTCTGTATCTAATGGAGAAATATTTAATTGAATAATCTTTATGAATGTTGATAATGGAATAAGTTGCTGTTGGGATTTTATGTGTGTACAAGATGACCAGGACGACAGCGTGATTCAAGTTGTGCGACATTGATTGAAAAGGATGTGGAAGGAGGGAGGGACGACAAGTGGATGGTAGACTACGAGAAGCGGGAGTTAGACAACGAGTTGAGCGGCCTCGTTGCGAAACAGGTTACTGACGGAATAACTGGAGCAGATGGGAGATAGTGTCAGAAGGCTACTTGGCAGGGCTGAGAGGGAAGTAACAGAACTTGTAGTATTTGATGTGAGATTAGCAGTAGAGGGGACGATCTTGGGAGAGGAAGTAGTAGGGAGTACTTGGGACTTGGGTGGGCCGGTTTGGGATAGTACAGGGTTTACAGTCTGGTTAGTGGTTCTGGGGGAACTACAGTATTCTCAGCAGCTGAAGTCATGATGGTTTGTGGAGTGTGGACTAGAGGTAAGAATGGAGCAGAGCGTAAGAGAGGAGGAGGAGGAGGGACAGAGATACTGGGAAGACCTTTGTGAGTGAGAAAAATCGGAATATAGTCTACAAAATCATGCCCATCATCCTTAGCCTTCAGATATGCAGCTAATACACAGGCAGTGACTCGTTCGTGTGTGAGGTTCTGAAGAGGAGAATAAGGTGGAGGAGGTGGGTGAGGGAAGAGAGGTGGAGAGGGCAGAGTTTATTGTGCAGTAGTAGAGTGGTGATGTTGCTGGTGAGGACAAGTCTTAGAGAGGGTGCATCTCTACCAGTACTCAAAATGTACTACGTTCAAACAGTTAGGTCACTCATTGACTATGCTGCTCCTGCTCTTACATCCCTCAGTGATAACCAATGGGAGAAACTGGAAGTGTCTCAAAATGATGCTCTCAGAACAATGCTGGGAGCACCTATATGGACGCGTCGAGAGAATCTAAGAATGGAAACCAACTTACCAGCCTTGGAAAACAGGATCAAACAAAGGATAGCCACCATAACAGCAAAACTTGTTGGAACAAAACTGTCAATCAAAGACAGCATACACAGATCGCTTCAAAGAAACCTTCAATATAGAACAAGTGCATGGACTGATAATTCTGGTCAAGATTCTAGAGAAAGTGGACTTGAAATGGACCATTAAAAGCAAAGGGGAAGATAGACCATATCAACATTTTCGGCAGCCTCCTCCATGGGAAGACTCGAATCTAAAGATAATCATTGAAGGATTACCAGTTAAAAACTCAGCATGTGACTCGCAGAGGCTCAAGGAAGTAATAGAACAACAAATGGAAACTATCTCTAGACCTACAACGACTCACATCTTCACAAACGGATCAGTTGATCAAGAAAGAGGTTCTGCTGGGGCAGCAGTTTACACTACCAACCATGAAGCTTACTGGAGCATGAATAGTGGGTGCTCAACATTGCAAACAGAATGATATGCCCCTGAAGGAGGCAATAAACTATACAATTGAGAATACTTTTCATGATGTCATCATTCATACAGACTCTAAATCTTCGCTCCAGGCATTGTTATCCAGTCAGCACAGAGATAATATACAACTCCTCACAGAAATCCAACATATAGGAAAAGAAGCCCATAATCTAGGGCTGTCAGTCACCCTAAATTGGATACCAAGTCACATTGGCATAGATGGTAATGAAAAGGCAGACTCACTAGCAAAAACTGCCACTGTTCTACCTGTTGTGCAGGTTCAAATACCTCCAAGTTTTTCACAGATTAAGGAGCAAATCAAAAAGAAAATTCGCCCAACTTTCAAAAGTTGCCACAGCGCCAAAGTAGCGGAAGGAAGATCCACTGTGATATGGTAGGAACAAGCCACTGGGTACTACTATTTCAAGCCTGACCAAAAAATATCTACAGACATTGCAGTAGCCATACACAGACTCATGCTTGGTTACAAGTGCTGCTGAGAGGTAATGAACCCAATAGTTAAAAGAGTGTCACATCTGTGAAACAGAAGCAGAGGCGCCACTGTTGCACTACTTACTGGAATGTGAAGCTACTGAAGGCCTGCGCATCAAACTCAACATTATTCCAACGACAGCAGCTGCATTAGATGCACATTCCATCGCGACTACAATGATTAGAAAAGCCGTTGAGGAATGGGTCTCGCTAGTGAGAATTCTGCATCTACATCTGCTACCAAGGTAATGTTATTAAAACAAGAATAAAACCAGTGCACTAAAATAGAAACGAAAAAGAAACACGAAAAAAGGAAGAATCCCCTCCTCCATTTAAAAGCTTTGACCCAAATATCACAGTAACAAGGTTATTGTGAATAACCTAACTTAATTACAGGCTCACCATAGCCCGTGCTACATGGGTATTTCGTTCTGAGTAGCTAAATCTAAAACAACAACAACAACATGCTGGTGAGGGGAAGCATGAAGGGTACTGGCAGAGGACATGGAGTTGGCTGATACTGTTTGGGGATGGGTTGGGGTTTTGGCAGGTTGGGGAAGAATGAGGTTGTGCATGAGTGGTAGGCTGGTTAGTACGAAGAGTTTTCAGAGTTTGTTTCCTCAGAGGACAAGATTTATCTACTGCTGAATAAGCGTCCTGGCAATTAGTGTATTTTGGGGTGGTGGGCCGAGCAATGAGTCTAAAAATGGCCTTTTACAGAGCAAATTTTTGGACTTCTGCATTTGCATGTTTCATGATTGGGGGTGAGTGTGTAGGCCAGGTCTAGGACCTGACCTGAGGGTCTCACCAAGAACTAACACTGGGTCCAGGAAGGTTGCAACTCCCAGCTCCCACGATCATGAGATTCCACAACTGGCTCGGCAGTGTCAGAAACGAAAGAAATTTAGGAGAATAGAAAAAAGAATGCACTTATGCCATGACACAGCTGCAAAGTGTGAACTTCTCACCTGGGCCTGTTCTGGCCCGAAGTGGGACTGTTCACCTAAATGCAGTCCGACCCACAAAAACATTAAACAATACTCAGAAGATGCTGCGAGGAAGATGTCACAGCTTAGGACGAGATGTGTTGGCTGGGAAGCACTTGGGTCTGCTCCAATACTTCTGCTGGCTGGGAATTAGTCTTGCCTGCACCGAAGTGCTCGTCCAGGCTGGAGAATTCATAGCTGCTGTGGAACAGGGAGTCGTGGCTGGCACACTCGTTATAGATCTATCTACTCAATCAAGAAGATGTGAGGAACATTGGTGGGGTAAGCGTGCATAGCGCTCAAGCAGTGGGCCGCCTAAGGGGACATGAGGTGGATTGTTAAAAGTTGTTCTAGTGCAATCAAAATTTACTGACATTTTATATGTAAAAAGAGCTGCAACTGATTCAAGTTTCAGCATCGCAGCCTAAATAGAGAGGGAGAAAAAAAACGTATTTTAGGCGATTTTTCAACATTTTTCAACGTGTTACTACAAACACACGTGTCAACCGTAATCATTTCTATGACACTCAGCTGTCACATTACCATATAATAAAGGTTTTGTAGCCATATTTCTACCCCAAATGTATTTAGTGCAATAATACAAATTTTCAAAGTTTTCCCCAAAAATTATGCAACAAAATGAACTTTATAAATATTTATAAAATCAATAAATGTACTTAACAAAACAAATCGGCGCCAGTTTTTAGAGGCATAAACTCTACATATAATGTGCAAGTTTCATGTAAATTGAATAATAAATGAAGAGTTTGAACTCCCATGTAGTTGTTAATTATTTACTTGTACAAAACAAAGGTCTAAGTTCAGCCACCTGTTTCTGAGGTTGACGTCGACCAATTTCATTCAAAATTGGCACCCTTGCAGATAGGCATGCCTTCAGTAAGGTGCGTAAGTTCCATGAAGATCGCCTGATAACAAAAGAAAAAAAAATTAGGAGAAAAAAACAAAGATTGCCAGCAGTTTTATATTTACAATTATTTATGATGTAATATCAAAATATAACACTAAAACATAGTAACCTAGTATAATTGGTCTGAAATATGGGTCCTCAAGGTGGCACTGCAATGGCACTAGTAGGCACCTGCCCCATAGCCGGGGTCAGCTTCCTCAGGGGCCTTTCTTGGCTTGGTGGTGCATCTCGTATGGTTCTGCATCTTGTCCTTCATGTTGAAGTACCAGTCGGTCATGTCATTCTGTGGTAGACCAAGGAGGTTGGCCTGAGATCCCATCATATACCCAGCGTTGTAGTTGACGGTTGTCACTGCCATGGCCAAGTCAACCATTACACGACCAACATATTTGTCTTTGGAGGCGAGTTTCCAAACTCGGTGGTGTAGAGACTCGTTTGGATTCTGAGTCTTCCCCTTCAGGCACTTGGTCACGTTGTCCTCCGATACAAGATTGTAGTAGATCTTCTACATAGATAGATTAAAGTCTTCAGTCATGTGAATACTCGGTAGCTGGAAATGTACAATCATCTTCTTGTATGATCGTGGGGTCAATCCATTTGCAATGTCTTGCTGGTAGAAACAGCAAAAGTCTTTGCCTTTAGGGCAGTGCACGTGCACTGGCTTTTCATCAGTGGACGTGCATGGAACAGTCCGGACAGGCAGGCATCCCTCATTTGTTTCCAGTCAGTGTCGATGTTATTCCTGATGGTTTTTGTGAAGTAACCTGCCAACTTCAGAATGGTGCTGTCAGTTAGTTTTCCTTTTCCTTTGGCCAGTGACATTCGTCTGGTCTTCCCTTTTGAATATTTCAATTCAACAGCTGTTTTCTGGAAGTTGCGGAGCTGTGTTGCAAGTCTCTTGCTGAAGTGATTTACACTCAGCCTTTTCCTCCTTTACGTCTCCATATGGTCCAGCACCATTATTCATTCCACAAACTTTATTGAATGCCGAAGAGTCACCATCACCCACCAAGGTCGTATACCTGAGTTGGATGTCTTGAGATCGACCCCACATCAATACCGCGGCATCCGCTTCCATATTTTTGGCAGTGCCATCGTAGTTCTTGTCACAATCCGGTAAATGTTTACCCATCTCATTGTCAAACTCGGCCTGGGTTATCTTTCCATTTTGTTTTCTACGCTTGAACGTTTGACACTTCTTGCAGTTTTTGCAGAAAGTATTGTAGTCCACAACCAGCCCTGTGAATATTTCCACAACAAAAGCAGTGCCAATTTGTGAATGATGGCCCCTTGTATGCCAAGATCCATCAAAGGACACATCAATGTCCAGGACACCAGCAATGGGGTGTTTATCTAAATGTTTTCTGTAATGTTCGACTATGATACTGCGAGTTTTCTTGCAAATGCACCCATCTCTCATTAGCAGCATCTCTTATCTTCTGGATCCTGTTATATATCACATATGATACAAATTTCATTCTATTTATAGAACACATAGTATTGTAATATGTATATCCATGGCCATTTAGCATGTTGCTGTACACTAATGATATCAAATTCTCATGATTTCCCATCAATGGTCGAGTAACTGAAATATTACAATCACTACAGCTTTTTGTCACTTGCACATCATGTTGCACAATCGTAACTGTATGACGTTGTGTAGCCTTTCAGCAATACTCGCATACATAATTCTCATCTAGGTAATTTTCAAGCCTCTTATCTGTCACCATTAGCTGGAAAATTTACCATAATTACGCTATTTTTCATCATAACATAAAACGGTTTGCACCACGGTGTTGTCAGAACCTCGTAGTATTTTTAGAAATATTTCAGAAATATACGATTTAGTCAATTTTTTCGATCTCATGCCCCCTAAGTCAAACTGCGAGCGAGACAAGTGCGTCCTCTTGCAACGCTGACGACGAAAGATGTAAAAATTATATATGAATACGAAGATACAGGATAAGATACCTGTTGGGCGAGCCTTGAAGTGGAGGCAGCTGAAGGGAAGTTGGTGAGAGGAAGTGTTGAAGTTGTAGAAAAAGAGCAGGGCTAAACCCAGGTGCGTGTCTTGAATCGATGCAGGAGAGGTGAGCGGAGAAGTGGGTATAGCTGAAGACTAGCCGGTGAGAGGAAACGTCGAAGAGACAGAGCGAAGAGACAGAGCCAGGGCTAAACCCAGCTGCATGGCAGATCTGAGGCTCTCAACAACGTGGTCGGCTAGGCAAGGAGGCGTGGTCTTAAAGATTTCTAATTTGGGGAATTAACTTAGTCATCCTACGCTGGACACGTTCAAGTGAATTTATATCCATTCTATAATATGGCGACCAAAACTGAACTGCATAATCTAAATGGGATAAAATCTAAATGAATCTGCATAATCTTGCCTAACTAGAGCAAGATATAGCTTGAGAACCACACCAGGTGTCTTGTTACTAACGCTGTGATTAATAAATCCAAGTGTCCGATTTGCCTTATTACGAACATTTATGCATTGATCCTTTTGTTTTAAATTCTTACTAATCATAACTCCCAGATCCCTTTCGCAATCCGACTTCGCAATCTCAACACCATCTAGCTCGTATCTTGTAACTCTATCATCATTACCTAACCTCAGAACTTTACATTTATCAGCATTAAACTGCATCTGCCAATCCTTTGACCATTTCAAAACCCTATCTAGATCAACTTGAAGTGATAGTGAGTCCTCCTCCGATTTTATTTCCCTACCGATTTTCGTATCATCGGCAAATTTGCAAATGTTGCTACTCAAACCTGAATCTAAATCATTTATATATATTATAAACAACAGAGGTCCCAGGACAGAGCCTTGAGGCACTCCACTTACAACATTTTCCCACTCTGACTTGACTCCATTTATACTAACTCTCTGTTTCCTTTGGTATAGCCATGCCCTAATCCAGCTTAATATAGCACCCCCAATACCATGAGACTCTATCTTTTTAATCAGTCTTTCATGTGGCACTGTATCAAAAGCTTTGCTAAAGTCAAGGTACACAACATCACAATCCTTACCACTATCAACTGCCTCAACTATGCTAGAATAAAAAGATAACAAATTTGTTAAACATGAACGGCCATTTACAAAACCATGCTGCGACTCAATTATTAATTTATGTTTTTCAAGATGTAGACGAATTTTATTTGCTATTATAGATTAGAGTAACTTTCCCACAATAGACGTTAGGCTAATTGGTCGATAGTTAGACGCAAGTGATCTATCTCCTTTCTTAAAAACTGGTATCACATTAGCAACTTTCCAAAACTCTGGCACTCTGCCTGACTATTGATTTATAAAATATGGTTGACAGTGGGTCACAAAGCTCCTCTTTGCATTCTTTAAGCACCCTGGCAAACACTTCATCCGGCCTTGGGGATTTGTTTGGTTTGAGTTTTACTATTTGTTTAAGAACATCTTCCCTGGTAACTGATAAACTCGTCAACCTGTCCTCGTCCCCACCCACATAGACTTGTTCGGCTGAAGGCATATTGTTAAGTTCCTCTTTAGTAAATACAGATACAAAATATTTATTAAAAATACTACTCATCTCTTCATCACTATCTGTTATTTGACCTGTCTCAGTTTTTAATGGACCTATCCTTTCCCTAGTCTTAGTACGATATAACTGAAAAAACCCTTTAGGATTTGTCTTTGCTTGCCCTGCTATGCGAACTTCATAGTTTCTTTTTGCTTTCCTTATCTCTTTTTTAACATTTCTAACCAGTTGTACGAATTCCTGTTCTAAAGTGACCTCCCCATTTTTAATCCTTTTGTATCAAGCTCTCTTTTTACCTATAAGGTTCTTCAAATTCTTTGTTATCCACTTTGGGTCATTAGTATTCGATCTATTCAATTTGTATGGTATACTACGTTCCTGTGCTTTGTTTAGAATATTCTTAAATAAGTTATATATTGAATCCACATCGAAATCCCCATTTACGTCACCTATCGCTGGGTTCATGTCTCGCTCCAAGACCGGCCCACACCCCATACCCAAGACTTTCCAATCAATTTGACCCAAACAATTTCTTAGGCTATTAAAATCAGCTTTTCGAAAATCTGGCTCTTTAACAGAATTTTCTCCTACAGGTCTATTCCATTCTAAGCTAAATCTGATTTCTTTGTGATCACTGTTCCCTAGCTCACTCCCTATTTCCATGTCATTAATTTGTGTTTCCCTGTTAGTTAACACTAAATCTAAAATATTATTTTCCCGTGTTGGTTCCTTAATGTGTTGCGTAAGAAAGCAATCGTCAATTAATTCTATAAAATCTTCTGCTTCACTATTCCCTGTTTTGTTCAACCAGCTTATTCCACTAAAATTAAAGTCATCCATGACGTAAATACTGTTAGATCTAGATGCCCTAGATATTTCATCCCATAGATGCTTTGCTTCCATTCTGTCTAAATTTGGTGGCCTATATATAACTCCTATTATAATATTATTTGCTTTTTCGTTTAATTCTATCCAAATAGTTGCTGTGTGTGGCTCAGTTTTGATTCCCTCTTTGAGACTACATTTCAAATTGTCCCTAACATATATGGCTACTCCACCTCCTCGTCTAATGTATCTATCTGTGTGAAATAGTTTAAATCCATTTATTTGATATTCAGCTAATAGTTCTCTATTTTCTACATTCATCCACGTTTCAGTAACTTGCAATAATATCTATTTTTTTCTGTGCAGACAAGAGCATTTAATTCGTTAATTTTATTTCTTAGACTTCTACTGTTAGTGTAATATACCCTAAGTGAATTGTTATTTTGAGGCCCTTCTCTTTCCCTGATCATTTTGCCAATTCCTTTCTCCCACAAACACATACTTCTATTACCTCCTTCCTCCAAATCAATTCCCATACCACTATCTACTAACAGTTTAAACCCAAACAAACACCTCTAACCACTGGTTCCAACGAGTTCGCAACAGCAACAACCCCAGCCCTCGATAGATGCACCCCATCACGAGCATACATTTCATTTCTTCCATAGAAGTGTTCCCAGTTGTCTATGAAAGATATTGCATTTGATTTGCAATATCTTTCCAGCCGGCAATTGACACCAATTGCCCTCGACATCCATTCATTTCCCACTCCCTTTCTTGGAAGAATGCCACATATGATCGGGATTCCTCCCTTGCACCTAACTAATTCAATGGCTGTCCTGAATCTCTGTATTAGTTCCTCACTCCTAACTCGTCCAACATCATTACCCCCTGCACTAATACAAATAATGGGTTTGTTTCCATTTCCCGGCATAATATCATTCATGTTTCCAACAATATCACCAATTCCAGCTCCCGGATAGCAAACCCTTAATCTGTTCCCCCTATCTCTGGCACAAAACGTTCTGTCTAAATACCTCACCTGGGAATCTCCCACAACCAAAATTCTCTTCGATTCTCCCTTTTCCTTTCGAGCAGTTTGAGGGACCTGTGCTTCAATGCTCCTCGTTACTTTGTCTTTGCCTCCTCGTTGAACAACAGGTTCACCACAGCACTCGTCCTCTAATACGGCAAATGCGTTAAAAGTCCTTAGGTGTAGGCTATTAGTTGTCGGTTTTGCCAAGGTCTTCTTAAGACCCCTGTCTTTCACAACTTGCCAAGACGAGGTCTTCTTAATACTGGTCCCGTCAGTCCTTCTTAATGAGGTCCCGTCAACACTGGCCACCTCCTTCGTTTCCTCCCGAAGTCTCAGCCGTCTAAATGTTCTTATGCATATGTTAGGAGTCTGAGAATGAGTGTTTTACATAGATAGAGCTTGGTAGCCTGAGAGGCATGTCTGAGGGGGTAGAGCTTCGGAGGCTATAGCTCTCTTGGATACTGTGTGTGTGTGTGTGTGTGTGAAGGCGGAGGTTGAAGTCTGATGTGAGTCCAAGTCTTGTGGTGTTCTTTACTTTCGGGATGTACTCGCCTATTTGTGCTTGCGGGGATTGAGCTCTGGCTCTTTGGTCCCCCCCCCCCTCTCAACTGTCAATCAACTAGTGTACAGAGCCTACTGGGCTCTATAATATCTACATTTAAAACTGTGTATGGAGTCAGCCTCCACCACATCACTGACTATTGCATTCCATCTGTTAACTACTCTTGACACTGAAAAAGTTCTTTCTAACGTCCCTGTGGCTCATGTGGATTCTCAGTTTCCACCTGTGTCCCCTTGTTCGCATACCACCAGTGTTGAATAGTTTATCCTTGTCTACCCTGTCAATACCCCTGAGGATTTTGTAGGTAGTGATCATGTCTCCCCATACTCTTCTGTCTTCCAGTGTCGGAAGGTGCATCTCTCGCAGCCCTTCCTCGGAACTCATGCCTCTTAGTTCCAGGACTAGTCTAGTGACATACCTCTGAACTTTTTCCAGCTTTGTTTTGTGCTTGTCAAGGTACGAGCTCCATGCTGGGGGCCGCATACTCCAGGATTGATCTTACATATGTGGTATACATGATTCTGAATGATTCTTTACACAGGTTCCTGAATGCTGTTCTGATGTTAGCCAGCCTCGCATATGCCGCAGACGTAATTCTTTTTATGTGGGCTTCAGGAGACAGGTTTGGTGTGATATCAACCCCTAGATCTTTCTTTCTGTCCGTTTCATGAAGTACTTCATCTCCCATTCTGTATCCTGTGTCTGGCCTTCTGTTTCTGCCGCTTAGTTTCATTAGTTTACATTTACTCGGGTTGAACTTGAGCAGCCATTTGTTGAACCATTCATTTAATGGCCTGTAGTTCAGTGCCTCCTGTCTATCCCCTTTCTTGTATATTGGGACTACATTAGCTGCTTTACAAATTTCTGGCAGTTCCCCTGTTGCCAGTGACTTATTATACACTGTGGAGAGTGGCAAGCACAGTGCTTCTGCTTCTTCCTTTAGTATCCAAGGGGAGATTCCTTCTGGGCCTATAGCCTTTGTCACATCCAACTGTAGTAACAACTTCCTTACTTCCCCACTGGTAATCTCAAACTCCTCTAGTGGTTCCTGGTTAACTATTCCCACTGTTATCTCTGGAATTTCTCCTTGCTCTAAGGTGAAGACCTCCTAGAATTTTTTATTCAGTTCCTCACACACTTGTCGTTTGTAGTGAACCCTTCTTCCCCTCCATAATTTCATTACCTGTTCCTTTACAGTGGTTTTTCTCTTGATGTGGCTGTGCAGCAATTTAAGTTGAGTCTTTGCCTTGCTTGCAATGTGAATTTCGTATTGTCTTTTTGCCTCTCTTCTCATCCTGACATAATTATTCCTGGCACTCTGGTATCTTTCTTTGTTCTCAAGTGTCCTGTTATTCCTATAGTTTCTCCACGCCCTTTTACTTTGTTGCTTAGCTGGCCTACATCTCTGATTAAATCATGGGTTTCTCGTCTTCATTTCGTTGTCTTCCTTTTGGACTGGGACAAACATGTTTGCTGCCTCCTTGGGCCATCTTTTCCCTGAGCTCTGTTTCCCATGTTATGTCTGTTAGGAATCTTCTTATCTCCTCATAGTTTTCCTTACAGAATGCCAGCCTTCTGTTTTCAGTACCCCTCCTCGAGTTCAATAACCCTTCTTCAACCAGATACTCAAACACCAGTGTACTGTGATCGCTCATTCCTACTGGGGCCTTGAAATCGATTTTCCTTATGTCGGAGTCGTTCAGAGTGAATACTAGGTCGAGTCTCGCTGATTCGTCATTTCCTCTCTTCCTAGTGAGTTCTCTGACATGTTGGCTTAGAAAGTTTCTTGTCGCCACCTTCATTAGTTTGGCTCTCCATAAGGTTCCTTGTTCTCCCAGTCTATCCTTCCGTGATTGAAGTCCCCCATGATGAGAAGATGGGATCTATTTCTACAGGCAGCAGAGGCTGCCTTCTCAATTATAGTGTTAACTGCCGTGTTGTTTTTATCTTACTCTTGCCTGGGTCTTCTGTCATTTGGTGGAGGGTTATATATCACTGCTACTACTACTTTTGGTCCTCCCATTGCCATGGTGCCTGTTATGTAGTCTCTGAATCCCTCACAGCCTGGGATGACCATCTCCTTGGAACTTCATTAGTAGGGCCACTCCACCTCCTCCCCTTCCTTCCCTCTCTTTCCTTATTACAGTGTAGTCCTGGAGAAACACCGCATTCATTATGATTCCAGAGAGTTTTGTTTCTGCGAGTTCGATTACATCTGGGTTCACTTCTTGTGCTCTTTCCCTTAGTTCAATTGCCTTGCTTGTGATCCCATCTATGTTAGAGTACATCACCCTGAAACTGACTCTCTTCTGTCCTTTCTCAGATCGTATTGCTTCCCCTGAAGCAAGGAAACAGGGAGGCACCAGGAAGGGAGGTGCTCCTCCCTATAAATTGGGACCTGGGGGATCTGGGCTGTGCAGGGGCTGGGAGGGTGGTGTTGGGGGAGGGCTTGAGGGGGTTGTGGAGAAAAGAGAGCTTGGGGGGTCGGGAGGCTGGGGGGGGGGGGTGAGAGGGGAAGGCTTGGGAGAGTGTGGGAGAAGGGGAGGCTTGGTGGGTGTGGGAGGAGGGAGTGTTTGGAGGGATGGGGGGAATGGGGGCCTTGTGGGGCATAACAGAGAGGAATGCTTGGGGGGGGGGGGGATGTTGGGGGAAAGGGAGTGCTGAGGGGGTTGAGGAAGAAGAGAGAGGGCTTAGGAAAGTGGGGGAGAATGGAGAGCTTAGGTGGGTGGGGGATACTGAAGAGTTTGGTGGGGGTGGAGGAGAATGGAGTGCTTGGGGATGGGGGAGAAGGAAGAGCATGGGGGGATTAGGAAGGGCTTGGGGGATGGGGAAGATGGGAGATCCTGGGGAGAGGGGGGGGGTACCTAAGGTGGGCACCTTGGGCACCAGGGGTTGGGGCAGGTAGGGCATCTATTGGGTGGAGGATGGGGGTGGTGCTTTTCTCACTGTGTCTGTTGAACTGCTTGTGGAGGGCTCCCTGCTCCCCTCTGGGATTGTAGGGCTCGGGGGTTATGGCTCCCAGATTCCTTTCTCTCTCTCCCTGCGCTCCCTCCTCGCGGCTGCTGCCCTCCTTCTCTCGTCCCATGTCACATCCCTCTGTAGGAATA
This sequence comes from Procambarus clarkii, assembly GCF_040958095.1. Taxonomy (NCBI): domain Eukaryota; kingdom Metazoa; phylum Arthropoda; class Malacostraca; order Decapoda; family Cambaridae; genus Procambarus; species Procambarus clarkii. Next base: position 33,310,414 of record NC_091194.1, read on the forward strand.
CTTTTTTGAACTTCTGTACATTTGCTAGTCCACTCTTCCCTGCTAACAAGTCCTCTTTTGGTCTCTCGCTTGTGAATACCACCTCTATCAGTCGGTCTCTGTCCTTGTTGTACCGTCTGATCCTGAAAACCTTCTCAATATTTTGGTCAGCTCTCTCCATCTTTACTTTTTTTTTTTTTGGAGATATATACAAGAGTTGTTACATTCTTGTACAGCCACTAGTATGCGTAGCGTTTTGGGCAGGTCCCAGGAATACGATCCCCTACCGCGAAGAATCGTTTTTCCATCCAAGTTCACATTTTACTGTTGCGTTAAACAGAGGCTACAGTTAAGGAATTGCGCCCAGTAAATCCTCCCCGGCCAGGATACGAACCCATGACATAGTGCTCGCGGAACGCCAGGCGAGTGTCTTACCACTACACCACGGAGACTGTAAATCTACCTCTTTAAGAATCTCATTAACTTCATTTTTGTCCTAGTCTCTCCTTGCCACTGGACTGGTCTCTGTTTGCTCATTACCCGCCAAACACATAACGAAACTACGACGTTGGTACAACGTTCGAACAACTTTTAACACCTAACTGGCTAAGAGGCATAACTGGCCGACCCCTCACAGTGTTCATGAGAGAACTGGATAAACACTTCCAAAGGATACCTGATCAACCAGGCTGTGACTCATACGTCAAGCTGCGAGCAGCCGCGTCCAACAGCCTGGTTGATCAGTCCGACAACAAGGAGGCCTGGTCGACGACCGGGCCGCGGGGACGCTAAGCCCCGGAAGCACCTCAAGGTAAACTCAAGGTAAGGTAACCAAACCAGTTATAACAACCAATATAGCAAGTTGTAACAACGTTCTAATACGTCAAAAACATGTTAAGCTAAGATGTAACAACTTTATTACAAGTTGTAACAAGCACAAAATAGAGACAGTTACGGTTTGTGTTTCCAGGGGAATGCCTACTTTTACTACTGCTCTTTTCAGCTCTATCAGCTGGCTAGTACCTCTAGCTGCTTCCTAAGAAGCCACTTCCATGGCAACTTCCTTAACTGCAGATCTAGCTTTAGGGCTCTTTTTAAGCAATTCTGCAAAAAGAGGGTTGTGTTGTAGAAGTCCTCTCAACAGTAGTATTCCCATCTCCCTGAGGTACGGTTTGTCTGGTATTGGGGGGAGAGTCTCTTTCAGGCTTCTTTTATCTTTCTTTGCTGCCCTTAGTTCTTCCTGTAGGTTGGTTACTGTCTCCATCATTACCCTCAGTCCTTCACTGAATTCATCCCACATTTGCTGGAATATTCCTTTAATCCAGGCTTCCTGTTCCACCCCATCCTCTGAGTTTGTCCCTGCCATGTCTGTCTCCCTGCGGTGCCTTCCCCGAGTTAGCCTCCTAGCCATGTTTTCTCCGTATGAGAGAGATAGAGGGAGGAGAGAGATGAGAGAGAAGGCGGGGGAGAGAGATGAGAGAAGGCGAGGGAGAGAGATGGGAGAGAAGGCGGGGGAGAGAGATGAGAGAGAAGGCGGGGGAGAGAGATGAGAGAGAAGGCGGGGGAGAGAGATGAGAGAGAAGGCGGGGGAGAGAGAGATGAGAGAGAAGGCGGGGGAGAGAGAGATGAGAGAGAAGGCGGGGGAGAGAGAGATGAGAGAGAAGGCGGGGGAGAGAGAGATGAGAGAGAAGGCGGGGGAGAGAGAGATGAGAGAGAAGGCGGGGGAGAGAGAGATGAGAGAGAAGGCGGGGGAGAGAGAGATGAGAGAGAAGGCGGGGGAGAGAGAGATGAGAGAGAAGGCAGGGGAGAGAGAGATGAGAGAGAAGGCGGGGGAGAGAGAGAAGGCGGGGGAGAGAGAGATGAGAGAGAAGGCGGGGGAGAGAGAGATGAGAGAGAAGGCGGGGGAGAGAGAGATGAGAGAGAAGGCGGGGGAGAGAGAGATGAGAGAGAAGGCGGGGAAGAGAGAGATGAGAGAGAAGGCGGGGGAGAGAGAGATGAGAGAGAAGGCGGGGGAGAGAGAGATGAGAGAGAAGGCGGGGGAGAGAGAGATGAGAGAGAAGGCGGGGGAGAAAGAGATGAGAGAGAAGGCAGGGGAGAAAGAGATGAGAGAGAAGGCGGGGGAGAAAGAGATGAGAGAAGGCAGGGGGGGGGGGAAGAGATGAGAGAAGGCGGGGGTGGGAGAGATGAGAGAAGGCTGATATGAGAACAAATATGAGAACTCAAATTGTGAATATTAAAGATTATAATTACTGAGCAACAGTCAGAGCAAACACATGAATTACCAATCATCATTTCTGGTAATAATCAATTCAATGCTAAGATTCTACAAGAATTATATAAGAATCAAATCATACAAAATAAATTTGTATGAAGAGGGTCTTAGCTTTAAGACGATTTCTATAACATTGTTTCGTCATTCGTCCTCGTGTTCACAGGATCTCCACAAGGAAAGAACTAGAGGTGAATAACACGAATGAAGAGAAACAACTTGACTCCTCGCATACACGCTGAAATCAGAGAAAATTAAGTAGCATTTGTATAGGCTACGTTTTAATTTCAATATTCATGAAAACGGAGGAAATTGCCGAACTTGTACTAACGTTGTATATTGGGTCTCCTCGCTATATAACGACAGACTACTCACAAATATACAATCTAGGATGATGCATCAAACGAGAAACCTGTATTTATCGTGAGCGTATTGAATACTGAGGTCTGCCGGAACCGCGTCAACCAGTCCCTGACGTTCACTGCTGTGTACGTGTAATTACGGGTCTTGGCTTCAATTGTTGACGCGTTATTAACTGGCCGGGCACTATAGAACACGTGGATGAGTAATTATCAACTGTCGACCGAGTATCAGCGTAATTCTTGCTGATAAACTCCCCAGTCACTACCACGTGTCTCGCCACTCTTCATGCCAGGGATCCCTTCTCTCGCCCAATGGCGTCACCGCCTCCCTCAACCCGTCTCTCGCATTCACCACAGAAATTATTAATCACAAATAATTCTTTTCCGCGCAATTATGGATGTAATACGTTAATGAGAACGGGGTTGCAATTATAGGGCTTTAAATATTATCATATTCTCGTTTTATGGTGTTAAACGAGAAATGGAGAAGATTTTATTTTTCTCCATGACATTCGTACGTAACAAAGAACTGTTACTACAGAACAATTTAGTTAATAACTCTCGGTTTAAGATTATTGGGAGTTATATTATCCATAAGTAATTATTACACGGAATACTGATTATTTTAGAGAATCACATTCAGTTCTCTAACCCATTGGTAATAAATGTGTCCAACTGGACATTATCTGACGCAATGTTGCTACTCGATTTCATGAGAATTCTAGCATTAATACGCAGTTGCAATGGTTAATTTATGTTGACACTACCGTTAGTAAAATTAGTAACTACTGTAGTTAGTATATAATGATAATGATTTATTATAATACAATAGTAGTTTATTAGTGTTGGAAATTTCCAACATAACTCCGGGGGGAGAGAACTCGGGTCGCAGTGCAATGTTGAGTACTGACATACCTATCCCGAAGTTAGTATTAATGTTAGTATGTTAGTACACACATAACGGATGTCCCGTAATTGTCAAGGACATACAAGAATTTTTAGTCTTGTAAAGAAACTCATGTTGAATGAAACATGTTATTGTGAATCATCTAAAGTTAATGACTAATAATGCCTACAATATACACTGTGACTGGTGTCACTATGACATGTAATGTTTATGTTACTAAGTCTTAAAGTTTTGCAAACTCATAGATACTCTAGATGAAATAATGTTATAGTTGATAGCCTATACTAACAAATTAAGGATTAAATCATACAATTTAAAGTAACTGAGAATCCACTGTGAGGTGAGTGTCCTGGGTCATTGTGACTTGTAACTGATTTGTTACTTGACATCACAACACAGTATCATCATGATTACTCAAATTGGATGGGAAATTATTTGCTCTTAGTCAGAGCTATAATAGGCTTGTAGTTTCCGTTTGCATTGTTGAGCAGCAGCTCTAGGTGGGCGGGTGCTCGGTGAATCAGAATTGTTGTCCTCGGAAACTGTTGGTGAAGCTGGTTCTGATAAACACTTTTGTTCTGCTAATTCGAGAGGTACCAACTTCTCTAAGGTTTTTAGGGTAGTAGTGCCTCGGCACAACACCCTTACTACTCTCAGGATGCCTTGGTGATCTGGGTGGATAGCAACAATTTTGCCTATAGGCCATTCTGACCTTGGTCCATCACTGTCAACCAATACTAGGTCTTCTGGTTTAAGTTGAACTTTGTTATAGGGGCTCGAAGCTCCATAGTGGTACTCTCGTAGAGCTGTGAGGTACTCTCGAGTCCATACCTCATTCCACCTTTCAATTACTCTCGAGAGATGTTGGTAACTTTCTACTAAGTCTTAAGTCACTCCTGGTTACATGGGAAGGGTCGACGGGGTCCTCTTCTGCCAAAGGTATCAGAGGGCTTAGCAGGCCTCCATGGATTAAATGTGAGGGACTCAGAGGTTCTCTCTGTGAGAAATCATCTGATAGGTAAGTTAATGAGTGATTGTTGACTCGCGCCTCAATTTCCACGACGAGTGTTTGGGGTTCGAAGTAACTAATTTTCTGTCGACGCAAGGTCTTTCTTAAACACTTCTTGACAGTCCCTATCATACGTTCGTAGAACCCACCTTGCCAGGGGGCTCTGGGAGCAATAAATTTCCAGTGGCATTGTCGTCTCTGCAGGACAGACTGCACTTCTGGATGATTCCATCTCTCTCGTAGGCAGGCTTCTCCTGCCACAAAATTTGAACCATTATCAGATATCATTAGTTTGGGACAGGATCTGCGAGCTGCAAATCTACGAAAAGCTTGGATGAAGTCTTCGGTACTCATGTCAGAAGTCACTTCTAGATGTACGCCTCGTGTGGTAGCTCACGTGAAGAGGCAAATATAAGCTTTCACTGGTATCTTATCTGGATTGCCAGTGAGAAGCAAGGCTCCTGTGTAATCGACACCAGTGGTCTCAAAGGGACGAAGATGAACTACCCTTTCTTCAGGGAGTGGTGGAGGTCCTGGGTAAGGACACACTCGAGCGTCGTATCTTTTGCAGATCACAGTACTTAATGATTGATTTGACTGTTTGACGACCTTGAGGAAGCCAATATTTCTGTCTGAGGTCGGTGAGAGTGTCCAACACTCCACCATGTAAAGTACCATATTGATGGTGATGTAAAACTAGAAGTTTTGTAATAATGTGGTGACGTGATAGAAGGATCGGATTCTTTGTATCCAAATTAATTTTTGCATGAAGCAAACGTCCTCCACACCTTAATATATTATGGGTGTTGGCATCATACCAGATACCTAGAGACTTGGTTAATTTATCTGGAAGATTTTCATATTCACTTCCATATGTCTCTTGTTGTGCACGTTTGATCCAGTAGAGGATAGGATTGGGAAACTTATGTCCGATTCCTATCTTAGCAAGAAAGTCAAACACATGTGCTGTCACTCTTAATAACTTACTCAAGTTAGAATACTTGTGAGGATTAATAGCTGAGATTAGATGAGGTTCTGGCTCTTTCATGGGAGTAGTGATATTGGTCACTATGACTTGTGGCTTTTGTTTGGGCCACTGACCACTAACAAGCCATGAAGGTCCATTAAACCACATCGAAGACTTGATTAGTTGTTTTAATGTTAACCCTCGAGATAAGTAATCTGCAGGATTGTCCTTAGTGGGAACATGTCTGAATTTATATCCAGCAGATAATTCATGAATTTCCCTAACGCGATTACTAACGTAGGGAGTTTTATTGTTGTTATTTCTTACCCATTGTAAGACTGCCTCGTTGTCTGACCACATGACGATTTCACCAAAGTGGATATTATTGAGTGTCTTGGTCAGGCAATGAGCCAATCTTACTCCCACCAAAACGTGCAAATTTGTGGGTAAGTTTTGTCCTGAAGCATTACGAGGAAATTTCAAAACACCTAATTGATTGAAATCCGTTGTGAGTATCTGTCATTTATCTTGCAACTCAATTGGCAACGGATCATCCCATCCCATATGTTTTTGCCAGCATTCCTGCATTAGGAGTTTGCCCCTTATTAATATAGGACTAAGTAAGCCTAAAGGGTCAAATGGTTGACTGACATACGAGAGTAATTTTCTCATGGTAAGGGATGAATTATTGGTTTGTACTGACTTGACATTCATCTCGTCAGTACTTGTGTTCCATTCCACGCCCAGAACTTTTAATTGATTAGGCACCTGATAACCCGGAAATTCTTTCTCGATTATCTGGTTTAATGATTTATTGTTTGAGGCCCATGATTGTAGTGGCATATTGGCTCCTAATAACTCACGGTTAGCCTCATGGTAGATTTCTACCAATTTGGATTTGTCATTTGTAGTTCCCTGGAAATTATCGACATACAAGTTGTCACTGATCTCTGTTTCATAAGGGCTATTTGACTTCCTCAAATGTGTATCTAATATAGCTTGAAGTAGAAACGGGGAGGAAGTCGCTCTGAATAGCACAGAGGCAAATCGGTAGGTTATGACATCACTGTCAGGATCCAGTGGGTCCTTAATCCAGAGAAATTTGGTGTAATTACGATCTTCTTCTTGCAAGCCTACTCTAAGGAAAGCTTTACTGATATCAGCAGTATAAGCGAAAATACCAGTACGGAATCGTAATAGTACATCATGTAGCCTTTGTGTTAGGCTAGGTCCCGTTTGGAGACATTCATTCAAGGACACGCTGTTTGGCTTCACTTTGGCACTACAGTTGAAGACAATATGTATTGGTGTTGTCAATGAATCTTTCACCACAGCGTGATGGGGTAAATAGTGACCTATTTTTCGGTCATCATTATCAACAACTTCGATAAATTTACTATTGAGTTGTTGTTGAATTAATTGATACATGTTCAGTTTGTCGGGCTGCTTCTTCAGCCATATTAATTGAGACTGTAATTGTGAGGCCCCCATGAAATAATTAACTGGAAGTTGTGGATGATTCAACTTCCATGGTAGTCTCACCCAGTATTGTTTATCTTTATAGACAACTGTATCCAGATATTGCTGGTAAGTCCACGTATCATCAGGGCTTGGTTTATCAGAGACAATACCTAAAGTGTCTCAATCCTACAGACGATGTACAGGTGGTTCAGACTCATTATCTTCAGATATTTCTCTGAAATGTAGGGGTGACTTCTCTAAGCCTAGTCACGCCATTATTGTATTGTTAGATTGTTGGTTGGTTGACGCTGGATTTTGTTGGAAAAGCACCGGTCCAGTAAGCAACTTGCCTCCAGCAGATGACAACAAATTCATTCCATGTTGTCTGGTGCATCCCGTTATAAATTTATAATAATGGTCAGCGCCTATAAGTATACCAACATCAGTGAGGCAGTCAGAATTTATTTTGTAATCTGCTAGCCTCATGCGGTTTCATTTAAGATATTTCGCAGTGCAAGCTAATCCTGTGACCTGCAGGTCTATAGGAAGTTTATCTACTACTACCTCTTGTATTGGACTAGGTGAAGATCCAAGTCTCACTAACACCTTGACTACTTGGTATTCACGAGGTCCACTATTAGTCAAGAACCCAGAGATATTCAGTCTCACACTTTTGGCAGGTTTTAATTTTAACTGCTTGACTAATTGTTGTGTGATGAAGGTTTTCTGTGATCCTTGATCAAAGAGACCTCTAGTGTCAACTCTAGATTTCCTGTCAATTAGTTTGAGTTGAGCTGTAGGCAGAGTGGTATTATTGCTTGACTCAGTAGCAAGTACATTTATTTCTTGATGTACCTTGCAGTATTGTACTGTGGTAGAATTCATAGAATTTTCCCCAGTTGTCATAGATTGAGTAGAACTTTTTCTACATAAGGTATAATGATGTACACCTTTGTTGCATCTACTGCATAACCGTAGCTGCACTACACATTTACTGGGATCATGAGAGCCCATGCACTTGGTGCACCTGTGTAATTCTTGTAACCGTTTAATCCTGGTATTAAAGTTAGGATAAACAGTACATTGGTAGGCGACATGTTCTTGACCACAGAACAGACACCTTCTCTCTCTGGCTGAGTTTGTCCTTTTAGTAGACATATCATTTGTAACGTCAGAGGGAGATACAGAATAAATACCTACCCTACCACTCCTTTTTCCAGTGGATGGAGTAGTCTTAGGTTTAAATTTATTGGACCTTTTCAAAGTCGATTTGGGTTTGACTGAGGCGTCAATATGGTTTAGATTCAGGTTTAATCTTATCATGAGTCTTCAACCTGTTAACCGTTATTCTCAGTCCCTCGAATATTTGTTGAGAGTGAGAAACTCGGTTTTGTAGTGTGAGCAGATTTCTGCTAAGATATTTCGAGGTAATTTCCTCTGCAAAAGTAACTTGATTGACCATTCTGAGGCTGGTACATCAACTTTAGTACCTAAGGCCTTCACTAGAGACTCTACTTCTAGCCTGAAGTTTTGAAGTGAGTCTGGCCTGTTACTTGGTGCATTCAGATCTAGCAAATGGTAATAAAGTTTAGCTATACTCAACTCCTTGTTGCAATAGTTCAACTTTAGCAGTTTTATAGCTTCCTCATAATTACTCTCAGTGAGAGCTAAGTTATTTATGACCTTTTTAGCCTCTCCTTTGAGAAGACTAATCAGGTATGAGAATTTAGAAATCGTGTCAAGAGAAGATTTCTTATGTATGTGAACTTCAAATGAAGTCCAAAAGGTGTCCCAATTTTCTTCATCCAGCCCTGCAAATGTAGGTATCTTGAGAGGTTATCTTGAGATGATTTTGGGGCTTTTTAGTGTCCCTGCGGCCCGGTCCTCGACCAGGCCTCCACCCTCAGGAAGCAGCCCGTGACAGCTGACTAACTCCCAAGTACCTATTTACTGCTAGGTAACAGGGGCATTCAGGGTGAAAGAAACTTTGCCCATTTGTTTCTGCCTCGTGCGGGAATCGAACCCGCGCCACAGAATTACGAGTCCTGCGCGCTATCCACCAGGCTACGAGGCCCCCTGGTAAGTCTAAAGTAGGCAGACGTACCTCAGGTAATTGATAACTGGATTGAGACATAGTATTATTTGCATTAGATTTAGACTGTGTTACTATATTGGATAGTATGTCAAGTTTATGTTGAGTCTCATCTTCATACTGAGAAATATCTGCTATAATTTGATCCATTTCATCAGGATCAGTTTCAGTGGTGTTCAGTAGGTCGAGATAAGACTGAATTGCAGATCTAACTTGATCAAATTTTAGATCAGCCACTCTCACTGATGTTTCTAGTCGAAAGTAATCAATGGGAGTTGCTTTAGACAAAGCATCAGACTTGTTAATTAGTCTTGTTAAATGACCTTTGAGGCCAATATAGGTTCTCCTTAATTGTTCAGGAGTAGCCATGGTGGCTTTAAGTCCAAATTTCATAGGACTTGAATAAGTATTACTAATGAAGCTTGGGTACTTGCTCATTAGTTGACAATTAATATTGAGTATAGCCTAAATTAATTTGGCTAAATTACACTCTACCTCACTCGAGGTTAAATGTACCTACCTAACAATAAGTAGCTAAGGATTTTGAGCAGTGCTTGAACTTCACCATTAACTTTCTTCTGGCTAGCTCATCTTTATCTCCATTAGATGTAATGGTGATCATTCAGCAGCACTCAAAATGCATACACACAAATAATGAGTACACAAATAATTAATACGGATATACTCTAATCAGGGTTACCCTAAGGTTAAATCCCACCCTTGATAGGGTCAGCACAAGAATGAATAATGTATGTACTACTAACTAGCTCAAGACTAGCTGTAAGAATTACTACCTAAGAAACTACAAATTAATTTAGTCTGCATTTGTGCCAAATTCAGCACAATCACAGCCTAAATTCCTACCTAATAAAGGTTGGCATAGATTAATTTGTGGTGCAGTAATGTGAATATATAGTTGTGCTGTATTTTTGTTTTTTTTAGATTTTATAGTTTATATAAGTGTGCACTTGCACACACAGGTGAAAAACAATTATGTACAGTTTTGGCTTGCTAGTCACAGCCGTTTGTGGTGATTGATTGTGTTGATCAATTTGTCAACTACATGTGACCTAGACTCACCTGACAGGTGTACACCATCTCTTGCCAGGGTTTGCCTGTATGGTCTGGCTGTAAATTGAATGTAAGTGGCATCCAATCGTACTCTCTTCCTCAGCCTAAAGTTTATATATTTGGCAGCTCTTTGGTAATATTCTGGATTCACTCTACAACGATTATTATTGCTCAGTTGGCGAGGTTCCACCAATGTGAACACAACTGAACTGCTAACAAGTTTAAATGAAGAAATTATTGTTTTAAGGTGATTAATTACCTCAGCTGGGTGTCGAGTAGGATGGATGTCATTACCACCTAAATAAATAATAGTTAGATGGTGAGGCCACTCTAACGCAAGTGTTAATGTGGAATTATTATAGAAGTTATGAGCTGTTGCTCCTGGTGACCTGAAGATTCTTACCTCAGTATGAGGTATAGGTCTGAGTGTTGTGAGTAATTGACTGTGTCCCACGAGTGCTACTTTATACACGAGGTATATGCAGCAAATAAATTGGTGTGAATTAGGCTAACCTATGTGGTACACTGCCTGTAGACACAACTAATAAATGTGGTTAGTTTAAACTACTTCACACGGTGATTAGTTATTACTAATTAGTATACATTCGGTTCGATAAGGACCATAATGTGGGATATCTGGGGCTTGACTCATATATTCAATTATTTACTTATTTGATTTAATAAATCGAAGGACCACCCACTTTTGAGAAAAGAGGGAAACTAAAAAAAAGTGATCATTAGAATAACACTAGAGAACCAATGTCTATGGATAATTATTAAAAGGATAATCACTTGAAATAATGAATGAACTGTATTATTAATTAATTAAAGTCAGAGCATCAAAGACCTACATTGGGGGGGGGGGTATTTCTAGAAATTCATATACATCTAGGAACCAGTGTGGTTCGCCACCAGTTCATTGCTGAGTAAATGATATTATAAATCTAAACTACTATAGATTCAAATATGAGAACTCAAATTGTGAATATTAAAGATTATAATTACTGAGCAACAGTCAGAGCAAACACATTGATTACCAATCATCATTTCTGGTAATAATCAATTCAATGCTAAGATTCAACAAGAATTATATAAGAATCAAATCATATAAAATAAATTTGTACGAAGAGGGTCTTAGCTTTAAGACGATTTCTATAACATCGTTTCGTCATTCGTCCTCGTGTTCACAGGATCTCCACAAGGAAAGAACTAGAGGTGAATAACACGAATGAAGAGAAACAACTTGATGACTCCTCGCATACACGCTGAAATCAGAGAAAATTAAGTAGCATTTGAATAGGCTACGTTTTAATTTCAATATTCATGAAAACGGAGGAAATTGCCGAACTTGTACTAACGTTGTATATTGGGTCTCCTCGCTATATAACGACAGACTACTCACAAATATACAATCTAGGATGGTGCATCAAACGAGAAACCTGTACTTATCGTGAGCGTATTGAATACTGAGGTCTGCCGGAACCGCGTCAACCAGTCCCTGATGTTCACTGCTGTATACGTGTAATTACGGGTCTTGGCTTCAATTGTTGACGTGTTATTAACTGGCTGGGCACTATAGAACACATGGATGAGTAATTATCAACTATTGACAGAGTATCAGCGTAATTCTTGCTGATAAACTCCCCAGTCACTACCACGTGTCTCGCCACTCTTCATGCCAGGGATCCCTTCTCTCGCCCAATGGCGTCACCGCCTCCCTCATCCCGTCTCTCGCATTCACCACAGAAATTATTAATCACGAATAATTCTTTTCCGCGCAATTATGGATGTAATACGTTAATAAGAACGGGGTTGCAATTATAGGGCTTTAAATATTATCATATTCTCGTTTTATGGTGTTAAACGAGAAATGGAGAAGATTTTATTTTTCTCCATGACATTCGTACGTAACAAAGAACTGTTACTACAGAACAATTTAGTTAATAACTCTCGGTTTAAGATTATTGGGAGTTATATTATCCGTAAGTAATTATTACATGGAATACTGATGATTTTAGAGAACCACATTCAGTTCTCTAACCCATTGGTAATAAATGTGTCTAACTGGACATTATCTGACGCAATGTTGCTACTCTATTTCATGAGAATTCTAGCATTAATATGCAGATGCAATGGTTAATTTATGTTGACACTACCGTTAGTAAAATTAGTAACTACTGTAGTTAGTATATAATAATGATTTATTATAATACAATAGTAGTTTATTAGTGTTGGAAATTTCCAACAGGGAGAGAGATGAGAGAAGGGGGGAGAGAGATGAGAGAAAGATAAGAGAGATGAGAGAAAGGAGGCTAGGACCTCAATTTGACCTCACCACCAGATAAGCCGCCAAGTCCCCTAGATCTCCACATTCCCCCCTCCCCCCCCCCCCCGCCGCGGTAAACTGAAGAAAACACTCACGTACGTACACGTACACCGCCTACCAGGCACTCCCAGGCACTCCCCACAGCCCCCACTCTCCCCCCAGACACCCCCCACAGCCCCCACTCTCCCCCCAGACCCCCGGCAAAAGAAGGAACTCAGGCACCAGAGTTTCCAAGAAGAGTCTCAGGGTTTGGTATACCAATGCTGATGGGATATCCAATAAAGCAGAAGAGATAAGAGTGTTAGTGAGGCAGACCGAGACATAGTGGCAATAGTGGAAACTAAAATAAATGGCATGATCTCGGATGCAATCTTTCCAGAGGGGTACCAGGTGATAAGAAAAGAAAGGACTCAGAGACAGAGAGGAGGAGTGGCACTCCTAATAAAGCGGAAATGGAAGTTTGATGAGCTGAAAAATCCGGGTACCAATGAAAGCACGAACTCCATACATGGAACTCTGACAGTGGATGGAAAGAAGAGTGTAATCTTGTTACTCTACAATCCCCCACCAAACAGCAGAAGGCCCAGGCAGGAGTACGAGGACAGCAACAAGACATGTATAGATGAACTGCAGAGGGCAGCAACTATAGCGCATAGAATGAGAGCGAAGCTGCTGGTCATGGGGGACCTAAATCACAGAGAGATAGATTGGGAAACAAGGATTCCCCATGGCGGGGAGGAGACCTGGCGAGCGAAGCTGGTAGACGTTATTGACAGGAATTTCCTAAGACAGCATGTGAAGGAAGACACTAGGGAAAGAGGAGGGGATACGCCCAACCAATTAGACCTCGTTTTCACCCAGAATGTAGAAGACATCGAGCATTTAGAACATGAAATACCACTAGGAGCCAGTGACCATTGTGTCCTAGTCTTTGACTACATGATGGAGCTTAAAATTGTGACCAAAGCACAAGAGATCCGAGTAAGGAGACTTGATTACAGAAGAGGGGACTACAGAAGGATATGGGACTACCTGGGAGAAGTGCAGTGGGAGGAAGAAATTAGAGGAAAAACAGTGCAAGATATGATGAACCAAGTCATGGAAATGCAAGGAGGCTGAAGAGAGATTTATACCAACAGTAAAGGAAAAAAACAGGAGGGAATATAATAACCCATGGTTTAGTAGACAGTGTCAGGAAGCAAAAGTGAGAAGGAGAAGGGATTGGAGGAAGTACAGAAGACAAAGGACAGAGGACAACAGGATTAGATGTAACAAAGCTAGGAACGATTACATTAACATAAGAAGAGTGTCGGAAAGAAATTATGAGAATGATATTGCAATCAAAGCGAAAAAGCAACCTAAATTACTACATAGCCATATAAGAAGGAAGATGTCGGTAAATGACCAAGTGACAAGACTGAGGAAAACAGAAGGGGCATATACAGAAAGCGATATGGAAATCTGTGAGGTACTGAATGCAAGTTTCCATGGAGTGTTCACAACCGAGCCTGAGTGGCTCCCATTGTTAGAAGAGATTACCCTAGATGAAAGACTATCAGATATAGAGGTGACAGCAGAGGAGGTAATGAAACAGTTGACAACACTGGATGCAGTCTACCAATTTCTCTTGTATTATTGTGTGAAATGTCTTAGTGTGTATTTGATATGATATTATATATCATATCAAATACCTTAGTGTTCTATTTGATGATATATAAACCCTGCACCCTGTTGAAGACTTAAGGGTACTGTTGGAGATGCTACGATGAGGGAGGGGGGGGGGGAGAGAAGGTGGGGGGTTGTCCGGTGTAGGGAGTAGTGTTCTTTTGTTCCCACTTGGGTGCCACGAAACGAGAACCCACGTGAGCCGCGAGCCGTATATGGTCTCTTGAGGTTTGTTTACATTTGTTACTTATATCCAAGACTATTATTATACACTAAGTCTGTACACTGATTGATTTATTGACTTATTGAGAGGCCTTATCAATCCACTCTCCCCCACAGCACAAACATGTGATAGAAGTACTGTTGATCTCGTAGGCCTGCTGGAGTCAACGCTGCTGGCAGGCGTAGATCCCTCCAACTTATTGCTTATATCACCAGTAATCAGCTTCTTGTTCCCCTTAGCACCGGTATAGCTCTAATGCTACACGTTCTAGACTTACTTCTTCACTATTCTGTTCACTAGTTGTTTTGGTCTTCACTGTCACATCAAGTTGTGTACACTTAGACCAAGCAGTGGCGCCACATGCTTGTCTTGACACTGATGTCGTACCACTGATCTTGACTAATTTGCACTATCGGACACAATCCATGAAATTTCTAGTTTCTTATCGGTGTGTTGCTCCTTGTATTATCACTAAGAAACGAATTTCCCGTGTATCCCTCTGATGTCCCGAAATATGAAGCTTAATCGGACGAGCGTGGCACAACGTGTCCACCCTCCCGTGATCCAGACTCGATGTGGGTTGGGTCAGTGATTGTGAGAAGAGTTTTAGTGGGGCTGGGTTTCGTCTTTGTTGTAGTAGAAGTATGTGATTTTGGACTTGTTGGGTTTGTTTTAATCCGCCAGTCGAGTTCCCAGAAGGTTACTTTGTCTATTTCTTCCTGTGCTGTGCGTGTGAGGGTGTGTATTGAGTATCCTGAGATTAGTGTGGGTTAGGTCGTCAGCATAGCAAAGGGTCATAGATGTCCAGTATGTTGGATCAGGAATGTCGTTTATGTAGAGTATGTACAGAGTCGGTGAGAGAACCGAGCCCTGGGGGACTCCAGCATTTAGATTGAAGTATCCTGACAGCTTGCTGAGGAACTTAATCTGCATCTTTCTATTTGTTAGTAAGCTGCATAGCTGCTTCTGCATGTTGTCAGGTAGTTGGAATAGAGATCAGAGTTTGTATCGCAGGTCATCGTGCCATACTGTGTCGAACGCCTTTTCAACGTCCTTTGCTATGAGGGCCGTCTTGACCCTTTGGTGCTTGTTAATGGAGAGGTAGTGTGTTACTATGTTCAGTGCATCATGTGTGGAGCGGTGTTGTCTGAAGCCAAATTGTTTGTCTGTTACTATGTTTTTGTGTTCTAGGTGATGACTAAGTTTGTGATTTATTCGTTTTTCGTATATTTTTCCTAGTGTCTCTAGTTGGCTGATCGGTCTGTAGTTCTTGGGGTCTGTCTGGGATTTTGGGGGGTTTGGGAGGAGGATTGCTGTGGCTTCTTTGAATGGGCTTGGGAAATATCCTGATGGTAGTGAGGCATTGTAGACGTCTGCGAGGGCAAGGATTAGAGAGTCTGGAAGTTGTTTGAAGAGAGCCTGGCCAATGCCGGAGGCTCCTGGGGCTTTTCGCCGGGTGTTTTTGAGCATGAGTTTAACTTCTGCAGGTAGTATTGAAGCTGTGAGGTCATTTTGTAAGTCGTCGAGTGTCGTGAGGTCAATGGTAGGGTTGTGTGTGATGGCCTGATGGTTGTGTCGAATCCATGTTTCTACTGTTAAAGTTGTGAATTGCTGTTGGCTGTGAGGGGAGAGGGAGGGGGGGGGGGTGAAGATGTCCTGCCAGTGTTGTTTAAATATGTCTACTACTTCTGAAGGATCAGAGAAATTTTGATTATTATGAGTGATGTATGCAAAGACAGAAGAGGAGGGGTTGCCCCTGATCCTGTTTATGAAGTTCCAGAATTGTTGTAGAGTTGTTTTTCTGTGTAGTTCAGTTTTTTGTACGAGTTTCTGCCAGTGGTTGGTATGGTCGAGGTCTAGGCTGTTGAGTATATGGTTTTTGAGTATGTATTGTGAGATCTGTGTTTACCTGGCCGTATCTGTAAAGGTTGCAGGAGAATGTTGTGGTAGCAGGTGAGTAGCCTCTTGGTTCTGATGGAGGGAAAGAAGGAGTATCTGGCTTTGTGAGTGGTTTTTTGTATGGTTGCATCAGCCACTTGTATGATGATGTTTTGGATGGTGAGAATTTGGGAGTCTGTCTGTGGTTGGTTTATCTTGGAAGATGTAAGGCTGTGTGCCGGTATTTAGGTGCTGATTGAAGGCTTCCCAGTCTGCATTTTAATAGTCATATTGTGGAGTGGCTGGGATGAGTGTGGGGTTGCTGGAGAGTGTGAGTGACGTGGGTATGTGATCTGAGCTGGTGAGGGGTCCGGGGGGTAATGTAGTGTTGGAGGTGGGTGCCTGCTCTGTTGGTGAGGATGAGATCTGGTCTTCCAGTCCCATTGTGTGTGTAGCTTGTTATGAAGTCTGGGCCAAGGAAAGTTAGATGTTTACTTTGGTGACGTTGGTGTAGTTGTTAGCCGTGCATGTTGTGTTGTCGTGGTTGAATTATTTTTTATTTTTATTTTAAAATAAAAACAAGGTACAAAGAACAAAACAGGCAACATAAGAGGAAATTATACATGAATACACACAGGGTAAACATAAGAAAGGAATAAGACATGAAAACATACCAAACATACACAAGAATAACCAAGAATGACATATACACGACATAAAGCATAAAACAGAAAAACCCTAAACGGGCACAGGATACAGAACGTGACAAAGAAACAGTACAAGAAATAAATAACATAAAACATAATCACATCTAGAAAACTAAGTCCATAAAAACAAAGATAACACACAAACATAACCAACCCTACATCCCATACACAGGAGCATAACAGTACAAAGTAGCTCGTTTTGCACTTAAAAAATAAAACACAATGTACAAAGAAAAAACAGGCAACACCAGAAGAAATCATACATGAAAACACACAGGATAAATACAATAAAGGAATAATACATGAAAACATATCAAACATTCACAAGAATAACCAAGAACGAAAAATACATGACAAAGCAGAAAACAGAAAACCCTAACGGGCACAGGATACATGACAAAAAAACAGAACATGACAAAAAATACAGCACAAGAAAGAAATAATGAAACATAATCACATCCAGACAACCGTAAGTACATAAACACATAAAGATAACACACAAACATAACCAGCCCTACATTCCATACACAGGTGCATAACAGTACATGAAAACAACAAGAATCTCAAACTACAGACAGAGGCAGAAGTACAAACAATCGAGTCCCCCCCCCAACCCATGAGGCCCCTCCGGTTGCGCACACGAACCCACCGTAGGAGCGGCAGACGCAACGACAAAGCAACCCACCCGTATATATATATTGTCCATAGTTAATTATTGCACGGAATATTGATAAAATTAGAGAACCACATTCAATTCTCTAACATATTGGTTATAAATATGTTTAGATAGATATTATCTGACGCAATCCTGCCTCTGATGTCGTGAGAATGTTAGCAATATGCTCAGATAAAGAAATATTAATTTATGTTAGCACTAAAGTTAGTAGAGTTAATAATTACTGTACTTGGTATACTATAGTGATGTATTATGATACAATAGTAATGTATCAGTGTTGGAAATTTCCAACATATCTCCGGGGGGGAAAAACTCGGGTCCAGTTCAATGTTGAATACTGATGTACCTATCCCGAAGTTAATTTAGTGTTAGTATGTTAGTACGTTAGTACACACATAACGGATGTCCCATAATTGTCAAAGACAGATAAGACTTTAAGTCTTGTAAAGGAACTCATGTTAAATGTAAAACATGAAATTGTGAATCATCTAAAGTTAATAACTACTAAAGCCTACAATGTACTCAATGACTGGTGTTACGATGACATGTAACGGTTATGTTACTAAGTCTTAAAGTTTGTAAACTCATAGATGCTCTAGATGGAATAATGGTATAGTTGATAGCCTATACTAACAAATTAATGATTAAATCATACAATTTGAGGTAACTGAGAATCCCCCATGAGGTGAATGTCCTGGGTCATTGTGACTTGTAACTGATTTGTTACCAGACATCACAACACGGTATCATCATGACTACCCAAATTGGATGGTAAATTATTTGCTCATAGTCAGAGCTATAATAGGCTTGTAGTTTCCGTTTGCATTGTTGAGCAGCTGCTCTAGGTGGGCGGGTGCTCGGTGAATCAGAATTGTTGTCCTCGGAAACTGTAGGTGAAGTTGGTTTTGTTAAACACTTTTGTTCTGTTAGTTCGAGAGGCACCAACTTCTCTAATGTTTTTAGGGTAGTTGTGCCTCGGCACAAAACACGTACTACTCTCAGGATGCCTTGGTGATCTGGGTGGATAGCAACAATTTTGCCTATAGGCCATTCTGACCTTGGTCCATCACTGTCAATCAACACTAGGTCTCCTGGTTTGAGTTGAACTTTATTATAGGGGGCTCGAAGCTCCATAGTGGTACTCTCGTAGAGCTGTGAGGTACTCTCCAGTCCACACCTCATTCCACCTTTCAATTACTCTCGAGAGATGTTGGTAACTTTCTACTAAGTCACTCCTGGTTACATGGGAAGGGTCAACAGGATCCTCTTCTGCCAAAGGTATCAGAGGGCTCAGCAGGCCTCCATGTATCAAATGTGAGGGACTCAGGGGCTCTCTCTGTGAGAAGTCATCTGATAGGTAAGTTAAGGGGTGATTGTTGACTCGCGCCTCAATTTCTACGACGAGTGTTTGGAGTTCAGAGAAACTAATTTTCTGTCGATGTAAGGTCTTCCACATTTCTTGACAGTCCCTATCATACGTTCGTAGAACCCACCTTGCCAAGGGGCTCTGGAAGCAATAAATTTCCAGTGGCTTTGTCGTCTCTACATGACAGACTGCACTTCTGGATGATTCCATATCTCTCGTAGGCAGGCTTCTCCTGCCACAAAATTTAAACCATTATCAGATATCATTAGTTTGGGACAGGATCTGCGAGCTGCAAATCTACGAAAAGCTTGGATGAAGGCTTCGGCACTCATGTCAGAAGTCACATCTAGATGTACGCCTCGTGTGGTTGCACACGTGAAGAGGCAAATATAAGCTTTCACTGGTATCTTATCTGGAAGTTGAAATTGAAATAAGTTTATTGAGGTAAAATACTCACAAAGGGATGAGGTAGCTCAAGCTATTCTCACCCCATTCAGTACAACGTGTTAATACATACATAGACACACATCACAAATAAACATATTACCAAACATTCTGAGAGATAAACATATACATTTCCTCCTTCACAAGTAGTATGGTATCAGACGTACACACAAATACTTTTATGACCTAGGTATACTGTATAGACAATTTGCAAGAGACATGCAGATAATTCAACAAAATATTACAGTCTTGGTGCAAAATTCTTATATCTCTCAAGAATACCATCAACCTTTCCGTTGTGACACATCTTATCTGGAGTGCCAGTGAGAAGCAAGGCTCCTGTGTAATCGACACCAGTGGTCTCAAAGGGACGAAGATGGACTACTCTCTCCTTAGGGAGTGGTGGAGGTCCTGGGTAAGGACACACTCGAGCGTCGTATCTTTTGCAGATTACACAGAACTTAATGACTGATTTGACAGTTTGACGACCTTGGGAAAGCCAATATTTCTGTCTCAAGTCGGTGAGAGTGTCTAACACTCCACCATGTAAAGTACCATATTGATGGTGATGTAAAACAAAAAGTTTTGTAATAATGTGGTGACGTGATAGAAGGATTGTATTCTTTGTATCCAAATCAATTTCTGCATGAAGCAGACGCCCTCCACACCTTAATATATTATGAGTGTTGGTATCATATCAGATACCTAGAGACTTGGTTAATTTATCTGGAAGATTTTCATATTCACTTCCATATGTCTCTTGTTGTGCACGTTTGATCCAGTAGAGGATAGGATTGGGAAACTTATGCCTGATTCCTATCTTAGCAAGAAAGTTAAACACATGTGCTGTCACTCTTAATAACTTACTCAAGTTAGAATAATTGTGAGGATTGATAGCTGAGATTCGATGAGGTTCTGGGTCTTTCATGGGAGTAGTGATATTGGTCACTATGACTTGTGGTTTCTGTTTGAGCCACTGACCACTAACAAGCCATGAAGGTCCATTAAACCACATCGAAGACTTGATTAGCTGTTTTAATGTTAACCCTCGTGATAAGTAATCTGCAGGATTGTCCTTAGTGGGGACATGTCTGAATTTATATCCAGCAGATAATTCATGAATTTCCCTAACGCGATTACTAACGTAGGGAGTTTTATTGTTGTTATTTCTTACCCATTGTAAGACTGTCTCATTAAGAACATAAGAACATAGGTAACTGCAGAAGGCCTATTGGCCCATACGAGGCAGCTCCTATTTATAACCACCCAATCCCACTAATTTACATGTCCAACCCACGCTTGAAACAATCGAGGGACCCCCCACCTCCACCACGTTATTCGGTAATTGGTTTTACAAATCAACAACCCTGTTACCGAACCCGTATTTACCCTAGTCCTTCCTAAATCTAAACTTATCCAATTTATATCCATTGCTTCCTGTTCTTTCTTGTGTTGATACTTTTAATACCCTATTAATATCCCATTTGTGGAACGATCACCGCACAACGCGGTGGAGGTTGGCCCCCCCCCCCCCCTCCGACTGCCCCACGCGCGGGCTGGACACGCACAGGACTGGGTGGACACAGACAAGAGCCGCCCCGCATGGGCCAACAGGCCCCCTGCAGCCACCCTTGTTCGTATGTTCTTATGTTTCAATATTATGTCCATTCATCCACTTGTAAACCTCTATCGTGTCACCCCTAACTCTTTGCCTTTTCAGTGAATGCAATTTAAGCTTTGTTAATCTTTCTTCATATGAATGATTTCTAATGTGGTGAATTAACTTGTCTGATCACACTACGATTTCACCAAAGTGAATATTATTGAGTGCCTTGGTCAAGCAATGAGCCAATCGTACTCCCACCAGCAATGCAGTTAACTCCATTTGAGGTAAAGATCTCTTCTTGATTGGAGCAACTCTTGCTTTAGATGTGAGTAAAAATGATTGTACATTATTGACTAAGTAGGCTGCAGCACCATACGCTTTGCCAGAGGCATCCCAAAAGACGTGCAAATTTGTGGGCAAGTTTTGTCCTGAACCATTAGGAGGAAATTTCAAAACACCTGATTGATTGAAATCCGTTGTGAGTATCTGCCATTTATCTTGCAACTCAATTGGCAACGGATCATCCCATCCCATATGTTTCTGCCAGCATTTCTGCATGAGGAGTTTGCCCCTTATTAAAATAGGGCTAAGTAAACCCAAAGGGTCAAATGGTTGACTGACATAAGAGAGTAATTTTATCATGGAAAGGGATGAATTATTGGTTTGTACCGACTTGACATTCATCTCGTCAGTACTTGTGTTCCATTCCACACCCAGAACTTTTAATTGATTAGGCACCTGATAACCCGGAAATTCTTTCTCGATTATCTGGTTTAATGATTTGTTGTTTGAGGCCCATGATTGTAGTGGCATATTGGCTCCTAATAACTCACGGTTAGCCTCATGGTAGATTTCTACCAATTTGGATTTGTCATTAGTAGTTCCCTGGAAATTATCGACATACAAGTTGTCACTAATCTCTGCTTTATAAGGGCTATCTGACTTCTTCAAATGGAGTGTTAATGTCACGGACTCTATCACACACACTCTGTAAATTTAATTCCATTCTCATTATTTCAATCATTGCATTTCTTTGACATCCAAGAATAATCCTCATAGCCTCGTTCTGTATCAGCTCTATTTTTTGAATTCTGCCTTGGCCTGTGTAAGACAAAACGGGTGCTGCGTAGATCCCAAACTCCGTATATTCCCTTATTAGGACACCACACCCTGCCCTGCCATCCTCCGCCACCGACCCGTCGCAATATACATGTAAACTGTTGCCTCTTGGTAACGGGGATATCATGCTTCCATACATACACCGTAATTGTCCCGGTTCATGATGAATCTTTTTCACATTGAGGGGTACAATTTCGACGTCTATTTTCTGTACTTTCCAGGGAGCAGACATATTTCCCTGTCGAGAGGGTTTACAGCAGTAAATGGAAAGAGGCAGTCATCATTCCTATCCCTAAGTCAAACGGTGGCTACAGACGTGTCTCCTTAATATCCTACTTTTGTAAAATGATGGAAAGGATTTTGTTAAATAGGCTACTCTACCTTGTAGGTGATAACATGTCCAGTAATCTCTTTGGTTTTATCAAAGGCAAAAGTACTGCGGATTGTCTCTTAAAGTGTTTGTCTAATATGGATGACAATTGTAGAGTTTTTGTTGATCTACAAGGAGCATTTGATAAAGCCAATGGGGAAGTAATCTTATACGAATTAGCCAATCTGGGAATAACAGGGAGATTGCTACACTGGATAAGGGATTATCTACAAGGCAGAAAAGGTCAGGTGTATTATCAGGGATACATGTCTGAGGAACGGAGGTTTCAGTTAGGTACCCCACAAGGGGGAGTATTAAGTTCCACCTTATTCAATGTATTAATGAACAGATTAGCATCAGAGATGTATCCTCCAGGGGTCACGACGATCATATATGCTGATGACATTCTTATACAAGGCACTTCCGGGAACAAAATTCAAACTGCTCTTAACATACTTGGTACAACCTGTCACAAGTTAGGCTTAGTTATAAATGCAGATAAAACCAAATATGAGTATAGGAAACGAAGAAATATAACACTTACTCTAAATGGTGTGGAACTGAGCCGTGTTCAGAAGTACAAGTATCTGGGCATGTATGTTGGATACACATGTGAGAGTAAAAATGCTGAAATAAATCATATCAGCACCTTATGTAAAGCCCGTCTGCATCCTCTAAAAGCACTGGCTTTTTCTGGTAAAGGTGTTGGGGTACCTATCTTACGGATGTTATACATAAGCACTGTTCGGTCCCTGATAGACTCAAATGGGTATCTAATGTGGCTTGAAGTAGAAACGGCGGAGAAGTCGCTCCGTATAGCACAGAGGCAAACCGGTAGGTTATGACGTCACTGCCAGGATCCAGTGGGTCCTTAATCCAGAGAAATTTGGTGTAATTACGATCCTCTTCTTGCAAGCCTACTCTAAGGAAAGCTTTACTGATATCAGCAGTATAAGCGAAAATACCAGTGCGTAATCGTAACAATACGTCATGTAGCCTTTGTTTTAGGCTAGGTCCTGTTTGGAGACATTCATTCAAGGACACGCTGTTTGCCTTCACTTTGGCACTACAGTTGAAGACAATACGTATTGGCGTTGTCAATGAATCTTTCACCACAGCGTGATGGGGTAAATAGTGACCTGTTTTTCGGCCATCATTATCAACAACTTTGATAAATTTACTGTTGAGTTGTTGTTGAATTAATTGATGATTCATGTTCAATTTATCTGGCTGTTTCTTCAGCCGTATTAATTGAGACTGTAATTGTGAGGCTGCCATGAAATAATTAACTGGAAGTTGTGGATGATTCAACTTCCATGGTAGTCTCACCCAGTATTGTTTTTCTTTATAGACAACTGTGTCCAGATATTGCTGGTAAGTCCACGTATCATCAGGGCTTGGTTGTTCAGGGACAATACCTAAAGTGTCTAAATCCCACAGACAATGTACAGGTGGATCAGACTCATTATCTTCAGATATTGCTCTGAAATGTAGGGGTGACTGTTCCAAGCCTAGTCACGCCACTATTGAATTGTTAGTTTGTTTGTTGGTTGACACAGTTTTTTGTTGGAAAAGCACCGGTCCAGTAAGCAATTTGCCTCCAGCAGATGACAACAAATTCATTCCGTGTCGTCTGGTGCATCCTGTTATAAATTTATAATAATAGTCAGCGCCTATAAGGATACCAACATCTGTGAGGCAGTCAGAATTTATTTTGTGATCTGCTAGCCTCATGCGGTTTCGTTTAAGATATCTCGCAGTGCGAGCTAGTCCTGTGACCTGCAGGTCTGAAGGAAGTTTATCTACTACTACCGCTAGTACTGGACTAGTGGAAGATCCAAGTCTCACTAACACCTTGACTACTTGGTATTCACGAGGTCCACTATTAGTCAAGAACCCAGAGATATTCAGTCTCACTTTTGGCAGGTTTTAATTTCAACTGCTCGACTAATTGTTGTGTAATGAAAGTTTTCTGTGATCCTTGATCAAAGAGATCTCTAGTGTTAACTCTAGACTTCCTGTCAATTAGTTTGAGTTGACCCGTAGGCAGAGTGGTATTATTGCTTGACTCAGTAGCAAGTACATTTATTTCTTGATGTACCTTGCAATATTGTACTGTGGTAGAATTCATAGAATCCTCCCTAGGTGTCACAGATTGTGAAGAAGGTTTTCTACATAAGGCATAATGATGCACACCTTTGTTGCATCTACTGCACAACCGTAGCTGCACTACACATTTACTGGGATCATGAGAACCCATGCACTTAATGCATCTGTGTAATTCTTGTAGCCGTTTAATCCTGGTATTAAAGTTAGGATAAACATTGCATTTGTAGGTGGCATGTTCTTGTTTACAGAACAGACACTTTCTCTGGCTGAGTTCGTCTTCTTAGTAGACACATCAGTTGTAACGTCAGAGGGAGATACTGAATATATACCTACGCTACCACTCCTTTTCCCAGTGGATGGAGCAGTCCTAGGATTTGAATTTATTGGACTTATTCAAAGTCGATTTGGGTTTGACTGAGTTGTCAAGGTTAGGTTGTTTAGATTTTAGGTTTAATCTTATCATGAGTCTTCAACCTGTTGACCGTTATTCTCAGTCCCTCGAATATTTGCTCGAGAGTGAGAAACTCGGTTTTGTAGTGTGAGCAGATTTCTGCTAAAATATTTTGAGGTAATTTCCTCTGTAAAAGTAACTTAATTAACCATTCTGAGGCTGGTACATCAACTTTAGTACCTAAGGCCTTCACTAGAGACTCTACTTCTAGCCTGAAGCTTTGAAGTGAGTCTGGTCAGTTACTTGGTGCATTCAGATCCAGCAACTGGTAATAAAGGTTAGCTATACTCAACTCCTTGTTGCAATAGTTCAACTTTAGCAGTTTTATAGCTTCCTCATAATTACTCTCAGTGAGAGCTAGGTTATTTATGACCTTTCTAGCCTCCCCTCTGAGAAGACTAATTAGGTAAGAGAATTTAGAAACTCTGTCAAGAGAAGATTTCTTATGTATATGAACTTCAAATGGAGTGCAAAATGTGTCCCAATTTTCTTCATCCAGCCCTGCAAATGTAGGTAAGTCTAAAGTAGGTAGACGAACCTCAGGTAATTGATTACTGGATTGAGACATAGTATTATTTGCATTAGATTTAGATTGTGTTACTATATTGGATAGTACATCAAGTTTATCTTGAGTCTCATCTTCATACTGAGAAATATCTGCTAGAATTTGATCTATTTCATCACGATCAGTTTCAGTTGCATTCAGTAGGTTGAGATAAGACCGGCTTGTAGATCTGACTTGATCAAATTTGAGATCTGCTACTCTCAATGATGTTTCTAGTTGATAGTAATCAATGGGAGTTGCTTTAGACAAAGTATCAGACTTATTAATTAGTCTGGTTAAATGACCTTTAAGGCCAATATAGGTTCTCCTTAATTGTTCAGGAGTAGCCATGGTTTCTTTAAGTCCAAGTTTCATAGGACTTGAATAAGTATTGCTAATGAAGCTTGGGTACTTGCTCATTAGTTGACATGTAAATTGAATATCTTCTTGAGGAAGCCTCATATAGTGAATATAGCCTAAATTACACTCTGCCTCACTCGAGGTTAAATGTACCTACCTAAAAATAAGTAGCAAAGGATTTTGAGCACTGCTTGAATGTCACCATTAACTTTCTTCTGGCTAGCTCTTCATTATCACCATTAGATGTAATAGTGATCATTCAGCAGCACTCAAAATTCATACACACAAATAATTAATACACAAAATAATAAATATGGATATACTCTAATCAGAGTTACTATAAAGTTTGAATCCCACCCTCGGTAGGGTCAGCACAAGAATGAATAGTGTATGTAGTACTGACTAGTCCAAGGCTAGTTGAAAGAATTTCTACCTAAGAAACTACATAATTATTATTCTGCATTTGTGCAAAACTCAGCACAATCACAGCCTAAATTCCTACCTAATAAAGGTAGGCATAAATTAATTTATGGTGCAATAATGTGAATATATAGTTGTGCTATGTTTTGGGTTTTTTAGATTTTATAGTTTATATAAATGTGCACTTGCACACACAGGTGAAAATACAAATATGTACAATTAATTTTGGCTTGCCAGCCACAGCCTTTTATGGTGGTTGATTGTGTTGATCAACTTGTCAACTACATGTGACCTAGACTCACCTGACAGGTGTACACCATCTCTTGCCAGGTTTTGCCTGTATGGTCTGGCTGTAAATTGAATGTAAGTGGCATCCAATCGTACTCTCTTCCTCAGCCTAAAGTTTATATATTTGGCAGCTCTTTGGTAATATTCTGGACTCACTCCCCAAGGATTATTATTGCTCAGTTGGCGAGGTTCCACCAATGTGAACACTACTGAACTGCTAACAAGTTTAAATGAAGAAATTATTGTTTTAAGGTGATTAATTACCTCAGCTGGGTGTCGAGTAGGATGGACGTCATTACCACCTAAATAAATAATAGTTAGATGGTGAGGCCACTCTAACGCAGGTGTTAGTGTGGAATTATTATAGAAGTTGTGAGCTGTTGCTCCTGGTGACCTGAAGATTCTCACCTCAGTATGAGGTATAGGTCTGAGTGTTGTGGGCACCTGACTGTGTCCCACGAGTGCTACTTTATACATGAGGTATAAGCAGCAAATAAATTGGTGTGAATTAGGTTAACCTATGTGGTACTCTGCCGGTAGCCACAATTAATAAAATTTGGTTAGCCTAGATTACTACACACGGTAATTAGTTATGATTATGGTATTAATTGTAATATATCCGGTTCGATAAGGACCGTATTTTTGTGTTGGGAAGAAAGCTTACTCTCTATTAATTGATTGATATTTAATTAATAGATTAATTTAAATTAATCAAAGGACCACCCTATTTTGACTGAAAAGGGAAAAAGATAAAGGAATGATAAGGACTGAAATACCAGTGCCTATGGATAAGGAAACTATTAAAGGTTATTCTTTAAACTTCAATGGGTTATATAATATATTAATGTTCGAGAATAAACTTTCCGTCCTTCACAAAATGGGGGGTTAATACCAGAAGTGAATTACTCCCAGTACGCTTCATCGAGGCTGGTTCTTCCTCGAATAAAATTAGTAATTCCTACTAAATGATATGCAAATAAACATTAAATAAATTGGTTAGTGGCAAGAATATTATATGATGGTTAAACAAGAAATCATTCTCATTTGACTTTAATGAGGCTATCAAATTACGCTAGATATCTCGAATCATATAAACAAAATATTAATTGACTGATAATGAATTATTAATTTCACTTAATGAAAGAAAATAATTGAAAAAGGATTCAGCTGCTTAGCTGTAATAGTGAACGGAGAGGTAGAGATGTGATGGCGTCGTCTGCGACTTGCTGAAATTTCAACTAAATGTATCAATTGTTTACACCTAATATCCTGTGTGATCACTATTCAATAAAAGGTATAAAATTAATTCCTTGTAGATGTACTTGTTGTTTGGGGAGGTCACGTGGCGTAACGATGGACAGTGCACAGTAAAAATATATACAGAGATCTCATGATATAAATAATACTAGGGCACTTAACCTGCTGGTTGTCCACCGAAGCAATCCTAGATTGCTACTGGAGCATTTGCACGCTCCTAGGCAGATTAACTGCAAGGGCCTAACGTAGAATTGATGGAAATTCGACTCTCCCGGGACGCACGATGTGATTGTTGGCGTCGCTAGCTCGTGTGCTAGAGCAGGAATAATGGTGTCTCCACGCCTCTCCCTCTCAACCCTCCTCACGCATTCACAATAGAATTTAATAGTCATGGATAATTCTTTTCCATGTAATTACTGATGTAATGCATTAATGAGAACAGGGTTGCAATTGTAGGGAATTAAATAATATCATATTCTCGTTAAATGGTGTTAAACGAGAAGTGAAGAGAATTTTTATTTCCTCCATAGCATTCGTATGTAACAGATAAAACTGTTACTTGGTGATAATATCAGGTAATAACTCTCAGTTATTGGATCATAAGGAGTTATATTATCCGTAGTTAATTATTGCACGGAATATTGATAAAATTAGTGAACCACATTCAATTCTCTAACATATTGGTAATAAATATGTTTAGATAGATATTATCTGACGCAATTCTGCCTCTCGATGTCGTTAGAATGTTAGCAATATGCTCAGATAAAGAAATATTAATTTATGTTAGCACTACAGTTAGTAGAGTTAATAATTACTGTACTTAGTATACTATAGTGATGTATTATGATACAATAGTAATGTATCAGTGTTGGAAATTTCCAACAAACAGATACAGCCGAATCAGGAAATGGTTACGGCCGGTCAGAACAGCGCTTCACAAAAGCCAGGTAAACAGACGTCTTGGCAAACTTCACCGCCACTCGTCTAGCAGACATCTTTTCCAGTTCCAGAAGATCGGGACGAACACACGCAAAACATCCAACAACGCAACTTACACCACAGGCCAATCCACAGGTATACTGAAGTCGAGCCCCAGAGTATCGACTCGCGAATCAGGCCTCCACTAAACGCCATACCGCCAGCCGCCCACCAGCCAGCCGGCGCACTCCACCGTCAACAGCGAACCACCACCTCGCAGCATCAGGCAACAACTGGGGAGCAGAATCACGACAACCACCCCCTCCTGTGGCCGAGCGGCAAATCTGGGTGAATGTAAGTTTTTTTTTTTTTTTTTATATTTATTTTTACATGCAAGCATGCTTATAAGTACAATAAAATTAAACAATAACACAGAACAGACCAAAATAACAAAGCACAAACGTGCAAAAACATAAAGGAACAAATGTACTAAACACAAAAACGCCGACCGGAAGGGCCGACCACAAAACAATACTAATTACAAACAAATCACAACAAGCAAGTTAAAACACAGTGGAATACAATGCAGAAATAACACACCAAAATATGAAATATTCAGAACAAGGCTATCAGCACCTCAAACCTACATGGAGAGGCGCCAACACAAGACGAAAATAATTATAATAACAATAACAATAAAAATAATAACAATAATAACAATAACAATAATAATAATAATAATAATAATAAATATAACAACTAGAAAGGAACAAATATACAACAAAGAAAAGCACAATGGCAAAACTCGACAAAAAGCATAAACCCAGACCGGGTCACGCCAACAGCCTGAAGGGCACTCAACACGACACAAACAAGCGCACAAGCAGCAACATAAAAAAAACATAGAACCACAAAGCACAACATAAGCACACGACATCCACAACCAGACACCCACCAATCAAACCCCGGACCGCACAGGAACCGGACACACACACAAGCCACACAAACCCATAACCACAAACCGAAGCACGCAGGAACCGAGAAACAAACCTGCCCCACCCCACACACACACACACCCGACCCGCACCCCACAACCATGCACCACAATACACAAAGGAATCATGAGCGAGGAATACTTATCTCAGAGACAGGAAGATATTTATCAGGGAACGAATCCCAAGGATACCGTCGCTTATAGGCCTCCCAAATCAAATACTCCAAGTCGGTGGGGGGCGATCCCCCTGCCGCCGTGGGCCCAGCATAAACTCGGGAACCTCCAGATCAGGTGGAAACGGCCACTCCTGAAGGTCACCGACGCAAGTCGCATAACGAGGCTGGGGAGCGCAAGCCACGTCCTTCGAGGTAGCAGATGACACCAATGAAGCGTTCGAGGGCTGTCGGGACGGCCGCGTCGCCGTACGCACAGGAGCGGGGGACAAGCAACGAGATGGTAACGTCCCAACCGAGACCGCAGGAGACACTGAAGAGATGGCCGGAGACAGAAGAGGCGTCGAGACCGCAGTCGATGAAACGGGGACCGAGGAAGGGGTTACAGAACCCCCAGAGCGAGCAGTCTTTTTCAACACCATCACCAGGCCACCCCGCTCACCACGAACCTCAGCAGGGGGAACCACCCCCCACGAAGAACCGGAGCCATCCGAGGCAGGTGACGCACCTGAAGCAGGAACCGCAGACACCAAATCTGAAGTGGAGGCCGAAACACCGTCACTGGCACCCTCAGGCAAATGCACCTCCGCCACCACCATAGTCTGCAACGCAACCGGAGCCACCCCTCCGTCGCCGGCAGATCCACAAGCGTTGAAATCGCCAACATCAGCCCAAGCTGAAGACGAAAGTCGGGAACGCTTAGGCTCTAGCCGCACATCATCAGACCCGGAGGCCGACTCAGAGACACGCACAGCACAAGCTGGGCGAACCGACGCACGTCGCAGAACGGCAGCATCCTCAACCACATGGGGCACCAGGCCAGGCACAGGAGGAAGCGCCGGATCCACCCCATCACCCAGCAAAGCCGGAACAGCTGGCAAGGGTGCAGGGACAGGGTCAGACGCAGCAGAGGACGAACTGGAAGACGGGGGACTCGAGCAGCAGGCAGTCTGAAGAACCCCAGGGATACTAGTCAGAGCAGGACGATCACCCTGCGACGCCACAACCTCTTGAGGAGAGGCGACAACAACAGGGGGCGCACCAGGCGGCGCAACAGGCGATACACGGGGCACATCCGCGGCTGAAGAGACGTCCACATCCACTGAATCTCCTCCACAGGAAGCGGTGGAAAATCCTCCTCACTGAAGAGGTTCACGGGTGCAACGGCAGGTGCAGAACAGTCGGCAGCCTGATGGCCCAAGAGGCCACAACGATAACACGCCCGCGGCTGGCGGGCGTAAAACACCCGAACGTTGTAGCCCATAAGCCGCACAGAGGACGGAATATCTTCCCGGAGCCTCATGCCCAGGGTGCGAATGTTGGAATGAATGAATCCTCACACCCTTAAGTGGACTGAGACAGGCCAACCAGTACAAAAGGGAGCCGGGTACTTTCTGGCGCAAGATCAGACAGCTCCTGGGATCGGTTAACCCCAGCCTCACCCACCTTGTACACACATTCCTTGACGAAGATGAAGAGGAGCAGCAAGAAAAAATAGAAGACCCACAGGATCAGGCTGACCTCATGGGCGCAGCATGAAAAAGACACTCACAGCTTCAAACAGCAGAGCCTTCAACAACGCTCACTTTGAACGTGTCAACCAATGGACAACAGAAAATGCCGCCTCCCTTAACAGCACCCCTCTGATTGACCTGACAACCCTAGAAGACGACCACCCTCTAACAAGACCCATAACTATGCTAGAGATGAGAGGAGTCATCAAAAGCACCAGAGATAAGGCCCCTGGACCATCAGGGATCAAAGCGCTGCAGATCAAACTTCTACCAGGCAATCTTATGCAATCCATACTCAACCTATTCAACGCTATGCTGGCATCGGGTCACATTCCTGTAGCATTCAAGTCAGCCAAGATGATATTCATTCCCAAACCCAAGAAAGACCCCCACCAACCTGGCAACTACCGACCAATCTCCCTCTTAGACACGATAGGCAAGTGCTTTGAAAAAATCATGTCAAACCGTCTTAACTACTACATGGAGTACAACAACCTCTTCACAGAAAAGCAGTTTGGCTTTCGAGCACATAGATCAACCCAGCACGCAATTAACATCATCTACGACGCCGTAAGCTCAATTCGAAAGCAAAAACAGGTAACTTTGATTGCAACGAGGGACGTGCACAAGGCCTTCGACAGCTTGTGGCACGATGGTCTTGTGTACAAATTAGCAGACTTACCAGCGCAAAACTGGACCCTCCTCAGGCTGATCAGAAATTTCCTTAAGAATAGGCAAGTTACCCCCAGCTTCAAGGCAAAAGAGGCCGCAGCCTTCACCCCAACAGCTGGAGTCCCCCAAGGATCATGCTTGAGCCCGGTTCTCTTCAACATCTTTGTAAATGACCTACCCCAACCAGAGTATAGGGACACCATTATCGTACAATTTGCGGACGACGTAACACACGTAATAACATCTAACCCTAGCATCCAAGCGGCCAAGCATGCAACTGTAACCCGTAAGGCAAACGTAGAACTAGCAAGGACTGCTAACTGGGAAAGGAAATGGAGGATCACCACTAACCCAGAAAAGATCCAATTAAGCACTGTCGGCTGTATGGCCTTCTCCATTGAAAATGAGGGGGGAATAAGAATCAGGGGTGAACCCATAGCCATCTCAAACTCCAACACAGTGCTCGGGTACAACTTCAACAGGCTACTCAACTCCTCCCAGTACGTATCCCAGAAGACAGCGATGGCCCGGGGCTCACTGGCGAGGCTCTTCCGTTTCAACCAAGCCCCATCCCACATCAAGCTCCACCTGTACAGAATGATCATAAGGCCTAGCTTGGAATACCCCTACGTTCCCCTGAACCTCACCAACAAATCCAACATGCTGAAGATTCAACGAGTACAAAACAAAGCACTTCGCTTTGCAGAGGGCCTGACTCTGAGGGACAGGGTAAGAACTGACCTGATCCATGAGACGCTCAACATGAAGCCAATGAACATTAGGCTCAGCTACCTGGCCAGAAGACAGCTGTACCGTATGAAGAACATGTATGTCCCAGACCCAGAAGATCCCTTCGTAGCAGAAAACACCACCAGCGACTACGAGTTCCACGAACCACCACACAGAACCAGAAGAATCAGTCTCCAACAAAAAGTGATCAGACATATCCATGATGAGGCCTTCCCAAGCCCTCAGATACTAAGCGGTCTGCCAGACGATCCAGATGAGTGGCCCATCCCGGACCCAATCTACACCAAATGAAGAATAAAGAAAGAAAAAAAAATAAAATAAATAAATAAATAAATAAATAAATAAATAAAAAAAATAATAATAATAATAATAATAATAAAAAATATATATAAATAAATAAAACACCTACAAAAAAAATATAAAACCAAAAAACCATTTGTCGTGGCGTCAGAAGTGTAACTACCCTGATGTTTCTAAGATTAGCCTCCTTCAGCCAACTCCATCGGCTCTAGTGCTTTAGGACACCAACAAGGTCACAAACACTAGCCCCCCCCAGCCAATGTACTGACAACCCAACATAACACATACGCAAACAAACAACACATACAAAAATGTCAACCCATGGTGGACAGGCCACCGAACTTTCAAACCTCCTCTCTCTCTACACCCGCATCCTCTTCCTGAATTTCATCTCCCCATCCCTCTACCTCCCCCATCCTTTCCATTCCCTATGGACATCAATCCGAATCTTAAGTTGACTGGAAGACACCACGTTCACCCGCACACTAACCACTGCGCCATACCGGCCGAAGTACCGCCGTAGCAGACTCTCTGGAAACTCCAACGGAGCCCCATGCACACTGACGTACGTGAGGGCACCACTCCGATCAGACAGCGACACAGTGCCCGCACCATCCGGCAGGGGCAATGTCCGCCCCTCGTAACGACGGAGAAAGTCGCGATATGCCAATTCCTCGGTAAACTTTAATATCGCTCGACGAGCTGTCACCAGCTCGACCCCATAAATGTTTATCACAGGGACATGAAGCACCTCACACACCAGCGCTATCTCTGGGTACCCAGCCCGGCCGGAAAATTCGAGGCCCACAGACTGAGCCCGTAGTACAGGGGGAGGGGGACCCCCATCGTTAACTCCACGTCAGCACAGGCAGGCAGAGACACCCGCCCTCAACTGGCCTAATTGGTAAACACCACCAACAGCCGGAGCGCCGATTCACCACGTCCTTCCCCTACCGAAGCTAGGGCTAGACTCCAGGTGAATGTAAGTGGTGCCAATGATCATCTGTCCATGTGTGTGATCGCGGATTGCTAGGAAGTGTTTGTGCTGCCAGGTGGTGGTGAGGAGGTCATGTTTGAATGTGCTCTTAACCAGAATGCAAACCCCTTTATGTGCTTCGTAGGGGGATTGGTATATTGTGTAGCTGTTATGTCTAATTTTGTGAGAGTTTGTCACATATGTACTGTTCAGTAACAGCACATTCGGTGTTTCGGTCTTCACAAAGTTAGCAATTAGGTGCCTGATACTGTAGTAGGCTCTAACATTGAATTGTGTGATTTTCATTGTTTACTGACTGGGTGAGAGAGTGTTTGTGGCAATTAATTAAATTGGAGAGGTACTCCTTTGTGCATTGGGTTGTGTGGTGGATAGTTCTGACAATGATCGTGTCAGGTGAGTAAAGTGAGTGTGTATATTGACCTTTATCTACAAATTCATGAGTGTGTATATTGACCTTTATCTACAAATTCATTCTCTCGCCTTGGTTATCCTTTGCATTTCATCAACTGTGCCCACTCTCAAGCTAAACGAAATTTCTTTCATCCTAAACCTGCTTCCAACACTAGTAGCACTGTACTATGCCTTCCCTTCATATCTGAACTCAAAACTTTTACCAATACCTTTCGTCCTCTTGACATTAAACTCGCCTTTCGACAAACTAACACACTTCGTAGCAATCTAGTTCACACTGCTTCTAATGCTGCTGGTGTCTACTCTATTTCCTGTTCATCTTGTCCTCTCCAATACTTTGGCGAAACTGGCCGTACACTGAATGACAGACTTAAAGAACACAAGAGAAGTGTTATGTCTGCAGACACTAACAATGCTCTCTTCTGCCATGTGAGGGATTCTAATCATCCCATTGATTGGTCTTCCTCCAAAATAATCTTTCCTGCCTCTACTCTACACAGACGCCGTCTTGTAGAATCGGCTCTTATTAACAATGTACCCAACATGAACTTGAGTCCTGGCTTTGTTGCTGTGGACTCTTCCCTTTCACAGTATATACTCAAATGCTCTAATCTTTCTAACAAACGTGACTTAACATAAGCTTTCCCCCTTCCATTTCTTTCTTTCTCTTTCCCTTTCTTTCTCTCTTCTCCCTTTTTCTGTTCATTGTCTTCTACGCTCCCTTGCTATCCTCTTCTTATTCCTATTACTATCTCCTTCGGTGGTTATAATAGGAGCTGCCTCGTATGGGCCAATAGGCCTGCTGCAGTTCTCATTACTACTATCCCCTACACCTGACTTTCCTCCTCGGCTCTCTCTTGCCTATTTAATGCCTGTCCCTACCTGTCCTCATCACAATCGACTTGAGAATGGTCCAGGACGGACCGAAACGTCGTCGTCCCTTCAATTTCTAGTGTGTGGTCTGGTCAATATACTTCAGCCACGTTATTGTGACTCATCGCCTGCAAGTGTGTATACTCGACCTGTCCTCTTAAAAATAACGTCGCTTTTGGCCGTTTGCCCGTATGGCCGAAAGTGGACATAATTAAAAATTGAAAATAAATTTGAGATTTTTTCAACAACAGTTAGTTAAGGAGCCGGTCGGCTGAGCGGACAGCACGCTGGACTAGTGATCCTGTGGTCCTAGGTTCGATCCCAGGCGCCGGCGAGAAACAATGGGCAGAGTTTCTTTCACCCTATGCTCCTGTTACCTAGCAGTAAAATAGGTACCTGGGTGTTAGTCAGCTGTCACAGGCTGCTTCCTAGGGGTGGAGGCCTGGTCGAGGACCGGGCCGCGGGGACACTAAAGCCCCGAAATCATCTCAATATAACCTCAATATAATATATATAAGGGTTCTCTGATAGGTTAGGTGGACAGGAAATTCTCATAAAGTTTCAAAACGTTATGAAAAACGTTAATTGAAAGTTTCCTCTCCTAACCTTTCTGAGTAAGCCGGAAGACTAAAACAGAAAACGGGTCAGTACGGTATATCACTTCCGTGAGCCGATTTCATTTCAAATTACGTCCACTTTTGGCAATAGTGCACATATGAGCCAAAAGCGAGTATTTTTAAGAGGACGGGTTAGTATACTTAGCCAATTTTGGTTAGGAGGGTGTGGGGGGGGGTGGTCTGGGGAGGTCTTTTTCCTTTTGGCTGAGAAGGACGGGTGTTGGGGCTGAGCTAATGGGATCTTTGGCCTTGTACCTGTGTGGTATTGGGTAATGGGGGTGGGATGGGTTGACGAGTTGGGCGTGGGGTGGGTTGACGTGTTGGGCGTGGGATGGGTTGACGTGTGGGCTAAGGTGAAGGAGGGTACATGCGTCTTGGTGCCTGATGTCCTTCTGTGTGCTGGCTCGGTTGTCTTATGTTTGATGAGGTTCTTTTTGCCTGGAGAGTTTTGTTGAGTTTGTTCTTCTAGTCTGGAGAGTGGTAGCTGTCATGGGGGGCGGGGTGTGTGAGAAACAGTTGGAGGCCTGGGGGACAGGGGAGGGTGCTGGGTTGTATACTTGAGGGTGACGGTGGGGGGGGGGGAAGGAGCTGGGATTGATGCCTGAGGGTGAAGGGGGGTGTGGGTGGGAATGGGATTGATGCTGGGTGTGGTGTCATGCTGGGTGGGATGGTTATGCATGGGAGGTTGTTGTCAAAATCTGTTGAATGTTGGTGATTGTCTTGCAGGTGTAGTGGGTGGCAGGGTGGTTTCCACCGCAGTTTGCAGGTATGGTGGGTGGCCGGGTGGTTTCCACCGCAGTTTGCAGGTGTGGTGGGTGGCCGGGTGGTTTCCACCGCAGTTTGCAGGTGTGGTGGGTGGCCGGGTGGTTTCCACCGCAGTTTGCAGGTGTGGTGGGTGGCAGGGTGGTTTCCAGCGCAGTTTGCAGGTGTGGTGGGTGGCAGGGTGGTTTCCACCGCAGTTTGCAGGTGTGGTGGGTGGCAGGGTGGTTTCCACTGCAGTTTATACAGGTCCGAGTGCCGTCTGTGGAAGTTTTCCAGAAGTGTCCTCTGTTTCCGCATAAGGAGCAGCCCTGTTCCTTTTCCCTGTAGTGTCTAGTGGTATGGTTGAAGCCATAACACTGGAAGTATTGTGTGGTAGTTTGGTATGAGCTTTTCTTGAGGTTGTAGTGCGGGATGGAGATGTGTTCTAATTTAAATCCCTTAGTGAGGAGGGATTCAGGTTCAGTGAGGGAGGAACAGCGGAGTCTGAGGATCTTGGTGTTGGGTGGGTGGAAGAGGTCTTCTGTGATGATATTGTTGACTTTCCCGATGTTGGTAATGTGTTGTCCGTCTAAGGTTGTTACTGTGGAGAGGCGAGTGGTGGCTACATTGAAGGCAACAGCAGTGCAGTTGATCTTCTGCTCTAAGGTCAGTGAGCGGGCATGTCCTATTGTCAGTAGTCCTTCTCGGACTTTGGACGTGAGGCAAGCATAGAGGTCAGACTCAGAGGGTAGAAAGAGCTTTATTCCGTTGTCAGTGGGAATGATGGTGGTGTAAGGAGTCTGGTGTGTCTGGTGTGGTGGTGTAAACATTTAGGAGGTTGGGCAAAGAGGGGGGAGGACAGGGTAGTGGCCCAACCACTTTGGCTTTGAGAGTGATTATGAAGTGATATGAGTTGATATATGAATTGATGGCGAGGCAAGACTGCACTCATAGATGATGATTATTTTTTTTTTTATGATTGAATGATTGCTGGGTGCCAGTAGCAGGAAGCTGTAGCTGCTGCACAACAGGAGAGAAGGTGCCATGCGAGGACAGAGTTTTAGTCTTGGTGCCACACCTGGAGAGCAGTGTTGTGGTGACTTGCAGATGTGTGGTTGGTAGGGGGGCTTGTAGGTGATGTATACAATGATTTTGTCCTGGTTGGTAGAGGTATTGGTGTCAGATGTTGACTTGTTAGTTCATAGTTCGTGCCTGTTAGGTATGAATGGTTCCCATTCCTCATCCTCCTCACGTGTTGGGTAACTAAGTATTCTGGGCCGTGGCTGACTCTTTGTTGTAGTGACATCCTCCTTGTACTGTGGGGCTGGTCTTGTGTCTCATAGTTAGTAGTGTTGTATACAGTAAAGGGGGTCGTCACCATGTGGTAAGTTGGTGTACTTCATTTTGTATACCTGCTTTACTGAGAGTTTGTGGAGGCGTCTATTCAATGGTTCTATCTTTAATTGGATGTGGAGTCTGTCGGTCCGAATTTTATCAGCAAGTGTCACTCCTGCTACAAATCTGAGTGCTCTATTTTAAACCCTTTGAAGCTTCAACATATTTGACTGTTTAGTAAGAGCAAGCGGGATGTATGGGTATTCTAGGATAGGTCGAATAAGCATTCTGTATAGATGTAGCTTCACATGCTGTGGAGCTTGCCTGAATCGGTACAGCCGAGCTAATTGTGCTTTGGCTAAGGTTACTTTCTTATTGATATGCTCAGTGGAATTCAAAAGTCTCGATATTACATAGCCTAGAATTGTAGTAGAGTTCTGTACCTGTATTAACGTGCCACCAATGTTGATAACCCCGAGTGTACTAGCCCAGCTGCCCACCGAGCACAATTGAATCTTGTTAGGGTTTGTCACGATTTTCCAGTCTTGTTCCCAACTTGCTGTGGCTGCTAGTTCCTCTTTCGTCTTCCTTATGATTGAATCGTGTTTAGTTCCTTGGCCAGCAGGCATCGACGACACTACATGGATGACATCGTCTGCGAATTGAGTGATAATAGTGTCGTTATAAGTAGGGCGTGGTAATAGGGCGTGGCAAATCGTTTACAAAGAGATTGAAGAAGAGTGGGCTGATGCACGATCCCTGAGGAACTCCTGCTGTCGGGATAAAGGCTTCAGCTTCCTTGTTGTTAAACATTGGAATTATTGTTCTGTGGCTTAGAATTTTTTTTTACTAGTCTTAGGAGGGTCCAGTTGTGGTGTGGTATGGATTGCAGCTTGAAGAGCAGACCATTATGCCACAGACTGTTAAAGGCCTTGTTGACATCTCTGGTTGCTATTAATGCTGTCTGGTGCTGTTTCCTGATACCGGCGTTCTGCCTCATAAATGATGTTGATGGCATGTTGCGTTGATCTGTGGTTCCTAAAACCAAACTGTTTGTCTGTATACAGATGGTGGTACTCCATGTAATAGTTAATACGATTTGACAGTATTTTCTCGAAGCACTTTCCTGTCGACTCCAACAGGGAGATAGGCCTATAGTTTCCAGGGACATGTTTGCTGTTGCCTGGCTTCGGGATAAAGATCATTTTGGCAGTTTTAAATACTTGTGGGTAGTGGCCTGAGACGAGGATGGCGTTGAAGACATTGATCAGGGACTGCAGGTAGTTTAGAGGTAGAAACTTCAGTTGGTTGACTGTTATTCCTGACAAACCTGGCGCTTTGTTCCTCGTTTTCTTAAATACTTCTATCAGCTCCCGTAAGGTGATGGGTCGGGTGATCGGGTGGTCAGGGTCAAGGAGTGCGGTGTCCACTAGAGGCCTGCTAGACAGGTTCTCTACATTTTCAGCAACCCATTGGTCGATTGTATGGTGGCTGTCATTGTTGATTTGGCTGTTGTTTCTGTAAAGATTTCCTCCCAAACTAATCCCATGAGATTAGCCTGCAGGTGTGCATCTTCCACTCTGGTGGTTATTACCTCGTTGTTGTCATCAGTATATGTATAGCTGAGATGCGACAGCGGCGTCTTTGACGATCCTAGGAGTTTTCTGATCTTTCCCCAGACTCTGGCAGGTTCTCTCTTGTACTGGTTCGCTTGGTTGACTAGTGTACCCCAAATATGACGTTTATGTAGGAGCGTGAGGCCTAAGACTTCACGTCTGAGGGACTGAATGATTTGGAGGGATGGCTGGCTGGCTGTTACCACCCTTAAGACTAAATAAGGTTCTTCTCCCCGCAGTGTAAAGAAATGATAATAAATCGGCCTTGCCAACAAATGTCTAGGGGTATAGATACATCACTGCATAAAATGGAGAACAATATATTTATACTAAGGGGGACAAACATAACAACAATTAAATGTATAAATAATAGCCAGAAATATTCTTCAGCATGCAATATCATAGAATGAAATTAATTATTGAGACATGAGCAATATCACCAGAACATGGATTAATAAATGGGATATACACAATCATCTAACTAGATAATTAACATTTATATGGGCTAAAATAACAGT
Organism: Procambarus clarkii; assembly: GCF_040958095.1. Taxonomy (NCBI): domain Eukaryota; kingdom Metazoa; phylum Arthropoda; class Malacostraca; order Decapoda; family Cambaridae; genus Procambarus; species Procambarus clarkii. Next base: position 33,350,769 of record NC_091194.1, read on the forward strand.
GACCAATGACTTAACTTAAAACACGACTCCTCTCGACAACAGCCGCCACGCTTCTCTACACGCTTTGGTCCGCAGGCCAAGCGTCTACCAAAAAATCAACTAAACATCCACATAAACATTGTGGAAATTCTAATAACAAAATGTAGTACTAATATTCAAAACATTATCAATTTAAAGAGTAGTAAACACTGGTACAACATTCCATACAATAATACGGCAACCAAATATGGGAATTAATCAAGGTAAAACTATAAACACTCGATTGACAACAATGTTCCCACACTGGCCATATCCAAATATGGTTAACCGTCCACACGAAGAAACTACATGAGAAATCTAACACAAAAGCCTCATACAATATAATGCAACTCAGGCACACTACAGCATGCTATAATATATAACATACAAAATCTTATATCATACAACTGGATGCTATATTAATTAATTATAGAACAAGATAATAAGTAATTAGAATCAAGAGTAATGTTAGAATCCTAGTAAGATTCGTAACATCCCTCCCGTCTCCTAAGAAAAATATGAAATTAACTGAAGGTTGATTTCATTTTTTTGACTGCATGAAATATAACATGAAAATACAACATGGAAATGCTTCAACTAAAATCAAAGTACAAAGCAATGAAATTTCACACAGTAAAAATAATACAAAATTTACATACATCTTATGAATAAAGAACACTACATATTATGGCACTGCAACAGGAAATCCCCTGGATAAGGCATCAGCAATAACATTTTGCCTCCCAAGAATATGACGAATTACAATATTGAATTCTTGCAGAATCAATGACCATCTAATTATTCTCTGGTTTTTACACTTCATAGAGTTGATAAATGTCAATGGATTATGGTCTGTATATACTACCACTTGATTTCCTGACAAATATGTCTCAAATTTCTTCACTGCCAATATTAAACAAAGTGCTTCTTTCTCAACTACAGAGTAATTAATTTGTGTCCTGTCAAACTTACGAGAGAAATAATAAACAGGATGTTCTAACTCATCTGGTCCTACTTGGAACAAAACAGCACCTGCTCCTAGATCTGAAGCGTCTATGTGAAGAATAAAAGGTTTATCATACTGTGGACTAGCTAGCACATGTGAAGTAGAGAGAATTCCTTTCAACTTCTGAAAAGAGTTCTGACACTCCTGCGTCCACTTAAATTTTACCTGTTTCCTTAAAAGATTTGTTATGGGTGCAGCAACAATAGAAAAGTTTTTACAATACCTCCTATAATACGCACACATTCCAATAAATCTTTGCACAGACTTCTTATTTGTTAGGACTGGGTACTCCACAATTGCCTGAATCTTGTCGTGCAATGGGACTATCCTTCCTTGTCCGACCTCATGTCCTAAATACACTATAGTTCCTTTAGCCCAACTACATTTCTTCATATTGACAGTCAAATTAGCATGTTGTAACACATTAAACAATTTCTTTAAACTAGACATATGATCTACCCAATTCTTACTGAAAATCACAATGTCATCCAAATATGCCCTACAGTCTGGCACATCCTTCAACAAAGAATTCATTAATTTCTGAAAAGTGGCTGGAGCATTCCTTAATCCAAAAGGCATGACATTAAACTCGTAAGCTCCATCAGGAGTGATAAATGCTGTCACTTCCCTTGCAAAATCTGTAAGAGGTATTTGGTGATATTCCTTAGATAAGTCCAATTTAGATACAAAATTGGCATGACCTATAGTATCAACACATTCTTCCAATAATGGTAAAGGATAAACATCAACTACAGTTACCTGGTTGAGTTTTCTATAATCCACTACTAATCTCCACTTATCTTCTGGTTTTGGTACTAATAGACATGGTGAACTCCAGGAACTCTGACTGGGTCTAATGAACCCATGTCGAAGAAGATAATCAACCTCCTCCTGGATGATATGACGTTTCTCAGGTGTCACTCGATAAGGGTGTAGCCGAATTGGAGGTACATTTGTCAGGGTGATATCGTGAGTAATGAGAGAAGTCTGAGTGGGGACCTCCCCAGCAAGCTAAAAGACACCTCCAAAAGGTCCTGGAACTCTGCTCTCTCCTCATCCTGCAAATGACTCAACAATTCTTCCCCGGAACTACTGGAATTATACATGTCGGAAAATCCGACACAATTTAATATATCATGCAGACAGATAATAGCTGTGTTGTATAAACAAGTTAACCATAGAAAACGTAACTTGTAGTGGAATTACCGTCTATAGAAAACGGGATATCATCACCACATACTATTATAATTCACCAGCTATTTTGGTGGGAATTATTCTTAAATACATTAGTCTTTGGACTTTACCATCATAAACCATCTCATATAAATTAACTTAATTATCAATATTAAAGTAGAGTAAATGTGACCCTTCTATCACTTTCTGAAATCTGGACAATGTAAGCCAGGCATCAGGGTGAGGAAGGGGCAGCCATTGTTTATACTAGACCAGAGGCACACGGGAGCAAATGCGGCTCCTGTTAATTTTACTTGGACGTAGTGTTATGGAAACCAAGGGTGTACCATTTTCAACACGCTGTCAACAAATCAAGTTAAGTGTTCTTTCCGAAACCCGTTTATTTTCATTTGTGGCCATTAATGTCATTATATAGGGTGACCCGGTTAGAGCACGTGGAAGCCTCAAACTAAAGGTAATTAAGCCAGGTCTTCAATGTTCCATGTACAGTATTTTCTCTGATATAGCTTGTCATATATAGGTATCTGGCTTCACAGTTAGCGCCCTTTTGACAGGTCAAGACGAGGAAGCAAGATTTTGTGCACCAGTTACTGGGTGATGGAAGCTACCTCAAAGAGGATAATTTGGTGTCTACACCCTAGTTATACCTGGTGGACTAACCTGTTGTACTATAAGATAAGGAACCTTTTCAATGTATGTAGTTAATACTGTAGTTTGATTGGCTGCATATATATAAATATAAACCCCCCCTAATGTGTAGAGGATCGATTTGTGAGATTAAGAGATTATTGCAGAAATACAGTCCACTTATCATTATACAAATTGCTATCGAAGTATATAAATTAACGTAAATATAAATCTCACAGGTCGGTTCCCACATTATTTGGACCTTCGGAACCGGAATATTCGGTCCTTTGAACCCACATTTGGTCATCTTAGTACCGGATGAACCAGTTAACCAGTGGATTCATTAAATATACTAGTGCAGTGTTATTTAAACAAAGCCAGCAGTCAATGACGTCGGCGTTGCCTCGTGGAGCTCACGAGCCCCGCTCAGTTCAGTTAAGCCTTAGTCAGCGGTTTAATGCACACCCACAGATTTGGTGGCGTGTTATTCTGTGAAATGACAGCGCTAATATAGAAGCCAGCCAAATTAGTGACTGTGTCGCGAGATTGTTCACGGATTTCGTGGTGTTACATTTCGCGAGAGATTATCTACGAATTTTGTGGAGTTTATTTCGCGAGGTCACTAATAATATTTAATACTTCTAGATAATATTAGAAGTTTCATAGAGGCTAATTAAGAGGCTATTATCAATAATTGTGTATATTATTTCTCCAAATAGAGAATTATTTAATATATATTGCACTAATGATCACAGTATAATATTTACTAATTGCCAACCCACAACAGGGTAGGATATTAACCATTGACTAGTTGAACTATTATTGCTCATCCTAGTCCCATTATTACCATAGTCAGTTGTACTATATTGATCAACCTAACACCATTAATGAATAGTCCAGACCCTATTTTGGGTGTAATTTTTATCAACTCGAGTTGAGTTGTGTATATAATAATTTACTTATGATCATTACACCTTTGAGTGATTAATTAGTGTCTCTACCATCCTAGGGTGATATAGAAGAGCTAACCTAAAGGTACTTCCAGTGACACTGGTTTATCACTCAAATCATCAGTGTGTATGATTGTATATATATAATGTGTATTAATTTTAAGTGCTAACCTCTAGTAGAGGTAGGATTATTGCCTAGTGAGTGCAGATTTTATCCTAGGCTACCATTAGTACTTGCTCACAATTTATGAGCCAGTGGTGCCCAATTAACAAGTCACCATGACTAATCCACAGAAAGCAAAGCATGCTTTAGTAGCAAGTAAATGTCAACTAACAAGAGATCTCAACCAATATGAACAGTTGTTATATGAGCCTGTAATTAATTATCGTCGGTTGAAAATACCACTGTTACAGATTCAAACCCAATTGCATATATTGAAAGCAAATAGGAAATCTTACCAAAATCAAGTCCACGACGACGTAGTAGTTGAAGATGTGGAACCATTCCTGTCTGACCTAGCACAATATGAAGAAGAAACTCAACGCAGGTTGGAACATTTACACAGGATAATTCAATCAGAACAAATAGCAAGTACATCAAATAAAGTAGATAATGTTATGGATGATCTGGATCTTTTTGAGAATAAATGTAAAGCCAGATTAGATCCTTTAATCAACAAGGATAAAGCTTCACCCAGTAAAGCTTCACCCACTACAGCTTCACCCAATAATATACCACCAGAAATTAAGCAGTTCTCAGACAATTTATCCACAGTCTCTGTGGTTTCTGAAAACCCAATACCTGAAGCTACTAAGTTAACATGCCTCCAAGCTAGAGGTGAAGCTGAACCAGTAGTAGAAAATGTAAATGAAAATAGCGACAGCACTAATTTCCCAGTCCAGCCTCCTAGGAATAATGCTGGCAATGAGAAAACTGTCATACATCTAGTACTACAATTGCTGGATTTACCTCAACCTGATCAGACTGCTGACTCATTACAATCCTTCAGCATGGAGTTTGAGTCACTACTAAGAACATTCAGTCTTAAGGTTGATATAACTACTAGTGAATGGATGACCAAAGTAGTCCTTCAACGAAAATTGTCCAGCGATATACTAGATGAATTATATGCACATCAACATAACACCATCCTGACAGTACAGGACATCACTGAAGGTTTACATTCCATCATAAACAAACGACGTGCAAATGAGGAAGTTAAAGCCTCTTGCAAGCCTTCAGAAATAGAAAATAAGAGTCAATTAAAGGGTAAAACAACTACCCCAAATAAACATCAACCAATTAATCAAACATCAAGTTGCAGAAAATCTGACAATGCAGCAGAATCCTCCAAGCCTACTGTTACTAGTTCACCCAAACCGGTAACTTCCAAACGTGCAGTAGGCTGGGGGACATGTATGTTCTGCAAAAAGAAACATTCAACATACTGTTGTGCTAATTATCCAACCAGAGACATTCGTATGGAGCGACTCCAGGAATTAGGGAGATGTGCAAGGTGTCTCAAGTCACACAACATAGACTATTGTGATACCCAATTCAACACCTGTAACAGGTGTAGAAGAGGTAGGCACCATGCAGCACTGTGTAAATATACGAAATTAACGTATTCAAGACCCAAGGTGGAAGGTAGCATTCCCACCACAGTACAGTACTGCAAGGTGCAACAAACAAAGAGTGTCCAATCAGCAAAGTCTAAAGGTAATACGACTTTGCCTACTGCCCAAATTACCATCCTGAATAAGAGGGCAAAGGTCCATACCCGTGGGTTGTTTGACCAAGGATCCCAGAGAACATATATCACTAAAAAGCTGGCAGATGAACTACAATTAAGGCCTGTAGCCCAGATGTCATTCAACATCTCAGGGTTTGTAACAGATGCAGGACCTCAAGTCTACCAGGTGGTACAACCATCAGTACGCTTAGGCAGGTACGTCTGTCGAGTACAAGCCATTGTGGTGGACAAAATACCAGTAGACCTACAAGTTCAAGGTCTGAGAGCAACAGCCAAATTCCTGAGAAATAGAGGAATAAAATTGGCAGATAATATTAAGTCTGATCACCTCAACGACTTCGGTCTCCTTGTAGGGACAGACTATTGTCATCGATTCATCGGTAGCCCTACTAAATATCAGGGTATAACCATGTTAAACTCTGCAGGAGGTAAATTACTCTCAGGCCCAGTATCAAGCCTGAGGAGACCTATGCCTGCAGATAAACAATACCAATAGAAACTAAATTTGTCAGCTGATTATATTTCTCCAGTAGCATTATACTAAGGAGATTACAGCTGACTATACCAACAGAGGTTGATGTTAGTATCATCATTTAAAGCTGGAGATGAGTTCATGAGGCCTCAGTGGCAAATCAGTGAACAGTAGCCTAAAACAGCTACAAGTCACTGCGACCAGTGTCACTGAACCCACTGCAGTCTCAGAACCATACTTTACTTTAATGATGAGCTATTCAATCTTCTGAAACAATTAACTAAATTAAACCCCAATAAATCTGATGACTGATTTGATACATTTATTATTTAATCAAGATGTATTCCTTGGGCCTCAGTGTTTATATATCAGTGACTAGTTACCTGAACAAACTTCAAGTTATATCTAATGTCACTGATCTCACTGCAGTCCCTGAATCATACTTGACTGTAGTACTTGATCACATTCAGTCTTCTGGGTTAAATAATATGTAATAAGGCTTGAATATTAGCCTTTCAAGAGTTAACAGGGAAATGAAATCGCATTAGACTTCTAACCCCTGCAACTCTAGTACGGGACATCCGTCCTGTACGAACAGACACACAAATGTGTGATTACTAACTACTAACATCAAATTAATCTAATAATTCGAAGGAGGAGTATCGGTGTTCGTCTGTTCTAATTAGGACTTCGACCCGTGAGCAGCCCCCTGGGGAATTATGTCGGAAAATCCGACACAATTTAATATATCATACAGACAGATAATAGCTGTGTTGTATAAACAAGTTAACCATAGAAAACGTAACTTGTAGTGGAATTACCGTCTATAGAAAACGGGATATCATCACCACATACTATTATAATTCACCAGCTATTTTGGTGGGAATTATTCTTAAATACATTAGTCTTTGGACTTTACCATCATAAACCATCTCATATAAATTAACTTAATTATCAATATTAAAGTAGAGTAAATGTGACCCTTCTATCACTTTCTGAAATCTGGACAATGTAAGCCAGGCGTCAGGGTGAGGAAGGGGCAGCCATTGTTTATACTAGACCAGAGGCACACGGGAGCAAATGCGGCTCCTGTTAATTTTACTTGGACGTAGTGTTATGGAAACCAAGGGTGTACCATTTTCAACACGCTGTCAACAAATCAAGTTAAGTGTTCTTTCCGAAACCCGTTTATTTTCATTTGTGGCCATTAATGTCATTATATAGGGTGACCCGGTTAGAGCACGTGGAAGCCTCAAACTAAAGGTAATTAAGCCAGGTCTTCAATGTTCCATGTACAGTATTTTCTCTGATATAGCTTGTCATATATAGGTATCTGGCTTCACAGTTAGCGCCCTTTTGACAGGTCAAGACGAGGAAGCAAGATTTTGTGCACCAGTTACTGGGTGATGGAAGCTACCTCAAAGAGGATAATTTGGTGTCTACACCCTAGTTATACCTGGTGGACTAACCTGCTGTACTATAAGATAAGGAACCTTTTCAATGTATGTAGTTAATACTGTAGTTTGATTGGCTGCATATATATAAATATAAACCCCCCCTAATGTGTAGAGGATCGATTTGTGAGATTAAGAGATTATTGCAGAAATACAGTCCACTTATCATTATACAAATTGCTATCGAAGTATATAAATTAACGTAAATATAAATCTCACAGGTCGGTTCCCACAATACAAACAAAAATTACTGTCTTCCTCAGCAACACTCGACTCTTCAGGAATTACCTCCTCAGCAACACAACAAGCCACAACACTAGGCCCACAATAAGCCTTCAACCGGTTTACATGTACACTCATGGTCTGTCGTTTCTGCTTGGGATGGCAAACCTTGTAAGTAACTTCCCCAAGATGTTTTAATACTTGATACGGTCCTGCAAATTTATTAGACATAGACGTACCCATACGAGGCTTCAAGACCAATACCAAATCTCCTGGCTCAAAAACTCTGAGTTTGACCTTGAACCTCTGGTCATGTTTCTGCTTCATTACCTGTTGTTGTTCACTTAGATGTCGTAAGGCCAACTCCCTCGTTCTGGACAGCTTGCTCTTGACATCCGTCAGGTAACGCTCACTCTGCCTGGCTGTAACATCTCCTAACAATTTCTCATATAACATCTTTAAAGGTCCTCTCACCTGATGTCCAATACAAGCTCGAATGGAGAACAGCCTAGTGCACTGTGCAATCCATCTCTAGCTGCAACTAAAACCAATGGCAGATTATCATCCCAATGTCTGGGTAAATCTTCCCCAGTTGCCTTCAACATTTTCTTGAGAGTTTGGTGGAACCGCTCGATCCCCCCCCCCCCCCCCCGCCCTGACTCTGAGGATGGTAAGGACTGGAAAAATTGTACTTTATACCAAAAGTATTACAAAATTGTTGAAAGGTGGTGGAACAAAAATTACTCCCATTATCAGTTTGAATTATACGGGGCATATCAAATAGTGAGAAAAATCGTTCCAACTGCCTTATAATGGTAGAAGCTCTAATGTTACGTAAAGCATATGCTTCAGGGAACCTGGTGGTCATACATAAAATTGTAAACATATACATATTTCCGGATTTGGTACGGGGTAAAGGTCCGACACAATCCAGTACCACATGAGTAAAAGGCTCCTCGGGCACTACAATAGGGTATAATGGTGCTCGTGGCACAGTCTGATTAGGCTTACCAACAGTTTGACACACAACACAATTGTGGCAATATCTGACTACATCTTTTTTAAGTTTTGGCCAATAGAAAAGTTTACAGATCTTAAGATCTTATGATACATACTGGTAATGCCTTGATGGCCTCTCATCAGGTCATCATGAGCAGCTTGCAATACCTGCTCCCTATACTCTGTTGGCACAACGAGCTGTGTTTTAGACTCCCAATCATCTGATGAGGGAGTTCCTGATGGTCTCCATCTTTTCGTCAGACATTGATCCTTGAAATAACAACCCGTACTCTCCTCCAAAGTATCAATGGTGTCGGCTGCTTCTGCATAACACTCAGCTAGACTGGGATCAGTACTCTGCAACTTACGCAAGGTCTGGAACTCTACAACTGGAGCGAGCGGGCAAGGAACTGGTACCTGGGCCACCTCTTCCAGACCATCTGGGTCAGAATAAATTAGGGCTTTGGCACCGGCCTCACTCTCGACATCCATGTGAGCTAAAAATGTATCTTCAAGGTCCACCTCCACCTCCCTGTCTGAAGGGGTCCTGGCCTTGAGAACATCCACCTTGGTAGTAGCAGGACTTACCACACTCTGCTTACCCATGGATCTGGTCACAACACAGGCTGGATAAATGACACCATCATCCGCATCTGGTTGAGCCAGTACTGCATCAGGTTTAGTATACATAACAGGACAATCGGTCCCACTAAATTGACACTTGTCAAAATCATTACCTACAATGATATCAATCCCAGGAATGGGCAACTGCTCACTGACTGCTACAGTGCACCAACCTGGTGTAATAGAAGAATTCAGGTTAACCTTAATTAATGGTACACGCTGAATATGACCTCCAAGTCCCTGCAATAACACTACCTCTCCAGTGTCTTCTGTGCTAACATCAGTAAGAACACGGCGAGAAATTAAAGACTGGGAAGCACCAGTGTCCCTTAACAACTGGACTGGTTTCCAGGTTCCACTAGTACATAATAGGGTTCCCGAATGTAGGTATGGATCAAAATTAGTCATCCAATTGGGCATGACTGGAGCAACATTGGCATTAAAGGCTTGCAAACCCCTACTCATAATTAGACCAGTTGGTCTCAACTCAGGGTGCAAAGCATAACATGAATTTACCACATGACCTCTTCTCCTGCAATGCGTACAATACCTGCTAGTGGTCGGAACAGCCGAACCCACAGCAGGTTTAATCACTACATTACTTGAGGTTGACAACCCTGTCTGTTTCTCAGATTTAGGCTTTACAGGAGAAGGGTTAAGGGGAGAAGGTGAAGTAGCTGGTCGAGTCTGGAAAACATGATTTTTATGAGCATAATGATTAGTTTTAGCATTAAAATGGTTAATTGGGGCTCTGAAAGGTACTTTAGTAAGTAGTTCATGTTCATCAGCTAGCTTGGCTAGTTTGATAAGATCAGTGGTTTGTTTATTTTCAGCCATAAATAAAGCTAATTTCTCTGGTAGACATCCCACTACTTCCTCAGTTACTATGAGGTCTCTTAAAGTCTCAAACTCTGTAATATTAGGTGCTTTAATCCATCTGTCAAAGTGATTTAATTTTACTCGTACAAAGTCAAAACAGTCTGGTCATGTGCTCTTTTTAAACTTCTGAACTTTATTCTATGTGCCTCTGGGATCTGCTGGTAAGCATTTAAAATACTCTGCTGCACAAATTTAAAATCGAAAGAATTCTCAGCAGGCAAAGATGCAAATACCTCTTGAGCTTTACCCTTAACTTGACCTTGTAATATGCTAACCCATTGATCGACAGGCCAGTTCATGCTGACTGCTAGTTTCTTAAAATGCAAGAAAAATATTTCTGGATCTTCTTCATTAAACTTAGGTAATTCTACATGTTTACTGTACTTAGAAGAACTATTTGTACTCTCTGGATTATTACTAGTGTTACCCAAACCTGCCGCAATCCTCTGCTGTTCCAACCTGTTATTATTTTCAGCCATACTCTGCTGAATTTCTAAATTGTTTAGTTTGTTGCTCTGCTAGCTGTAACTGAGCCTCCAACTCAAGGTGTTTTGTCTGGTTCTGCAACTCCAACCTCTGCTTGTCTGCTGACAGCCTAGCCATTTCTAATTGAGTCTCCAACTCCAACTTTAAGATTGCCACCTTGTCACTTGACTCTTCTTCTAACTCTCCCAAACACTCTTCTTCAAGTTTCTCCTCCTCCACCAAGTGTGTGACAATCACTCTTAACACTTGAGCTTTCAACATTTTACTGGATACAGCTAGGTTCAATTTATCAGCCAGCAACAACAAACCAGACTTCTTTAAGTCTTTAATTTTACCAAAATTTGGCTGTTCTACCAGCGCAACAACCTGATCCTCCATGGTTGGCTCAATTATCACAACTTAACATTTGTAACAACACTGAAAATTATGCTTGGCTCCTGGCACAAGCTGAACACTTACCTCAAATCGTGAAGCGTTGAGAAGTTTTTACAGCATCTCAGATTTAACAGATAATTTCACAGGCTTGATTAGGTGTCACTAGATAATCACAGAGTACCTAGGAAGACAATTGCTATTAATAATTAGCACTGTTAATTGTACAAACATTACAGGGAATTAATGTTTAAGATCCCGGACACAGGCCCTCATTTGTTACCACCCTTGAGACTAAATAAGGTTCTTCTCCCCGCAGTGTAAAGAAATGATAATAAATCGGCCTTGCCAACAAATGTCTAGGGGTATAGATACATCACTGCATAAAATGGAGAACAATATATTTATGCTAAGGGGGACAAACATAACAACTATTAAATGTATAAATAATAGCCAGAAATATTCTTCAGCATGCAATATCATAGAATGAAATTAATTATTGAGACATGAGCAATATCACCAGAACATGGATTAATAAATGGGATATACACAATCATCAAACCAGATAATTAACATTTATATGGGCTAAAATAACAGTGACCAATGACTTAACTTAAAACACGACTCCTCTCGACAACAGCCGCCACGCTTCTCTACACGCTTTGGTCCGCAGGCCAAGCGTCTACCAAAAAATCAACTAAACATCCACATAAACATTGTGGAAATTCTAATAACAAAATGTAGTACTAATATTCAAAACATTATCAATCTAAAGAGTAGTAAACACTGGTACAACATTCCATACAATAATACGGCAACCAAATATGGGAATTAATCAAGGTAAAACTATAAACACTCGATTGACAACAATGTTCCCACACTGGCCATATCCATATATGGTCAACCGTTCACACGGAGAAACTACATGAGAAATCTAACACAAAAGCCTCATACAATATAATGCAACTCAAGCACACTACAGCATGCTATAATATATAACATACAAAATCTTATATCATACAACTGGATGCTATATTTATTAATTATAGAACAAAATAATAAAGTAATAAGAATCAAGAGTAATGTTAGAATCCTAGTAAGATTCGTAACACTGGCCTGTGCGTAGGCAACAGGCCAGTGTGCGTATGTGTGTGCGTAGGCACACATTCTTGTTGGTAATGCCTCATTTTATCCTTGATCTCTCTGGTTGGTTTGTAATGCTGAATTACTCTGGTGTTAGTTACGTCACAATTGGCTATAGTTGCTTCAGTGATGTGAGTATGTATGGAGGCAATTGCAGCATCAATGTCCTGGACCGGTTGGTTGTCAAGATCAGCGGTTGGATCAGTGCCAAGGCACTCTATATATGGGCGAAGTCGAAGTGTGGTTAGATTGGGTCTGGGGCGTCCCAGAATTCTAAAGGGAGATGCTTGGAGGTGGAGAATAACAGGTATGTGATCTGAACCCACATCATTACCTGGGAGTATTCTACTGTGAAAGATATTGCATTCAACATTCGTCAGTATAATATCAGGTTTTCCTTGGTGGTTACCTACAAAAGTAACCACCAAGTAGGGTTACTTGGTTACTTTTAAAGTAGGGACCCAAGAAGGTTAAGTTCCTCGCTGTCATGAGGTTATGTAATAGTCGACCTTTGATGTCATCTCGTCCATTGGTGTCATTGAAAAATACTGCATGGTGTGCATTAAAATCCCCTGTATTAGGGAAAGGGGAAAGTCAAAACTGTATTGGTCCAAACACTCAGGTCTGATAGGAAAGAAATTACTGACTCCCAACAACCTGAAAGCACTAGTATAAAAAGCTATGATTTGTTCAGATCTGAAACCTGAACAAATGGGCAGCACAAAACGTCCACGAGACTGTGCGACACAGTGGTTGCCAGGATCAGGTTGGTTACCATTACCTGTGGCAGGTAATGCACTATATATTGTGACGGGAAAGTGTTGGAGTGTAGATGTTCGGCAGTCCTCCAATGGCAGGTGTCAATGCCTGTCACATTTACAAAAAAAAAGATAGACTGCTTGCCTGTTGTCTGTGGTAAGTGAGAGGGAGGAACACGTAAAACACAAAGTATGAACAATGAAACTTTAATATACTTTAAACATAAATAAAAATAAAGACAAGTCCCATGGTAATGAACAGTGCAATTAAGCAAGTCAAAAAACAATATAACATAAATGATTAATAGGGATGAAGTTTACTCTACAATAATATAAATATACAGTGAAAATTAATCAGATGCTGAGAATATTGGCTATGGCTGAGACCTCCCTTAGTATACAGAGCCAGAGAGCTTAGTATGCCAGAGAGAGATGTCAACTCTTAGAGCACAAAGAATATTCTAAAGTTGATGGCTGGTTCAAGCTCAGACATCGACTCAGGTAGATGGCGCTGAGGGGCAGTGTGCAGGTGTGCAGTCGGCGAGTCACCAATCAGGAGCAGGCAGGCTGGGATGGGTAGTTGGCTGGTTGATGACGAGCCGGCGTGGAGGGAGTGTGGAGTTGGGGGTTTAAGGTACGTTTTGCCTCCTGGTCAAAACGTTTTGCGCTACTGGTGGACGTATCTTGAATGTAGCATCTTATACTTGTAGAATAAACGTAACTTTTGGTAGGGAAGAGCAGGCTCAATCTCTCTTGAAAGAGATTATCGTCACAACTCTCCCCTGAAGCCTGCGGTTCCAGGTGAAGTTACGTCTTCAGGTGGTAGAGTGGTAGGTGGAGCTGCCTCTACCCCATAGACTCTGGAGAGGGCGTCTGCTATGATGTTGTCAGAACCCTTGATGTCGAAGATCTCCAGGTTGAAATTCTGCAGATATAAAGCCCATCGTAGAAGCCGATCGATTATTGAATTGGGCTTGCTGCAGGAAGCATAGGGGATTGTGGTATGAGTAGATGGTGGTAGACCGAGCACTTTGTAGGTACGATTCGAGGTGCTGCAAGTTCAGGACAATGGAGAGAAGTTCCTTTTCGATAGTGCTGTAGTTCTTCTGGCGTGGTTTTAACTTGTAGCTGTAGTAGCTAACGGGTAGAATCTCCTCGCCTCTATGTTGCATCAGGACACCCCCTGATGCCGGTAACACTGGCGTCGACATGGAGGATGAAAGGCTTCGTGATATCTGGCGAGGCGAGAATAGGATTAGAACATGGCAAAGGAGCACTATTATAGTCCTGTAAATTGGGATGAAGATTAGTAAGGATTTCTGAGTTGGAAAGCACTGACTCAGTGTTAGTGCTTTCTGGAGAAGCAAGAAAGGTTTCACTGTGGAGGTATGGACCTTTAAATGTGGAGACTGATACCAACACAGTGGGGGGAGTACCTTGATACTGCTTCAGGAGGTTGACGTGGCACAACTGGGTCTTCCGCCGCCTATCTGGAGTCTCTAGAACGTAGTTGTGGTTGTTTCTGCACTCCTTGATGCGGTAGGGTCCTGAAAACTTGTTTTGCAATGGAGAACCTGGGATAGGAAAATATGCCAACACGAAGTCTCCTGGTTTAAATTTCCTTAATTTACTGCTTTGGTCAAAATGAGTCTTCATCCTCTCCTGGGCTTTCAATAGATTGTCATTAGCAAATTTACGTACTCTCTCTAGAATGTGTTTTAAGTTTTGAAGAAACTGGGGCACATTCTGAGGGTCACTGAAGGTGGCATTACGTAGAGTCTTTAAAAGCTTTGAGAGGAGTACGGCACTTACGTCCATAGAGCATCTCATAAGGAGATACTCCTAGACACTCATTGGGGAGACTTCTGAAAATGCACATAATGAGATCAAGTTGTTTATCCCAGTCCTTCAAGGTGTCATTGCAGAATTTCTTTAGGAGTGCTTTAATAGTCTGATGACTACGCTCAAGAGAACCCTGTGAAGCAGGATGATAGGGGCTGGACAATACCTGTGTGATGTTGAACTCTTCCAGTGTCTTCTTGAAGAGATCACTGGTGAAATTGGTGCCACAGTCACTTTGAACCTCTCTTGGAAATCCATACTGGGTGAAGATCTTCAATAGGTGTTTCACCACAGTAGCAGCCGTAATGTTCTTTACTGGAACTGCTATGGGGAAACTGGTGGTAGGACACATGATAGTTAGTATATAGGCGTTACCAGAACTGGTCCGGGGTAAAGGACCAACACAGTCTATGATGAGTCTGGAAAGGTTCCGCAGGTACCTGGATAGGATTTAATGGAGCCTGGGGAATAGAGATGTTAGGTTTACCTGCCATCTGACATGTATGACACTGTTGCACGTAACTTTTGACGTCTTTTACGGTACCTGGCCAGTAGTAGTCTTGTCTGATTCCGTGGTAGGTTTTGTTAAAACCATAGTGAGAAAGAGCTCCGTGGGCCAGGTGTAGAATATCGGGCCGTAGGCTGGTGGGAATCACTAGTTGTTCGACATTGGCCCAGTCGTCATCCTCCTTCAGCTTACTGGGTCTGTATCTGTGGTAGAGCAACTCATTCTCTAGGAAGAACCCAGGGATACTGTCAGGTTGAGTCTCAGCCTGGAAGAATAATGGTGTTAATGAAAGATCTTCCCTCTGTAACTTACGGAACTCTAACTTGGTAAGATTCGGTGGTAGATTCTGAGGGTCTTGAGGGACAGCGGTAGCAGTAGAGTCAGCTGGTTGCGGGCGTGCAGCTTGTGCACGGGTGGTCACCAAAACCGGAGGAGAAACTTCATCACTTTCTTGGACCTCTGCTGGAACATATTCAAAGATGGGATTATCCATTACAGAGGTACACACCTGGGGTTTGTCCATGATGATCAGGTTGGACGGTTGCAGATCTTCTGCCAAGTCGTTGCCCAGGAGAAGTTGCACTCCAGGCATGGGAAAAGGCTTTTCCCTGATGGCGACTTAGACTTCACCGGTCACGAAGGGACAATCCAGGTGGACTCTGGCGAGTGGATATAGAGTGGTAGCAGTGAGGTCAGTGATAAGGACGGTTTCCCCGGTGTAGGTGATGTTAGGCACAGCTGATTTCAATATTATTGACTGAAGAGCCACAGTGTTCCTCAAGATCTTCAATTTGAAACGTCCCTCCGAATCTATACCGTTGGTAGAGACAGTTCCAGGATACAGGTGTTTACTGCAGAGAGAAAGATCATTAACAGAAACACCAACATTCATCACAGGTTTACCGGACTTAGGAGGAGTCTGTTTGGGTTTAGTAGATTCATTGCTTTTGTATTGAGCCTTCCCACATCTATCTGTGGTATGTCCATAGAGTTTGCAATACTTACAATACAATTGTGAGCCGATTGATCTGTACTCACTTTATCGTAACTGTACCAAGACTACTTACTGGAAGGTGGTTCTGGTGTCAGCCGGTTAATGAGGCTGTAGGTGTCAGCCGACTTCGCACATTTGATGTAGTCGGTTTCTTCTTTATCTGCTAAATATAAATGGACGGAAGGGGGAACACGTCTCAAGAATTCCTCAACTAGCATGAGGTTGACGAGTTCTGCAAATGTAAAGACATGTACTGCTTCCATCCATATCATGAAATATCTTTTCTTGGTATTGGCAAATTCTAGAAAGGTGGTGGTACTTGCCTTTAGATGATCACGGAATTTTCGTCTGTAGCTTTCGGTGGAGAGAAGGTAGGCGTCCAAAACTGCTTGCTTCAGGGTCTGGTAGTCATTCTCAGACGCTAAGGTACTGAGAGTAACTGCAGCTCTACCTGTGAGATGCACTCTGAGAAGGGTAGACCATTGATCTGCAGGCCAGCTAAGTTTATTAGCTAGGGTCTCAAAGATGGTAAAAAAGACATCAATCTGTCTCAACGAATGGTGGCATTAACTTACTTGCATGGGAGACATTGAAACTTACTGGAAGACTAGCGGTAGCTTGTTGGCGCTGAGCGTGGTGTGAAGTCTCCAACGCGAGTTCTCGTTGACGACATTCTATAACCATATCTGCTTGCTGTTTGTCATGCTCGCGTTGTATCTCCAGGTGGCGTTGTTTTGCTTCAAGCTGTACTCGCTCACGCTCACAGAGTATTGCAGTCTCACGTTCCTTGAGGGCCACCTCTCATTCTTGTTCTTCTTTCCTGACTGCAGCTTCCTCTTTCCTCAGGGCCGCCTCTCTTTCCTGCTCTTCTTTCCTTATTGCAGCTTCTTCTTTCTTCATTTGTAGAGCTTCTTGCTGTTGCGCCCACTCAAGTTTTGCAAGTTCGAGCTTGAGTTTCATAGTTGCCAAATCATGTTTATCTGCAATAGAATAAGTTTCGTGAGTTTCAGAGTCAATCTTCCCTTCATCTAAGAGGTGATCCATTAATAAGTTGTGCAAGTCATTTTTGTTGGCTCCTTGGGGAACTTCTAGTTGATACTCGTGGGCAAGAGCTTGTAATTCGGTCCTCTTGGCACGAAATAAGGTCCCTATTTCACCTGCTGGATCGTTATGAAAAGCTTGGAGACGAAACATGGTGAAAGATAGCAAATAAATGTACAACGAATATAGTTGTGATATGGTAAATGTCAGAAACAGGATAACGTGGCAACTGGTAACTATCCTGTGGAATTTTAATCTTTAACAATAAACGTTAATTTTAGGATGGTAAATGATTAGTCAATCAAAAGCGCAGGAAATCTTGTACCCTGTACTCAATGTAAGAGAATAAGGGTAAGAAAATCCTACTAAGTGAAACTGAGTTTCTAAAACAAATGAAACATTTAATTGCTCCAAAAGTGAATAAGGTAGTCCAAGAATGTTGGCATACCTTGCCGAGTCTCTATAGGACATAAGCAAGGGTTTCCCACTAAATGAAATATGATACTTACAGAATTAGCGAACTTTGTGCTCTGAAAAAAGAAAGCTAATTCCCTACCTAAGTAAATATCATCATCTCTGACTGACGTGTAGGGGTGCAAGTGTCAACTGGTGACGAGAACTGCAGCTAAGGTCCCAACTCAGCAACGTAGTCCGTGCTAGAGGAACTATGGCCCTATGTATCCTCCTTCGGTCGGATTGCAGAAGATAGGGTGCATTGACCCGAAGACAAACCAAAGTACCAGGTGTTACGGACCCGAGTCCAGCGTCGGAGCACGGAGCAGTGACGACAGCGCCATCTGTGAGTCCGCTCCTGAAACCCACTCCAAATGGACGACGCCATCTAGTGGTGACAGGATAGGCCAGCAATAAGTGTTGGATTCCTGTCTTAGTCGACTCGCGACATAGCCGCTGCTGACCTCTGGTGAGGTGATGCTTAGACAGCAATGCCATCTATGGAGTGAAGAGGTGGACGTTCCTGTCTAAGCTTGTGAGTGAAGCGTCCCAATATTAATGACGTGTCTGATTGCAGAGTCGACCTGGGACTGCTATGTTGGATGATGGATGAGTCTACCCAAGGCAGCCAAGGTCTCTTCACCAGTCTGCTTTGAAGAAGCTGTGAGTCACCCCCGGACGAACTCTGTTGAGAGTATTAGCCTGCCTGTGGCTTGGCAGTGTCGGGAATCGTCTTATCCGGGGCTGGCTGGTGGAAGAGACTAGCCACTGTGGTGCTTAGTGAGGAGAGTGATCAGCGGGATCACACGAGGCTCCTGCCTAGGGCTCGCAACCCTAGTATCGGTCGTGGAGTGGCCTACACAGCGGAGCTGATCGGTACCTGCCAGCTACAGGCTGGATTGTGGTTGAAGGCCTCCACGACGAAGCACCCAGTGGGACTGTGATTTGGCTGGCCTGTGGCCAGGGTAGATTCGTCATAGTCATAGTGGATTCATCGTGGGCCACGGAAAGAGGAACCAGGGCTACCCAGAGTGAGCACCGTCGAGCATCCAGTGTCTTCGGAGGAAGACGAACCTGTACATAATTGTGTAGTTATAGTCCCCGCGTGTGACTGTTATTTATTTATACATGGTGGTGGAAATATATATCAGAAAAACTGGATCATTTGTATCCCTCCCCCTTTAATTTAACTTGCGTTACGGAACACACCCCTTGAAAGCCTCTACAAACTTGGGGCCGGATTCCAAAACTCTAATACCATCAGAGAAGAACCCGGTTGCGTCCCAGTAGGGCCGTAACACCAGGGTACCACAATGATCTGCCGATAATGTGAGAAATATCCTAGGGACAAAAGGTGGTAAACACGAGTAATAACACTGAGGGAGGGATGACCAGTTAAGAGAATGACTGAGGCCTCCAGTCACCACAGAATCCAAAGTTATCCCACACTCACCATATGCTACTCTTGGAATGCACAATACACACAGCACCATATAAATATGAAAAGTAATGAAAATATTGAAAAGCAACTGTAGCAAAGCCAAGTACGCTTACCACAAATTGATGTTCTGGTACTAGTACCTGAGTGAAGCTCCCGGACAGGGCCCCATTAAATGTGACGGGAAAGTGTTGGAGTGTAGATGTTCGGCAGTCCTCCAATGGCAGGTGTCAATGCCTGTCACATTTACAAAAAAAAAGATAGACTGCTTGCCTGTTGTCTGTGGTAAGTGAGAGGGAGGAACACGTAAAACACTAAGTATGAACAATGAAACTTTAATATACTTTAAACATAAATAAAAATATAGACAGTCCCGTGGTAATGAACAGTGCAATTAAGCAAGTCAAAAAACAATATAACATAAATGATTAATAGGGATGAAGTTTACTCTACAATAATATAAATATACAGTGAAAATTAATCAGGTGCTGAGAATATTGGCTATGGCTGAGACCTCCCTTAGTATACAGAGCCAGAGAGCTTAGTATGCCAGAGAGAGATGTCAACTCTTAGAGCACAAAGAATATTCTGAAGTTGATGGCTGGTTCAAGCTCAGACATCGACTCAGGTAAATGGCGCTGAGGGGCAGTGTGCAGGTGTGCAGTCGGCGAGTCACCAATCAGGAGCAGGCAGGCTGGGATGGGTAGTTGGCTGGTTGATGACGAGCCGGTGTGGAGGGAGTGTGGAGTTGGGGGTTTAGGGTGTGTTTTGCCTCCTGGTCAAAACGTTTTGCGCTACTGGTGGACGTATCTTGAATGTAGCATCTTATACTTGTAGAATAAAATAAACGTAACTTAGGTAGGGAAGAGCAGGCTCAATCTCTCTTGAAAAAGATTATCGTCACAATATATATATATATATATATATATATATATATATATATATATATATATATATATATATGTATGTATGTATGTATATATATATATATATATATATATATATATATATATATATATATATATATATATATATATATATATATATAACATAATATAAAACCCATATATATATATATATATATATATGGGTTTTATTCCCAGGTTTTGGAATAAGAACAGCAGTGGCAGACTTAAAGGTGAGAAGGAAGTATCCAGAGGCAAGGGAGGCGTTGAATAAGTTAGTGATAGCATCAATGATGGAAGCAGGGTGTTGTCTAAGAAGGATATGTCCAATGCCAAACACACCAGGGGCTCTACGACGAGTGCCCATGAGAGCTGTCTTGACATCAGCTGAAGTCAGCGGAGTCTGTAGTTCAGTGCGTGAATTGAGATTGTCAAGGTGGATGAGGTCGTAAGGTGTAGTTTCATGTCTGTTTTGGTGTATCCAGTCTTCGACTACTTCAATGTTAGGGAGGGCATATGGTTCAGGAGGATGTGGGTGAAAGATTTGTTCCCAGTGGTGTTTAAAAATGTTGAGTACTACATCAGTGTGGTGTTTGTGTGTTACTGAGGAAGTCTTGGTTGTAGGGTTGATGTAAAGTCATGACTTGGTTACTGACTTTAATACTTAATATGATTACATGACTAGTAGCTACCAAGCTTGGCGGGCGTCCTGTACGCTCTCTTGTTTACCTCCTCTCTCTGGCGTCTGCTCCGCCACACATAGAAAACGGATGGTACCATTTTCTGTGAACATGACATCCCTCCTTTTCTTTAAAAAGAATGAATACAGGATGTCTACCATGTGTGTAGCACAAAGCAAAGTTATTGACACAAAGTAAGTTATTAACATATCAAGAGATACTGCATACATTTAACATTAATTAAGCACACAAAGAATTTAAACAACTTAATCTTTTCCACAAAGGATTTCAATGTTAAAAATACATATGCAATGTTAAAGAAACATGAAAGAAACTGTAATACAAAGTTACAAAATATTGAATGAGATATCTGCATTATTAAAACAATATTAAATTTAGTTTAGCACAATAAGTAAATACTTTTCATTACATAGGAACACAATTAATCATCAAATCGTGTAGGGCGTTTAACATGACGTTTAGGACGAGAGTCCTTAAATGCAATGACATCCCTTGATGAATTGTTTGTCGGGTTACAACTATTTTTTTCTTTTTCTTTTGCACGACTTTGCACTTCATCATTTTCTACAATAGTTGGAATCACTTTGAAATAGGCCATATTACGTGTTACACTATGATCTCTATTGCTAGCTGTTACCATAGTTCCTTTTACACTAATCACTTTATATGGTTTTGTATCATACGGCATATCTAACTTTCCCTCTTTTTTCTTTTTAACGAGAACAGTGTCACCAACCTTTATGAACTGTTCCTTTGCACGTTGATCATGAGCAATTTTCATCTTGCCCTTGGCTAGTGCATCCTTCTGAGCGAGACGTTTATCCGTTACCTCGGCTGGCATGACGGGTAGTGCGATTCTCATAGGACGTCCAAATAAAAGTTCACCAGGTGACTTGCCCAGTGTTCCATGTGGTGTTGCACGGTAGTTCCTGAGAAAAGCATACATAGCTTGTTTCCAGGATCGTCCTTCGGCATGAGCACAGCGTACCGCTTTCATGAGAGGTTGCATGAATCTCTCAACTTCTCCATTTGCTTGAGGATGTAGTGGCATCACACGGCGGTGTTTGAATCCAATATGCTCAGCAAAGTTGACAAAGTCTTGTCCATTGAATGGCGGTCCATTGTCCGTCTTGACAACTTCAGGAATGCCAAAGTTTGAAAAGATCTTGTCAAGTTTCGGGATGACGGCCTTTGCAGATGTGGAATTGATGATTTCTACTTCTGGATAACGTGAGTGATCATCAATGACTACCATCAAGTACTCTCCAGTTGGTAGTGGTCCGCAGAAGTCCATCGATACTTCCGTCCATGGTGCAGCAGGTAGTGGTGAAGGTTGTAGAGGTGTTGGTCTTGAAGTATCCACTGCAGCTTGGCAAGGGACACAGGCATCATGCATATCCTTTGCTTGACGATCAATGCCAGGAAACCACACCTTTTCTCGTAGCAGCTGTTTGGTCCTAACAAGACCTTGGTGTCCTTGATGTGCAAGCTTCAGAGCACGTTGCTGGAGAACAGCTGGAATAACGATACGAGTACCTCGCAGCACAGTGTCGCGTTGTTGCGTAACACTTAATTCTGTCTGGATGCGTTCAAGTGCTTTGAATGCATCTTGGTCAACTCCTGAGGGTGGGATGCGTGGAAACTTTTTCTTAGTCAATGCATCCACTGTTGCTTGCAGAGTTGGGTCCTCTAGGGTTGCAGTACAGATTTCATCAAGAGTAAGAGCCTTAGGGACTGCATCACAGGTTACAGAGTGTACATATTCCTCGGCAACTTGCTGATGCTTGGTGATGATGAAACTGTTGGCAGGATGTCGACTGATGTAATCAGCGGGATTGCCTGCACCCGGCTTGTATTTCACCGTAAAGTTGTATGGTTGCAGACGAAGAGCCCATCTCTCAATGCGAGCTGGTGGTTTGGACTTTGGATTATTGAAGATGGTCTCCAACGGTTTGTGGTCAGTGACTATCGTGGTGAAGGGTGCACCAAGCAGATACACATTGAAGTGTTCACAGCCCCATACAAGAGCAAGAGCTTCCTTCTCTGTCTGACTGTATCGTTGCTCAACATCTGTGAGAGAACGGCTGGCGTAGGCAATTACTACTCTGGAATCTGGTTGACCAGGTTTGTGTTGGGCTAACACAGCACCTAAACCAACAGGACTAGCATCCACCGTTAACTCAGTGTCCATTGATGGATCAAAGTATGCAGCAGTCGCATTCTCTACTAGTGCATCTTTCACAGCATCAAATGCATTTTGCTCGATATCGCTCCAGTACCATGATGCATTTTTCTTCAGGAGCTCACGTAGAGGCTTCGTAATGGTAGCAAAATCTGGAATGAAGCGAGAACAGTAGTTTGCCATTCCCAGAAAACTATGTACTTCAGTGGACGTTGAAGGAGGTGCAGCATTCTTGATATCTGCAACTTTCTTAGGATCTGGAGACAGACCTTTGTCACTAAGTACATGTCCAAAGAATTAAATTTTACGTTGATTGAACTCACACTTTGCTCGGCTTAGCGTCAAATTCTTTTCTCGTAAGCATTGCAATGTTGCACGAAGAGCTTTGTCGTGTTCAGCTTGGGTACGGCCATAAACAATGATGTCATCAGACATGTTGTCAGCATTAGGTATGTCTTGCAATACCTGGCTGATGATGTGCTGGAATACCTCGGCAGCACTGTTGATACCAAAACTCAGGCGCTTGTACCTATACAGACCTCGATGTGTCGTAAACGTTGTGATGAAGCGACTCTCATCATCAAGTTCAAGCTGATGATAGCCCTTGTTTAAATCTAACTTGCTGAATACAGTTGCACCATTCAAGCGGTAAATCATATCATCTACAGTGGGTGTAGGATGGCGTTCACGCATTATTGCCTTGTTGGGAACACGCATGTCCACACAAATGCGTATCTCATCTGGATTCTTCGGCTTTGGTGGAGTGACAATTGGGCTTACCCATGGTGTTGGGCCTGTTACTGGTTCAATGATATCTAGTTCCATCAGCCTATCCAGTTCGGCATCGACTTTCTTGCGAGTATGGAATGGTTGTCGGCGATGTGGTTGGGCAACTGGAATTACATCTGGGTTGATGTGCAGATGTACTTTGCTATCAGTATAACAACCTATGGATTTAAATCGATCAGAAAATTCAGCAACAATAGCATCAACATTGTTTGCAGATTCCACTGCTACAGCATTAGAAAGCTGAAGTAGCCCCAATTTGGTTGAAGTCTTGTAACTGAGTAAAGACTCCTTTGCATTCCTAACAACATGGAATGTAGTAGTGAGCATTGCACTCTTTGACTTAATCTCTGCAGTGAAAGTTCCAATCACTGGCAAGGCTACCTTTGAAGCATAGGCAGTGGCTTTGCCATTATAGTTTTCTAGCTTTGGGAACTGTTTTTTAAATTTTTCATAGTGGCATTCAGTAATGGTATCAATGTTTGATCCAGTGTCAATGAGAACTTTGAGACAAATACCAGCAATGTATACACATGTCTCTGGGTTGTTTGGAAGATCATTCCATTCTGTGATTGCTTGTACTCCATAAGTATAATCACATTCACTGTCATCTGAGACTGGTTGTAATGAAATGTTGTCTTGTATATTATTAACATTCTGGATATGAGGTGCAATATTGTGTTTACCACCTCGACCCCTATGACCTGATCCTCGTACAGTGCTTTTATTCATTGACTGTGGTTTCTTTAGTGCGGAACGACACATAGCACCAAAATGACCTAGTTTTCCACACTCATAGCACTTCTTACCTTGAGCAGGACAAACATTATCTTGGTGTGGGTAGTCTCCTCCACAATTGTAACATTTATTGTTGACACCCTCTGATGTGGGTCGTTGAGACTGCTTGAGCCTTGTTCCTTGACCCCAGTTGTGACGTGGTTCTCGGCTAAATTTACTGTTAGGTTTGGCATGATATCTTCTTTGATTACGATGTCCTCCCTGAACCTTACGTACCTCATCACTGTTAGTAACAGTGGCAGAACCGTTATTAGCACTGCACTCCATGACACGAGCATCACGTGCAGCATCTTCCATTCGACGAGCAATATCCAGTATCTTGGTAAGAGAACTTTCATCATCAACAAGTTCTAGAGCTCTTCGACGGAGACGTGTAGATATGCATGTTTCAATTATTTGCTGTTTGATTTCTTTGTCAACATCAGCAAACTCACAATGGGCTGCTAAACCCTGCAGACGTGTGTGGTATTGATCCACAGTTTCATTGGAGAGTTGTTTTGCTCTCCTGAAATGCATAATTTCCATAGCAGTATTTTGCCTTGGTTTGAAATGCTCTGTTAGTTTGGCTTTGGCAGTGTCATAATCTTTGGCACCACCAGTGTCTTTCAGTGTGTCAAAGATGTCACAAACTCTATCACCTGCATAATGAAGTAGAAAGGCACGCTTTCTTTCAGCACTTTTGATGTCAGAAACTATCAACAAATTTTCAAACCTTTTAAGCCATTTGACCCACCTATGTGACAGATTTGTCTGATCACAGTCAGGATCAAATGCAGGAAACTGAGGTATATTTGTCATTTTTACTGAATAAATGTAACTTATCACTTAAATGTTCCTCAGAATATTAAACACTTACTGCACTGTATATGTTAGTCAAGAATTCACTGTAATTACTTTAATTTTGCAAAGCACACAAGCATTTTAATGCAAAAGTT
Source organism: Procambarus clarkii (assembly GCF_040958095.1). Lineage (NCBI taxonomy): Eukaryota > Metazoa > Arthropoda > Malacostraca > Decapoda > Cambaridae > Procambarus > Procambarus clarkii. The sequence goes on from NC_091194.1 coordinate 33,376,310, forward strand.
CACAACAGTGCACAATATAGCAGCAACTGACTTCTTACCTAGCCCTTGTGTACATGTGTTGTTCCTACTCACAGCAGCAGCACAGCAGTTGGCACAGCAGTTGGCACAGCAGTTGGTACAGCAGCAGTTGGTACAGCAGCAGTTGGTACAGCAGTTGGTGCAGCAGTTGGTACAGCAGTTGGTGCAGCAGTTGGTACAGCAGCAGTTGGTACAGCAGTTGGTACAGCAGTTGGTGCAGCAGTTGGTACAGCAGTTGTTACAGCAGTCAGTTCAGTGTGATGAATTTTGTAGCACGAAGCGTCGTTTCGTAACCAAAACATCAGGTTTTGTACACATCAAAGCGTCGTTTCGTACACAACGTCGGCAGATTCCTCAGTATACAGTTTCTTCAGCACAGCTTGGGTAGCACACAGCTTGGGTAGCACACAGCTTGGGTAGCACACAGCTTGGGTAGCACACAGCATAGGTTAGCACACAGCATCGGTTAGCATACAGCATCGGGTATGGCGCTCACAGCTTCTCTTTCTCCTCCAGGCAGCATGCTTCTCCCTTGTGTTTGAAACTGAACAAATACCTGCGTTCACAGTTCATCCTCGTCGCCAATGTGGTGTTTGTGTGTTACTGAGGAAGTCTTGGTTGTAGGGTTGATGTAAAGTCATGACTTGGTTACTGACTTTAATACTTAATATGATTACATGACTAGTAGCTACCAAGCTTGGCGGGCGTCCTGTACGCTCTCTTGTTTACCTCCTCTCTGGTGTCTGCTCCGCCACACATAGAAAACGGATGGTACCATTTTCTGTGAACATGACAATCAGGATCAGTGATTTTGTTGTTATGTAGAAGGTATTTAAATGACGTGTGAGTTGATCCTTGTAAGCGTTTGATTTGTTTCCAGAATTCTTGAGTTGTCAGTTTTCTGTATTGTTCTGCTTGTTCTATGAGGTGTTTCCAGTGATTTGTGTGGTCTTCATCTAGGCTGTTAAGGATATGGTTTTTTAATGCTGTTAGGTCCCATAGTATTTGTCCAGGACGATGTATGTTTTGTAAGAATCTAGTGTGATAGCAAGCTAAGAGGCGTTTGGAGCGAATGGAGGGGGTGAAAGTGAAATGTGGTTTGTGTGCTGTTTTAGGAATGGAGATGTTTGCTGCATGAATGATGGTGTCTTGTATGTTGCGTGCTTGTGTGTCGATGTCAGTGTGATGTTTGTCATTGTATTCATAAGTGAGATCAGTGTCATCAATGTGTTGTTTGAACATGTCCCAGTTTGCCCTAAGGTATGAGAATTGAGGAGTGCTGGGGATGAGAATAGGATTTGTGGAGACTGTGAGAATTAAGGGAATATGATCAGAGCCCGTAATGGGCCCTGGTGAAATGAAGTGTTGCAAGTTGCTGCCGTGTCTGTTGGTGAATATGAGATCAGGCCTGCCAGAACCTGTATGTGTGAAACAAGTGGGGAAATCAGGCCCAAGAAAGAATAGATGTTTTTGGGTGTATATTTGGTGAAGCTGTCTGCCATGCTGATTTGTGGTATTGTGGTGGAATGTAGGGTGTTGTGCATTGAGGTCTGCAAGCAGAAAAACAGGCAAGTGAGAGTTGTTGAAGAGAGTTATGAAATCTTGCATGGGAATGTCGGTGTTAGGACGGGTGTAGGTTGTGCAGATGATGAGAGACCCCATTTGTGTGTGAACTTTAATGGCTAGGAAATGTTTGTGAAGCCAATGAGTGTGTAGGAGTTCGTGTTTGTATGAAGAACGGATGAGTATTGCAACTCCTTCATGTGCTTCATCTGGTGACTGGTAAGAGGAGTAGCCATAATGTTTGATTTTATGAGTTCGTAATGTATGTGCTATTTAATAATAGCACATCAGGTCTCTCGATCTCAATAAAATCTGACACCATGTGTCTAATGGAGAAATATGCCCGCACATTAAATTGGATGATCTTTATGAATTTTTAGGTTTTGATGGGGTGCTGGTGGGGTTTTGTGCATGTACAGGAGCATGAGGTTTGCGTGATTCAATGACTTGGGCAGTTACTGAGGAGGGTGCATCTTGGAGGAGGGTGGTAGGAATTGTGGGAAATTGACAGCGGGAGGTGGGAGTAAGACAACGGGTTGCTGAGCGGGCTCGGGACGAGATGAGATGAGTTACAGAAGAAATCGCTGGAGTTGTTGGGGGATGGAGGAAGGCAGAAGGCTTGTTGGCAGGAACCGGGTGAGAGGTATCAGAGGTTGTAGTGTTTGAAGTCAGATTAGAAGTGGAGGGGACAATGTTGGGAGAAGAGGGTGAAGGTGCTTGTGACATGGATGGTTCAGTTTGGGATAGTCCAGGATGTGCTGTTTGGTCAGTGGCACCGTTTTCTGTAGCAGTCAGGAGTGGGTTGGGAGAACATTGTGGGGAAACTGTATTTTCCTCAGCTGAAGTCGTGGTGTTTTGTGGAGTGAGGACTGTAGGCGAGAATGGAGCAGAGCGCAATAGCTGAGTAGGAGGGACAGAGATACTAGGAAGGCCGTTATGAGTGAGAAAGATTGGAAGATAGTCAGCAAAGTCACGGCCATCGTCCTTGGCCTTCAAGTAAGCAGCTTGTACACAGGCAGTGACTCGTTCATATGAAAGGTTCTGAAGAGGAGAATAAGGTGGAGGTGGTGGGTGAGGGAAGAGAGGTGGAGAGGACTGAGTGTGTGTGTAGTATTATGGAGATGATGTTGCTGGTGAGGTGAAGCATTAAGGACACTGGCATAGGACATTGAGGTGGCTGATGCTGTTTGGTGATGAGATAGGTTATGGGAGGTTGAAGAAGAAGAATGAGGGTGTGCTTGAGTGCGAGGTTGGTTATTGCGAAGAGATTTTAGGGTTTGCTTTCTCAAAGGGCAAGATTTGTCAACTGCTGAGTGAGCACCTTGGCAATTGGTGCATTTTAGGATAGGGGCAGAGCACTGAGTATAGAAATGACCTTCAGCAGAGCATTTGGAGCAAATTTGTGGGCTTTTACATTTTCGTGTTTCGTGATTATACTTATAACATTTGAAACATTGTAGTAAAGGAAGATAGTCAACTGGACTAATGAGATAGGGAGGAGTGCTGGTGTTGAGGATTTTAATTCCATGGTGCAAGAGTTTTTGAGCTTCTGTAGGGGAGGAACATTGGATCTTGAGGTGTTTTGTATTGGGCACTGGGTATATCTCCATTACAGTAAGAGCATTCCTGTGTGAGATGTCTTGAGAGAGATTGATAGTATTAGGTGCTGATAGGACAGAGCTGTCGACATTTCTTACAAGGACAGAGCATTTAGTTTTTTGTTCAATAGTGAGAACAGGAGTCAGTGAAGCTTGTCTGAGTTTACTGAAAGTAGGTTCCTTGAAACAGGCAAAAAGGTCGTCTTCTGAGGCAATGAGAAATTTGATGGTGTTTGTGTTGGCGTGTTTGATATGGTTAGTGGCTCGTGTGCCAATGGCATTGTAAAAGGTAGTGATGCAGTCAATTGTGTCTATGGGTGTATTCCCAGTGTAGGTCATCCGTAGACAGTGAGCCATTGTGACTCACTATCTACTGACAGTCCCGTGTCTTGTGCCAATCACTGTGATTCCATAAGCTCAGTGGGGGTCAGTGTGTAGGCCAGGTCTAAGACCTGGCCTAAGGGTCTCACCACGAACAAACACCGTGTTCCGGAAGGTTGCAACCCCCAGTTATGGTGGGCTCGCACGATCACGAGATTCCACAACTGGCTCGGCAGTGTCAGAAACGGAAGAATTTTAGGAGAGGAGAAAAAGAATGCACCTATGCCATGAAGCAACTGCAAAAGGTGAACTTCCGTCTTCTCACCTGGGCCTGTTCTGGCTCGAAGTGGAGCTGTTCACCTAAATGCAGTCCGACCTGGACACAAGCACATTGGACAACACACAGAAGATGCTGCGAGGAAGATGTCACTGCTTAGGACTAGATGCTGGCTGGGAAGCGCCTGGTTCTGCTCCAATAACTGCTGGCTGGAACTGGTTTTTGGCTGCACCGAAGTGCTCGTCAAGGCCACGATTTCGAATCGAATTAAATATAGGACAAGATACCCTTCAGGTGAGCTTTTGAAGTGGGTATAGGTGAAGAATAGCTTGGGTGAGAGAAAGCGTCGGAGTTGTAGAGATAGAGCCAGGGCTAGACCCAGCTGCGCGGCTGAATATGAGGCTACTTGAACACCTGGTCGGCTTAGGCTTGGCTGGCAGGGTCCCGAGGGAGGGGCGGCGGTGTGAGGTCTTCTTTCCTCATGATGTGTGGAGTCTTCTTTCTTCTTAGGAGTTGAAGTCTTCTTTCTTCTTTGAAGCTGAAGTCTTCTTTCTTCTTTGAAGCTGGAGTCTTCCGTCTTCTGTCCTGCACGTTGGTCTGCTCCGAAGCTTGCAGGGGTTCCACCACCTCAAAACGAGCAAAATTAGGTTCCTATACCCCTAAAGACTGGGGGGGGGGAGTGAAGGCGGCTACCTTCGGGCGAGTCTGGTGCTGAAGCTAGGCTTGTTACTTTTCCTTGTTCTCTTGCGTGGAGTTTGGTCTGTTGGCGTGCTTGGTGAAGGTGTGGGTCTTGTCGCTACTTTATATTCGTTCAGTTCTTCTTTTGCTGCTCGCCATACGCTGTTGTACATCAGGGTTTTCATGTGTGTTACTACCCTGGTAACAGTTTCCTCGCCGTTTCTGTGTTTCTTCGTTATTGTTCCTGCTTCCACGTCCAGGATTGATAGTGGTTCTTCTGTGTCCTTGGGGTCGTGAATCAGGAATCTGCGTGGGGATTGCAGACCTTCTAGGCTTACTGGGTAGATCGATTCTTGGTCGTATTCTGACAATTCGAAGCCGTCGCCGTCCTCGTGTTCATATACTGGGTCCCGCAGTGGTACATGGAATTCTTGCATTCTTGGGTCAGCATTTTCTTCGACAAAACTCACGACAGTGGTGTATGGGTTGAACATTTTCGGGGCTGCTATGCTGGTAGTCACTTTGGTTTCAGGTGCGATGACAGTTGATGGTTCAGCAGATGTTGAGATCGGTTGAGAAGCCGTCGGGGTGCTGTCGTTTGCCGTAGTCGGGTTTGCAGGAGTGGCTGGTGTAGGGTTGGCCTCTGTTGTAGTAGAGCAGGAGGTGAACATGGCCTCTGGTATCACAAACGGTGGTAGGTTGTTCTCCTTGTATAGTTCCTTGACTAATTCATATCGTTGTCTGTGATCTCCACCTGAGAGCGCCGTTGCGAAGTGTATCAGGGCTGCAACAGTGCTATCAGGGGTGGCTGCTGGCGGCGTGAGTGAGGACGGCTGGCTGGCTGGGTTGAGAGGTGTTGTCTGTGACCTTGAGTGGCTGGCGCGGAAGCTGCTGGTCCAGTAGTTTAGTTGTGTGCCGCTCGCGGCGCCACTTGTCGGGAGTGCTGGGAAGGCTTCTGCTTGAATGTTGAAAGATTTTACTCTTGGAGTAGGATTGCGAGGTCTGGCGTCGATCATTTTCGTTATTTCCTCCTGCCTGGAGGGGCAGTCTTGAGAGACGGCTGTGTGTTCTCCGTTGCAAAGTAGACAGCGCTTGGTGGTGGCTGTGCAGGTCCTGTGATGGTGTTCTCCAGTACAGATGCTGCATTTCTGCAGCCTGTTTGGGCACTTCTGGGCGTAGTGGGTGTATTGATAACACCGAAAACATTGACGAAGGCGGAAGTAACGCTGCCTGGTGATCTGGTGTGGTGTGCAGGCCACTCCACAGCATCTGAGTCCGTTGTCGGCCGCGAGAGTAGCCTCTGCTGGAGTCTTGAGGGTGACCTTGAGGGTTGGCCTCCCGCTTTCACCCTGCTGGATGAGGTGGGCCGAGATGGCTGTGAGAGACCGGTTCAGAGCGTTTATGCTCTTCACGATCTCAGTGATGGGCTGTTCGGCGATGATGGCACTCACTCTGTGGATGAATATTGTTCTTACAGCCTGGAACTGGAGGGGAGGCAGGAGTGTTAACCCCTTTGCCTCGAGTGCAGTGGTCGATGTTGTGGTGAAAAGGGCTTCTAGTGCAGCTGCACTACTGAAGAGAATTTGGGGTCCCTTAACGTCCATAACGACGTCGATGGGTGCTACCCCAGAAGTCGAGGTCAGTAGGTCCATGATCTCGGCCTTGTTAAAAGTGGTGTCGGTTCCTCGGAACCGCACCTTCACTCTGAAAAGCATGATGCCTATGCAGGCACCACGCTAGAAATCAGGAGGGAAGCGCTCACGTTGCTGCTCAATATTTACCCACCCGGCAGTGCTAGGTGCAAGCTTCCTCTCTTGCTTGATGATGACACGTTTTGAATGAATGAATGAATTAAATATAGGTCAAGATACCCTAATGGGTGAGCGTGGAAGTGGGGATAGGGGAAGAATTAGTGGGGGTGAGAGGAAGGGTTTTCAGTATGAGGTAAAGTGCCAGGGCTAGACCCAGCTGCATGGCATTGAAATCGTTATGACCAGACTAGGCAGTGAAGGCAAGGAATCGGATCTCTGTGACAACATTTCGTCTTTTCTGAGCACCCACGGAGACAGCAGCCCTCAGCTGGGTGTGCCCTGGAGGCTCACACCAGATGTGGTCTTAGATCTGTTAATCAGCATCGCGCCCCACCCAAGGCACCAGAAAACGGGAGCTAGTTGGTCCCCCCCTAAAGAGGGGGGGGAGAAGAGTTAGGAGGCTATAGTTGGAAGTTTGGTGATTTGAGTAGTGATATTATAGGAGAGGGGTTATGTAAAGGACGGAGCAGGAGGTGGATCGTCGATCAGGTTAAAGAGGTTGTGCGTATGCCTGGGTCTGCTTGGGACGTTTCTGAGGAACGTGTCGTAGTTGTCATGATAGGTGAGAATTCTGTCAATCTGTTTCTTCCCCATAGTATCCCAGGTTATGTTCAGAGGTGGGATGTTCGCCCACTCATGCAGGGCCTCACTGGTGGTGAAGTCCTGCCAATGGGTGTCGAACACCCATCTCAGAGCCCTGTTCTGGGTACGCTGGAGTTTCTTCCTATTTGTTGGTGCTGCAAGTGTGAGTGGGATCGGTGCATATGTTAGGAGTGGGAGAATAAGTGTTTTGTATAAATAGAGCTTGGTGGCTTGGGAGGCATGTTTGAGTGGGTAGAGTTTTGATAGAGCGTTTGAGGCTATAGCTTTCTTGGGTGTTATGTGTGTGTGTGAAAGCGAAGGTTAAAGTCCAAGTCCAAGTACTGTGGTTTTGTTGACTCTTGGGATCTGGGTTGCATCTGGTGATTGAGAGTAGAGTTTTACTGGGTCAGGGTTACGTCGTTTGTTGTAGAAAAAGTATGTAATTTTAGACTTGTTGGGGTTTGTTTTTATTCGCCAGTCGTGTTCCCAGAGGGTGACTTTGTCTATTTCTTGTTGTGCTTTCCGTGTGAGGGCGTTAATCGTATAGTCTGAGATCAGTTGGGTTACGTCGTCAGCGTAGCAAAGGGTCATTGATGTCCAGTATATTGGGTCAGGGATGTCGTTTATATAGAGTATGTATAAGGTTGGTGAGAGAACTGAGCCCTGGGGGACACCTGCATTTAGGTTGAAATAACCTGACAGCTTGCTGAGGAACTTGATTTGCATCTTTCTATTTGTTAGAAAGCTGCAAACTAGCCTCTGCATGTTGTCAGATAGTTGAAACAGAGTGCAGAGTTTGTAACGTAGGCCGTCGTGCCATACAGTGTCAAAAGCTTTTTCGACGTCCTTTGCAATGAGGGCCGTCTTGGCCCTCTGGTGTTTATTTATGGAGAGGTAGTTTGTTATTATGTTCAGTGCGTCTTGTGTTGAGCGGTGTTGTCTGAAGCCAAATTGTTTGTCTGTCAATATGTTTTTGTGTTCTAGGTGATTCCTGAGTTTATGATTAATGAGTTTTTCGTATACTTTCCCTAATGTGTCTAGTAGGCTGATCGGACTGTAGTTCTTGGGGTCTGTCGGGGATTTTTGGGGTTTTGGAATGAGGATTGCTGTGGCTTCTTTGAATGGTCTTGGGAAATATCCTGATGCTAGTGAGGCGTTGTAGACGTCTGTGAGTGCAAAGATTAGGGGGTCTGGAAGTTGCTTGAGGAGAGCCTGGCCAATGCCAGAGGCTCCTGGGGCTTTACGTCTGGTGTTCTTGAGCATGAGTTTAACTTCTTCAGGTAGTATTGATTCTGTGAGGTCACTTTCTAAGTCGTCTAGTGTCGTGAGGTCAATGGTAGGGTAGTGTGTGATTGCATGAGGGTTGTGTCGTATCCATGTTTCTACTCTGTTTATGTTTTGTATTGCTGTTGGCTGTGGGGGGTGGGGATTGAAGATGTCCTGCCAGTGTTGTTTGAATATGTCTACTACTTCTGAGGGATCGGTGTAGTTTTGATTGTTGTGAGTGATGTATGTAAAGACAGAAGAGGAGGAGTTTCCCCTGATCCTCTTTATGAAGTTCCAAAATTGTTGTGGAGTTGTTTTTCTGTGTATTTCAGCTTTATGTATGAGTTTCTCCCAGTGGTTAGCATGGTCTTGGTCGAGGCTGTTGAGTATGTGGTTTTTGAGTATAGTGAGGTCTGTGTTTACTTGATTGTATCTGTGAAGGTTGTGGGTGAATCTGTTGTGATAGCAGGAGAGTAGCCTTTTTGTTCTGATCGAAGGAAAAAAGGAGTATCTGGTTTTGTGGGTAGTTTTTGGAATGGTAGCATCAGCTGCTTGTATGATGTTATTCTGGATGGTGAGGATTTGGGAATCTATGTCTGTGTGTGGTTTGTCTTGGAAGTTGTAAGGCTGTGTGCTGGCAGTTAGGTGTTGTTTGAAGGCTTCCCAGTCTGCATTTTGATAGTCATATTGTGGGGTGGCTGGGATGAGTATGGGGTTGCTGGAGAGTGTGAGTGATATGGGTATGTGATCTGAGCCAGTGAGGGGTCCGGGTGTGATGTAGTGTTGTAGGTGGGTGCCTGCTCTGTTGGTGAGGATTAGATCTGGTCTCCCAGTTCCATTGTGTGCGTAGGTTGTTTAGAAGTCAGGGCCAAGGAAGGTGAGGTGTTTGTTTTGGTGGAGTTGGTGTAGTTGTTGACCGTGCATGTTGTGTTTGCGATGGTTGAATGTTTGGTGTTTTGCATTTAGGTCTGCTAGGAGGAAGACTGGTATGTGTGTGTGGTTGAAGAGTGTGTTTAGGTCCTGGATGGGGAGACCTAAGTTTGGACGAATGTATGTGGTACCAATGATCATCTGCCCGTGTTGAGTGTGAATGCGGACTGCTAGGAAGTGTTTGTGCTGCCAGTTGGTAGTGAGGAGGTCATGTTTATAGGTGTTCTTTATTAGAATAGCAACCCCTTCGTAAGCTTCATCAGGAGATTGGTATGTTGTGAAGCCAAAATGTCTAATTTTGTGAGAGTTCGTCACGAATGTGCTGTTTAGTAGCAGCACATCCGGTCTTTCATTCTCCACAAAGTTAGCAATTAGGTGTCTGATGTTGTAATATGCTCTAACGTTAAATTGTGTGATTTTCATATTTACTGACTTGATGGGGGAGTGTTTGTGGCGTTTGAACCGGAGGGGTTCTTCTTTGTGGATTGATTCGTTGTGTAGATAGATTTGGTAATTATAGATTTGGGTAGGAGATATGTTTGACATCCGTTTGGCATGGTTTCTGATATGAATTTAGGAAGTTTTGGTGTAGGGGTGAGGGAGTGGTCTGGGGAGGTGTTAGTCCTCTTGGCTGAGAAAGACACGTTTTGGGGCTGATTTTGTGGGATTTTGGGCTTTGTACCTGTGTGGTATTGGGTTAGGGGCGTGAGGTTGGCTAGCGTGTTGGGCGTGAGGTGAGTTGACGTGTTGGGCGTGTGGGCTGAGGTGAGGGAGGTTACATGTTTCTTGGTATCTGATGTCCTTCTTAGTGCTGGGTCGGTTTTCTTGTGTATTGGGGTTGTTCGTCTTGCATGCAGAAATTTTTGTTTTGTTTTGGTGAGTTTGTTCTTTTCACTTGGAGAGTTGTTTTGTGTTTTGGTGAGTTTGTTCTTTTTGACTGAAGAGGGGTAGCTGTCATGGGGAGCATGGTCTGTGAGAAGCAGTTAGAGGCCTGGGTGTCAGGGGAGGGTGTAGATGGTTCTGGGTTTGGTGTTTGGGGGGTGGTGGGGGGAGGGGGTGGTGTTGGGTTTGTTGTCTGGGAGGTGGTGAGGGGTGGGGGCGAGAGTAGGGGTGGTACTGGGTTTGATGCCTGGGGGGTGATGGGGGGTGGGGAAGAGAGTGGGGGTGGTGCTGGGTTTTTTGTCTGGGAGGTGATGAGAGGTGGGGGTTGTACTGGGTTTGTTGCCTGGGGTGTGATAGGGGGTGGGGGTGGTGCTGGGTTTTTTGTCTGGGAGGTGGTGAGGGGTGAGGGTTGTACTGGGTTTGATGCCTGGAGTGTGATAAGGGGTGGGGGTGATACTGGGTTTGGTGTCTGGGGAGTAATAAGGGGTGGTGGTGGTGGTGGTGTAAGTGCTTGTGGGGTGATGGGGGGAGGTGTTAGGGGTTGTACTGGTTGTGACGCCAAGCTGGGAGGGATGACTATTGGAGGGAAGTTGTTTACTAGTAGGATTTGTTGGATGTTGGAGATTGCCTTCCTCGTGTCTCCTTGTGCTGATATCTGCGCTATTATGATAGCTGCCACTATTCTCGGGGTGTCGTCTGTTGGTGGGTGAGGGGGGGGGAGGGGGGGGCCTGAGTATGGTGGTTTGCGAGATGGTGTCCGCTGGTGGTGTGGGTTTGGAGAGGTGGGAAACCTGGGGGGGTGGGGAGCAGGGCACCTCTACCTTGAGGGTTGATGGGTATTGTTTGAGCGTTTTGGGGAAGTGTGTTGGGGCGGTGAAGCTGGTTAGTGAGGTTTTGGGGATAGAGCTGGCGTGCTGTCTGGGCCTGATATTGGGGTAGTGTGTTTGGGGTCTTATTCTTCATTGCCTTGATGAGTTGCACCCTGATTTTGCAATTGTGGTGGGTGGCAGGATGGTTTTCACCACAGTTTATACAGCATCGTGAACCTTCTGTGCAATCTTTCCAGAAATGTCCTTTGTTGGCGCATAAGGAGCAGGCTTGTTCCTTTTCCTTGCATTGCCTGGTGGTATGGTTGAATCCATAGCACCTGAAGCATTGTGTAATGGATTGGTATGTGCTCATCTTGAGGTTATAATGTGGGATGGAAATGTGGTCTGCTTTAAAGCCATGTGTGAGGAGGGATTCAGCTTCAGTGGGGGAGGAGCATCGGATTCTGAGGATCTTTGTGTTTGGTGGGTGGAAGAGATCTTCTATGATGATGATGTTGGCTTTTCCGATGTCGGCAGTACGTTGTTTGTCTAAAGTTGTAATCGTGGAGAGGAGGGTGGTGTCTACGTTGAAGGCAACAGCAGTGCAATTATGTTTCTGTTCCAGTGTCAGTGCAGGGGTGAGTCCTAGTGTCTGTAGTCCTGTTCAGGCTTTGGGGGTGAGGCAAGCATAGAGGTCAGATTCAGAGGGTAGAAAGAGCTTTATTCCTTTGTCAATGGGGGTGATGGAGGTGTAAGGAGTCTGGGTGATCATGTAGATTTTCTGTCCTATTCCGTCAGGGTCAAGGGGAGGATCAAGAGCATAGAGGAGGCGAAGGCAGTGCATTTTAGGTGAGGTAGTGGTCAGGTGGAGGAGGTGGTGGTGGGTTGACTCAGCTGGGTAGCTGTGATCTCCGTGGAGCTGTGGATCTTAGGCTCGTGAGCTGTGGGTTGGAGCTCGGTTGTCAGAGGCGTAATTCCGGGTTCCTAGCAAGCTAATTGAACCCGGTTCGGCACAAATACGAAGTATCCGCGTGTCCTGAAAGTATTACTCGAGGGCAACCCCCACTGCTAGTTGACTCGCACTATCACGAGGTACTAGCAGTGGATCGGCATAGCAAACAAGCCAGGCAGGGAGACACAGGGCGCAGGCACGTGCTGTGGCCCCACCTGGGAGGAAAGGACGAATACCCCACTGCACTTTCACCGCACAGGGGTGGGGGGGGGGGTAGGTCCTGGCCTGAACAGGAAGAAATGTTTAGCAGAGGAGAGAAAGAGTGCTATACACGGCAATACACATTACATAAGTTAGGCCCTCCAGCTGTCCCTGGTTGTATTCAGGGTGGCAGTACGGGTTGGCCCACTAGGGTAATGTATCTTTGCACGCTATCTCATTGATAAAGCTGTAATCTAAACCGTGAACACGCCGAGAGGAAGAGCCGTTGTTGCCTGAAAAGAAGTGTGTGCCAGTTTGCCTGGGTGTTGCCTTGGATGGAAGATGGCTGTGATAAGGATGTGGCCCCAGGTAGGGTTACCACGAGAGTATGCTCGTCTGGGCCGACCAAGCGGCCCTGACCTTGCAAGTTAGCAACAGGTCCTACTAGCGCTCTGCATCTCTGGCTGTTGTTGAATCCATGCTGTTGGATCACTGTGGTTTTTTATACCTAACACAGATTCTAAACACTATAACAAATATTTATATAATGATTACAAATCTACAAAAAATGTATGTAAAATACAAACAGAATAAACGACAATTATAAAGTACTAACCAAAATCTTATAAAAAACTCAAATATTAAATAAAATTAAATACCAAAAAATGTATTATATATCCTAAATAAAAGATTATATTAATGTACAATGTCAAGACTTGAAATAAATAAGAAAGGGCAAAGACATGGTAAACTAAAGAAAATTATAATAAAATTAAACTACCAAAATGAACTATAAATCAAATTACAGGGCCTACTGTGCACTATACAGTGTACAATTGAACAGCTGAAAGGTTGCTATTTAACAGAGGCCGCAGCTCCTTTATATATAAGGATTCCATTACTCTCAAATCTGACTGGCCATTCATACAAGTGTCCAGAATTTTAAAATCAGATTCCAGCAGAGAATAATCAAACTCATAACAATGGTTTCTAATCTCCGAAAATGCTGGTTTAGACAATGGTAATCCTGTCCTAAAAGATACTCCCCGGTGCTCAAGTATCCTAATCTTAAAGTTCCGAATGGAACTCCTGATATATCCAGCATTACAGCTGGAACAATTATACATATATACGACATTTGAGCACAAGGGGGTAGGCACTTTATCTTTAAATTTAAAATAAGAGCCTATGGTATTTGTGTTGACAAAAATAAATCTAAAGTCTACTTGAGGATAACACTGCTGCAACAGTCTCCTCAAACGACTCCTTACAGAAAAGCTAATAGTGCCATAAAATGGTAATTTAATATATTTATATATATATATATATATATATATATATATATATATATATATATATATATATATATATATATATATATATATATATATATATATTAGTATATTTTGGTAGCAGTCTTTCCTGTAGACATATATTATTAAATATGACCGAAAAAGTAAGATTAATAATTCTAACACGAATTTTCTCAATCTTTCGTACATTACGCTTCACTGTTGGAGGTAAATCAAAAATCACTTCTCCAAAATTCATTTTTATTTCTAGTCTGACGCGACACGGGCGCGTTTCGTAAAACTTATTACATTTTCAAAGACTTCACAAATACACAACTGATTAGAACTTACGTATCTCTGCTATTATATCTACATTTGAGTGAGGTGGGAGGGATGATGTGGCATATAGTGATGTGGCATTAACACAAGACAGAACATGAGGGGATATTAATAGGGTATTAAAAGTATCAACACAAGACAGAACAGAAACAATGGGTATTGAATAGAAGTGTTTGTAGAAAGCCTATTGGTCCATATTTCTTGATGCTTCTATATTGGAGCGGAGTCTTGAGGTGGGTAGAATATAGTTGTGCAATAATTGGCTGTTGATTGCTGGTGTTGACTTCTTGATGTGTAGTGCCTCGCAAACGTCAAGCCGCCTGCTATCGCTGTATCTATCGATGATTTCTGTGTTGTTTACTAGGATTTCTCTGGCGATGGTTTGGTTATGGGAAGAGATTATATGTTCCTTAATGGAGCCCTGTTGCTTATGCATCGTTAAACGCCTAGAAAGAGATGTTGTTGTCTTGCCTATATACTGGGTTTTTTGGAGCTTACAGTCCCCAAGTGGGCATTTGAAGGCATAGACGACGTTAGTCTCTTTTAAAGCGTTCTGTTTTGTGTCTGGAGAGTTTCTCATGAGTAGGCTGGCCGTTTTTCTGGTTTTATAGTAAATCGTCAGTTGTATCCTCTGATTTTTGTCTGTAGGGATAACGTTTCTATTAACAATATCTTTCAGGACCCTTTCCTCCGTTTTATGAGCTGTGGAAAAGAAGTTCCTGTAAAATAGTCTAATAGGGGGTATAGGTGTTGTGTTAGTTGTCTCTTCAGAGGAGACAACTAAGCTCTCTTATGAGCTTCTTTTCCACAGCTCATAAAACGGAGGAAAGGGTCCTGAAAGATATTGTTAATAGAAACGTTATCCCTACAGACAAAAATCAGAGGATACAACTGACGATTTACTATAAAACCAGAAAAACGGCCAGCCTACTCATGAGAAACTCTCCAGACACAAAACAGAACGCTTTAAAAGAGACTAACGTCGTCTATGCCTTCAAATGCCCACTTGGGGACTGTAAGCTCCAAAAAACCCAGTATATAGGCAAGACAACAACATCTCTTTCTAGGCGTTTAACGATGCATAAACAACAGGGCTCCATTAAGGAACATATAATCTCTTCCCACAACCAAACCATCGCCAGAGAAATCCTAGTAAACAACACAGAAATCATCAATAGATACAGCGATAGCAGGCGGCTTGACGTTTGCGAGGCACTACACATCAAGAAGTCAACACCAGCAATCAACAGCCAATTATTGCACAACTATATTCTACCCACCTCAAGACTCCACTCCAATATAGAAGCATCAAGAAATATATATATATATATATATATATATATATATATATATATATATATATATATATATATATATATATATATATATATATATATATATATATATATATTTATATATATATATATATATATATATATATATATATATATATATATATATATATATATGTCGTACCTAGTAGCCAGAACGCACTGCTCAGCCTACTATGCAAGGCCCGATTTGCCTAATAAGCCAAGTTTTCCTGAAATAATATATTTTCTCTAATTTTTTTCTTATGAAATGATAAAGCTACCCATTTCATTATGTATGAGGTCAATTTTTTTTTATTGGAGTTAAAATTAACGTAGATATATGACCGAACCTAACCAACCCTACCTAACCTAACCTATCTTTATAGGTTAGGTTAGGTTAGGTAGCCGAAAAAGTTAGGTTAGGTTAGGTAGGTTAGGTAGCCGAAAAACAATTAATTCATGAAAACTTGGCTTATTAAGCAAATCGGGCCTTGCATAGTAGGCTGAGAAGTGTGTTCTGGCTACTAAGTACGACATATATATATATATATATATATATATATATATATATATATATATATAATATATTATTAAATATGACCGAAAAAGTAAGATTAATAATTCTAACACGAATTTTCTCAATCTTTCGTACATTTCTTTTCACTGTTGGTGGTAATTCAAAAATCAATTCTCCAAAATTCATTTATATTTCTAGTCTGACGCGACACTTGAGCGCGTTTCGTAAAACTTATTACATTTTCAAAGACTTTAGTTTACACATACACAACTGAATAGAACTTACACATCTCCGATTTGTTTATATCTACATTTGAGTGAGGTGGATGGGGTGAGGTGGTATTAATAGGGTATTAAATTCATCAACACAAGACAGAACACGAAACAATGGGTATTGAATGGAAGTGATTGTAGAAAGCCTATTGGTCCATATTTCTTGATGCTTCTATATTGGAGCGGAGTCTTGAGGTGGGTAGAATATAGTTGTGCACATTATAGTCTACACATTAAGTCTACACATTAAGAAGTCAACACCAGCAATCAACAGCCAATTAATGCACAACGATATTCTACCCACCTCAAGACTCCGCTCCAATATAGAAGCATCAAGAAATATGGACCAATAGGCTTTCTACAATCACTTCCATTCAATACCCATTGTTTCGTGTTCTGTCTTGTGTTGATGAATTTAATACCCTATTAATACCACCTCACCCCATCCACCTCACTCAAATGTAGATATAAACAAATCGGAGATGTGCAAGTTCTATTCAGTTGTGTATGTGTAAACTAAAGTCTTTGAAAATGTAATAAGTTTTACGAAACGCGCTCAAGTGTCGCGTCAGACTAGAAATATAAATGAATTTTGGAGAATTGATTTTTGAATTACCACCAACAGTGAAAAGAAATGTACGAAAGATTGAGAAAATTCGTGTTAGAATTATTAATCTTACTTTTTCGGTCATATTTAATAATATATATATATATAATATATATATATATATATATATATATATATATATATATATATATATATATATATATATATATATATATATATATATATATATATATATATTATACACATGAGAGGATGTGCAGTGACTTAATATCTAAAATATTCAGAGATTTGAGTAAGGGTACCGAGTGATGTCTGGGGCCAGAGTTAGATATTGTGCTAATAGCAGCTTTGTGTGAGTAATTAGAGGACGTAAATGATTTTGGGTAGTAGAACTCCAAGCACAAATACCATAGGTGAGATAAGGATAGATGAGAGAGTAATAGTGTGTCACCAGGGCAGGGCGAGGTACATAATATCTGATCTTAGAAAGAATGCCAACTGTTTTTGAAACTTTTTTTGATGTTTAAAATGTGTCCCTGGAAATTCAGTTTGTGGTCAATGAGAACGCCAAGGAATTTGCCATCTACTTTGTTACAAATTTGGGTATTGATAATCCTGAGATTTATTTGATTTGAGGATTTATTGCCAAACAAAATATAGAAAGTTTTGTCAATATTGAGGGTGAGTTTGTTGACAGTTAGCCAGTGATGGACTTTATTTAGCTCAGTATTCACTGTGAAATTTAGAGCAAGGGGGTCAGGGCTGGAGTAATTGAAGGTCGTGTCGTCAGCAAATAGAATTGGTTTGAGATGTTGAGGCATTTGGAAGGTCATTAATGTAGATGAAAAAGAGGAGAGGGCCAAGTATGCTGCCCTGGAGAACACCAATGTTGATGGGTAGGGTGGGAGAAATTGAATTATGCACAGAAACATTGGAGCCTGTCAGTAAGGTAAGATTTGAGGTATTGCAGGGAGTGTCCTCTGACTCCATAATGATGTAATTTAAGAAGAAGGTTCTGGTGGTTGACAGTGTCAAAAGCCTTACGCAGGTCCACAAATATCCCAACAGGGAACTCATTTTTATCAAAAGCTGCATGTATCAAGTTAATCATACTAATAAGTGCATCGTTAGTGCTTTTTTTGGGTCTGAAGCCATATTGACAAGAGCTAAGTATATTGTGTTTTGCTAGATAAGAGTAAAGCTGCTTGTAGATAAGTTTTTCAAATATTTTAGACAAGTTTGGCAGAATTGATATAGGTCTGAAGTTGTTAACATCAGTGGGATCACCACATTTGTGGACAGGGGTTACTCTCGGTTTTTTTTTAGAATATCTGGAAAGGTTTGGAGTTCATGTGACTTGTCGAAGAGCAATGCAATGGCAGGAGCTAAAGATCTGGAGGCTATTTTGTAAATAAGAGTTGGTATCTCCTCAAGGGCACTAGACTTGGTTTTAAGGGAAAGGATTATGTCAGTAACATCAGTGGCATTAGTAGGCATCAGGTACAGAGACTGTGGATAGTTACCTGTAAGATAGTCCTGAATATTAGTACTGGAAGATGGAATATCATTTGCCAGGGATGACCCAATGGAAGAGAAGAACCTATTGAACTCAAAAGCAGTGTCAGAGGCTGAAAGCAGACCATCATTATTTGACAGGAGTATTGGTTTGTTATTTAAAATCTTCTTTGATCCCAATATTTGGGAAATTGTGCTCCATGTTTTCTTAATGTTGCCCTTTGTGTGGGTAAATTTATTTTCGTAGTATTTAATTTTGGCTCTCCTAATTATTTTAGATAGCAATGATGAGTAATTCTTTGAAAATTCTTTGAAGACGATACCTAACCTATACTTCTTCTCAAGGTCATGTTTTTGTCAAACTATCATTCTCCCGTCAACCGTCCAGAGTCCCAGTGTTGGACCTTGTGCATCCTATTTTGTGCATTTCAGTCTTCTGGATGATATCAGACATTGACAAGGAAACAAACTACAGTAATATATCATTATTCAGATGACACTAAGGTTTCCATGCGGGTAGACAGTATATTGGACATGGCAAACCTCCAATCGGATGTAAATTGGGTCTTTCAATGGGACACAGATAATAATGTGATTAATGAAAATAAGTTCCAGCTCCTGCGCTATGGAAAAAAACGATAATGTAAAAACGGAAACCATATATAAAACGGAATCAAATTTTTCAAGCACTTGTGTCTTGAAATGTACTAGTGATGATACTTGTTAAGACACTTAGTGTTCTCTAGGGTGGAATATTGTTGCATACTAACAGCCTCATTCAGAGCCGGAGAAACTGCTGACCTACCTTGTGTTTACCTTGTTATGATTTCTGAGCTTAGCGTCCCCACGGCCCGGTCTTCGACCAGGCCTCCTGGTTGCTGGACTGGTCAACCAGGCTGTTGGATGCGGCTGCTCGCAGCCTGACGTATCAGTTATTTTTTGGAGGTGTTTATAAAGTTGAACACATGAACAGTGTGAGGGGTCGGCCAGTTATGCCTGTTATGTGTAGTGGAAACCTGTTGAACAGTTTCGAGCCTCCGACGTTGGAGTTCTTTCTCAGAGTTCCTGTTGCACTTCTGCTTTTCAACGGAGGTGTTCTGCACATCCTGCCATGCCTTCTGGTCTCATGTGGTGTTATTTCTGTGTGCAGGTTTGGGACCAGCAACTCTACTGTTTTCTATGTTTAAATGATTATGTACCTAGAGAGCGTGCAAAGATCTTTTATCACTAGAATCTACTCTACAAGGCATCTTAATTATTGGTATTGACTCAAAGTTCTAAGTCTGTATTCTCTAGAGCGCAGGCGAGAGAGAGAGAGAGAGAGATAATAATCTACCTGTGGAAGATATTAGAGGGACTGGTTACAAATCTGATCACAGAGATTACATCACATGAAACCAATAGGCATGGCAGGATGTGCAAAACATCCCCATTAAAAAGCTGAGGTGCAATTGGTACTCTCAGAGAGAACCCCATCAACATCAAGGGTCCAAGACTTTCCAACACTCTCCTGCTACACATGAGGGACATAACTGGCCGATCCCTCAATAGCGTCCAAGGGAGAACTTGACAAACACTTGAAAATAATACCTGATCCGCCAGGTTGTGATTCATATGTCAGGCTGTGAGGAGCCGCGTCCAACAGCCTGGTTGACCAGACGACCAGCCGGGAGACCTGGTCGAAGACCGGCCGCAGGGTCGTTGATCCCCGCATGCTACACAAGGTAGACAAGACTGGTGTTCTCCCATCAGCAAGGCAACGCCTCTTGCTTTCCTAATTTTTCTATCCCGTCTCCAACTCGAGCAGCCCTTAGGGAATATGACCACATTTAAAATGTCTTCGAGTTTCTCCTGCATGAGTGCGACCATGTTTGGCGTCTGTAACTGTATTATATCGTTTAGCTCTGGTAATTTTTTATCTCACTCCATCTATGTTAGTGTATACAGTTTTCAGGAACATGTTACCTTCCCCCTTGTTCTTACTTCCCCTTTCTCTAGTGATATTGATGATTAGTCTTTGTGTACCATTTCACCAGCTTGTCCACCCCATCACCCTGTAGAAACAAGAATTATTTCCACTTTGTTCCTTCTCTCATGTAGTGGTTTTGCCTCTGAGGTTGTTTCAGCATCTCTGTGTTGCTTTAAAAGATTTCATCGTAATCACCATAATTTCCCTTCATCATTTTGTAATTTCCTAACATTCCTTAGTACTTTAGTACCATCTGTTTAGCTCCATTTAGGGTGATCCTTAAGGGTCCATCTTTTCCCTTTCGTTCCTGCCAATTATCTTGTAGTCAGGGACATTATCTTTGGTTGTAAGACCTTCCACTTGCCCAACAATGTTATCTGCTACTGTGTGTTTACTGTGAAGGGAAAGTCCAAGAATGCAGACCCAAAGCCCACTGGGGAAGGCTTGTTGAGGAAGAAGGAGAATTTGTAGTCATACATTTTTATTACATAAGATTCCAAAATACTACATTGATATTAATTTGAGATATTCTAAGCAATTTGAGCAGATATTTAAATAAAACCTATAAATACAAATTGTTTTACTCTTATCATTATGGATGAGTAAAAATGTACACATGTACAAAAATTTGATTTGTTTGTTATATACTGTACATAAAACTTAATATTATTTTTAAATTTAACTTAGAATAGAATAATAGAATAACGTCTAAAAATGGCAAACAATTGTTTTGTTAAGTTTCCACTGTGAAGGAAGAAATTGGGCTACATTCTTTAATTTGAATGAAATTATGTTAAAAACATAAATTAAAAGGGTATTACAGGCACATCATTATTTCAGACATTTTTAAAACTAGATGTTTCAAAATAATAATTGCTTACCTTGCGATACCATGTATGTGCTTTGGAATGCAGAACACCTAAGAATGGCTTTGTCTCCAGTAAGCCAAATCTCGAATTCTTCTCTTCAATTATCATTGGCCGCGGCCAGTACTGGTATATTACATCTTGACCGATGTTTTGTGCACAGTTGAAAGCCCTCACCACGAGTCGTGTTGCACATCTTAAGAATGACACCATGCCGGCATGACGCAAGGCTTATGCTGGTCTCCTCCAGGGATTTATGTATATATATGGCGAGTTTCGAGCCGCTTTCCACAAAGACACGCCACAATTTTGGTTGCTCTACAAGTAAAATAAAAATTATTAACAAAGATTATGAAAATATCTTAACCTGATTGGTTATATTGAGTGATATAGACCAATAGAAATGTAGCATCTTATTCAATATGGCTTCGGACCCCAAAGAGCACAATTGATGCTGTAATAAGTATGATTAACCTGATTCATGCAGCTCTTGACTAAGGTTGAGTTCCCTGATGTGTTTACCTGTTGTAGTTAAGTGTTACAAGTGACTTTTAACACTTAACTACAACAACATTCTTACACATACACTCACTCCACACATTCTCTTGTGCTACTTACATGTCTAAAACCCTAGTTCATAAATGTTAATCCTGATCTGAAACTCTTCCTTGACAGATGTAAAATAACCCAAATCTATATAAATACAAATGGAAATGTTCGTTTGTGCATAACCGCTAATCTCCGAAAGTTCTCCACCGATTGCTTTAAAATTTTACAAACAGATGTTAGGAAATTGCTGTGCATTATGTAGGATTGGAGTAATGTTGCAGTGACCAGTGCAGTGTAGGTACAGATGTGTGAGGACGGCCTCTTCTCTCCTGTTAGTGTGGTATGAGGGCGTCCAGTAGATAACACTTATTCACATTGAATTCCATTTGCCACTTGACGCTCCAAGTACTTGTTTTAGTTAGATCTTTTTGAAGGGCATTACAATGGTCTGCGTCTCCTATCTTCCCCAGTATCGTAGCATCATCAGCAAACATGTTCATATAATTCTGTATTCCTTCTGGTAGATCGTTTATGTAGACCAGGGGTCTCCAAACTTTTCAATGTAAGGGCCACATTATATATTTCCCATATTTATGCGGGCCGGAGGAATAAAAAATGAAAAAAAACAAAAAACAAATCAGTGCCAGTAATTTAATTTCCTCAAATATTAAAGTATAAACATGGAAAAATTAAAACATATCTTTTTGGAAAAAATCAGGGTAAACTAAATAGATTCCTGCCTTTAGTTTTATGCAACCAAATTAGTGTGACGAATGATACTGTCGTTTTGACTTCAAAATTTCATTAAAATCAGGTTCCAGATTAGATGAGCCAATTGTAAGAATTGATTTCAAGTGATCATCAGACAAATTTGCTCGATAGTTAGATTTCACATACTTCATTTTGGAAAAAGTTTGTTCACACAAGTATGTTGAACCAAAAATGGACACAAAACTACAAGCAAACTTTATCAAATTTGGAAACTGATCTGGCTGCAGGCATTTATAAAACTCAATCAGATTTCCTTCTCTATACTTATCTTTCAGTCTGTCATCTGCCTGGAGATCAATAATTTCCATTTGAAATTGAGTTGGAAGATTTTCAGCATTGCAGTCAAATGGATTATGAAAGAGCCTGATTTCATTTGCTTTGGCATCAAGGTCAGCAAATCGCTTCTGAAACTGTTTTTTCAAATCTGAAATTATTTCATTTGCAAATGAAAAAGGAAATTCAACTTTACTTTCTGCATGAAATTTTTCACAACATGGAAAATGAGCAAAATTCTTAACCTTCACCTGGCCTTCAAGTACCGCAAGTTTTGCTCTGAATGCCTTGACATGAACAGAGTAGTCACTGATCAAATTTGTTTTGCCTTGCAATTTCAGATTCAAGTTATTCATATGACCTGTCATATCTGCAAAAAATTCCAATTTCCAAATCCATTCACATTCTGATAATAATGGCTGAGGGTTATTTTTCTCTGTGAGAAATAAATCAATTTCTAATCTGAGCTCAAAGAAATGCAGCAAAACCTTTCCACAACTAAGCCATCTAACTGCTGTATAATAAGGCAAGTTAACAAACTCCGCATCATTTTCTTTCAAGAAATCACGGAACTGGCGATGGTTGAGTGCATGAGATCTAATGAAATTAACCACAGAAACAACAGGTTTCATGACACAAGACATATCAACATATTTTAGGCACAATGCCTGTTGATGGATAAGGCAATGCAGAAAAATGGGTTTTGAGAATCCTCCAACCTCACAAGCTGTTGTAATTTGCCCAACCAAACCCTTCTTTGTCCCAGACATATTCTTTCCTCCATCAATTGTCACACACTGCACTTGTTTCCATTCCAGGTTATATTCTGTCATAGTTTTACTTACTTCATTGAAAATGTCCTCTCCAGTTGTTGTGGTGTGTATGCTGTGAACTGATGCTAATTCTTGGCTCACATTAAATTCACTATCAACACCACGAATGAATACTAAGAGCTGAGAAGTATCACACACATCAGTTGATTCATCCAACGCAAGAGAATACCAAAAAAATATTTTTGTTTTTTCCTTTATTTGCCGAATTATGTCGCCTCCTAAATCTTCAATTCTACGAGCAACAGTATTTGACCCAAGACTTATCATTTTGAAGAGGTTTACTTTTTCTGGACATACCTCTCCTGCTGCTTCCACTATATACACTCTTTTATGATACTACCATCAGTGAAAGGTTTTCCTTTTTTAGCCAACACATAGGCAACTTTGTAACTGGCTCTAGTTGAAGTTTCATTTTCAGATTTTTTCTTACTGAAAACAGCTTGTTGAGAATGCAGACTGTGCTGAAATGATTCAAACTTTTTAGTGCGTTCTGCTCCTGTGATGTGAGAATAACTTGAGCCATGTTTAGATTCATAGTGCCGACGAATATTGTATTCCTTCAGAACAGCAACACTGTCTCTACATATTATGCATAAAGCTTTATCATTTGCTATCACAAAAAAGTACTTTATCTTCCATTCGTCATTGAACCGACGGCACTCACTGTCCACTTTTCTTTATCTTTTCCATATCTGAAAACATAAGGGTAAAATAAATGAAATAAATTCTACAGGAAAAAAACAGCTTGTATGTGGTGTTAAAAAGCATAGCATATTATTATAAAGTGGTAAATATTATGGCAACAGCTTTCGTTGATAAACTTAATGGTTACCATTTTAACTATTTTAAACATGCAATATTTTTGGCTACAATAGTATTATTGCTATTTTGTATATCTAAGATAAAGGCATTGTCAAAGTACAGAGAAAAGAATATTGTACAGTGTTTGTGCTCCCTGAAACGGAAGCAGCGAAGCCCCACTCGCCCTCCATCCCCACAATATACAGTTATACACAACTGATTGGTTGTAATGCACAACACATACCTACCAGTATTAGTATCTGTGCGTCACACTATCGAGAGAGAGGAAAACTGACTCGGGTTGAGCGCCACCAGTCAGCAGCCCCAGCTTTGAATAATTCTGCGATGCCATTCGTACAATAATTATTTTTTCAAGACCACCACACAGGGATTTGTTTGGAGGGCCGGATGAAATTATGTGGCGTTCATCGTCTACATTGTAGACGATGAACGTTACTGGTGCAAGAACTGAACCCTGTGGTACTCCGCCAGTAACGCTCCTCTTGTCAGATACATTGTCTCATCTGTCTATCAGTAAAAAAAAAAAAAATCATCCATGTCAGAAGTCTCCCTTCACCCCTCCAACATGTTTCAGTTTCCAGAACAGCCTCCTGTGAGGGACTGTGTCAAAAGCCTTTTTAGGTCCAGATAGACACAGCCAACCCAACCACCTCTTTCCTGTAGTATCTTTATGACTCTGTCATAAGAACTAAGTAGATTTGTTACGCAGGCTCTTCCTGTTTGAAAACCAGTCAAACCAAAACCAGACTGCCCCATGGGGGACAGTCCTGTCATCAAGGACGTGGTTCCCTGATCGCTTGTATCCTGTTTAGGAGATCCGTTGTGTCCTTTAGTCTCTCTGGCAGCTGTTGGTGGAGTGGGTTTAACAGGGCTGTGCAGATCCTCATCACGGCCCCTACGAATGGTCTTCTCATGTCTACTGTTTCATTTCTGACTTTATTTAGGTAACTGAAAATTAATTTAGTTTTACGTATTTTGCTCAAGCCCTTAGCGGTGTGCTCTAAGTTAGAACTATATGGGATGACCAAGTTGTTGTTAGTAGCGATCTCCTGCTGCCTAGTGGTGTCAGTCTGGTCTGCCTAGTGGTGTCAGTCTGGTCTGCCTAGTGGTGTCAGTCTGGTCTGCCTAGTGATGTCAGTCTGGTCTGCCTAGTGGTGTCAGTCTGGTCTGCCTAGTGGTGTCAGTCTGGTCTGCCTAGTGGTGTCAGTCTGGTCTGCCTAGTGATGTCAGTCTGGTCTACCTAGTGGTGACAGTCTGGTTTGCCTAGTGGTGTCAGTCTGGTCTGCCTAGTGGTGTCAGTCTGGTCTGCCTAGTGGTGACAGTCTGGTCTGCCTAGTGGTGTCAGTCTGGTCTGCCTAGTGGTGTCAGTCTGGTCTGCCTAGTGATGTCAGTCTGGTCTACCTAGTGGTGTCAGTCTGGTCTGCCTAGTGATGTCAGTCTGGTCTGCCAAGTGGTGTCAGTCTGGTCTGCCTAGTGGTGTCAGTCTGGTAGTAATTTGCTTTGGCAAGTTTTAAAGCTTCGCCCAGGAACCATCCATCCTACTCTATTGAGCTGACTGTTTATTTTATTGAATTCATTGTGTAACCACTGAGGACTACAGACTCGCAATGCTGTTAAGAAAAGATCTGAAGCAACACTACTTTTGACTTTCTTGGCGTGATCGCTGAAGTAATGGAGGTAGTTACCTGTATGTGTATCTTTCCTGTACATGGTGAAGCTCAATGAGGTGTTATTCCTTATTACTAAGAAGTTTAGAAAGGGTAATTTATCATCTGACTCCCATTTAACTTTAGTCGCCAGAATCAAATTTAAAGCGTTCAGCCTCTCAACGCTGAGGGCCCTTCTCTATGTAAATATGACATCAACATAGCTGTAACAAATCATGTCATGAGGTTTGATCTGAGAAAGGACACATGTCTGGAAGTATTCCATATACAGGTTAGATAACACTGGAGATAAGGGACTGCCAAAACTGCACCCATATTGTTGACAGTATAAACTATTTTGAAAAGAGGATACGTTAATAGATACAGCAAGCCGTTAATAAGTCTTCAGAGTGCTTAATGTGCGAGTCAGAGAAGACAACCATGAAGGGAACAATGTACTACTCAGCCATTTCACTAACTTACAGGAAAGAGAACCTCTTTCCTGGGGACAAACCTTTACGCTCCATCTCTATATGACTTATGGGTGGTAAAGGTCTGTCAGCCTTATGGGTTTTGGGTAGACCATAGATGTATGGTAAACTTGGGTTACTGACCTTAAACCTTTCTAGGAGCTGATTTATGTCTTTGTTCTTCCCAATGTTTCAGATTATTTTTATTGAACTCTGAAGCAGCCGATACGAGCGGATCTTGAGTCAGTTTATCCTAAGTATGTGTCTGAGAGTACTACAGCTGCTTGTCCCCAGTAATATGTTCTGTTGAGAATTACTATTTTATCCCCTTTATCGGGATTGGCAATTATAATTTTATAATTATTTTTGAGATTCATCAGTGCTAATTGGTATCGTTTAGCAACACCCACATTATTAGCCAAGTAAAGCACCCATATTATTAGCAACGATTGCTAGTAACATCATACTTTAAGACAATGGAGATCCTGATCATAATTATTGTGACTCATAAAGTGTCAAAGTGAATGATGCAATCCAACGCGTTATTACTCTTATTCTTCATGTCAAAATTAAGACCAAATCATAGTAATTCAGTTTGGTGTTTAGTCAACACTGTGTCAGATTCACAACATTCTCTTTAAGTAAGAATTTTGACCAAATATTATTTCTTAATAGTATTTGGATAGACTCAATAGATTCCTTAACTAGTGTTATGGACTATATTGAGTTTGTTATTAACTTTTTCTTTGTTCCTTTCCTATTCAGTTAGCACCATTTTGTGCAAAAAAAAAAAACTTAATTGTTGAAAAGTTGCAGTGTCAAGAAAATTTATTTTTAAATTGAAATTGCTTGATGTAGTTTGAAGTATTATTAATCGCTCTCAGTAGAGTAGATTTTGATCTTGTCTTCGAGAAATGATCTGATATACTCGGGCAAACTCTTAACTAAAACATTACCACACTTATGGACACCAAAAGTGGAAAGACACACCTGTTCTTGTAGACACTGTGAAGGGCACACCTGTTCTTGTAGACACTGTGAAGGGCACACCTGTTCTTGTAGACACTGTGAAGGGCACACCTGTTCTTGTAGACACTGTGAGGGGCACACCTGTTCTTGTAGACACTGTGAAGGACACACCTGTTCTTGTAGACACTGTGAAGGACACACCTGTTCTTGTAGACACTGTGAAGGGCACACCTGTTCTTGTAGACACTGTGAAGGGCACACCTGTTCTTGTAGACACTGTGAAGGGCACACCTGTTCTTGTAGACACTGTGAAGGACACACCTGTTCTTGTAGACACTGTGAAGGACACACCTGTTCTTGTAGACACTGTGAAGGGCACACCTGTTCTTGTAGACACTGTGAAGGGCACACCTGTTCTTGTAGACACTGTGAAGGACACACCTGTTCTTGTAGACACTGTGAAGGGCACACCTGTTCTTGTAGACACTGTGAAGGGCACACCTGTTCTGGTAGACATTGTGAAGGACACACCTGTTCTTGTAGACACTGTGAAGGGCACACCTGTTCTTGTAGACACTGTGAAGGGCACACCTGTTCTTGTAGACACTGTGAAGGACACACCTGTTCTTGTAGACACTGTGAAGGACACACCTGTTCTTGTAGACACTGTGAAGGACACACCTGTTCTTGTAGACACTGTGAAGGGCACACCTGTTCTTGTAGACACTGTGAAGGACACACCTGTTCTTGTGGACACTGTGAAGGACACACCTGTTCTTGTAGACACTGTGAAGGACACACCTGTTCTTGTAGACACTGTGAAGGACACACCTGTTCTTGTTGACACTGTGAAGGACACACCTGTTCTTGTAGACACTGTGAAGGGCACACCTGTTCTTGTAGACACTGTGAAGGACACACCTGTTCTTGTAGACACTGTGAAGGACACACCTGTTCTTGTAGACACTGTGAAGGACACACCTGTTCTTGTTGACACTGTGAAGGACACACCTGTTCTTGTAGACACTGTGAAGGGCACACCTGTTCTTGTAGACACTGTGAAGGACACACCTGTTCTTGTAGACACTGTGAAGGACACACCTGTTCTTGTAGACACTGTGAAGGACACACCTGTTCTTGTAGACACTGTGAAGGGCACACCTGTAGACACTGTGAAGGACACACCTGTTCTTGTAGACACTGTGAAGGACACACCTGTTCTTGTAGACACTGTGAAGGACACACCTGTTCTTGTAGACACTGTGAAGGGCACACCTGTAGACACTGTGAAGGACACACCTGTTCTTGTAGACACTGTGAAGGACACACCTGTTCTTGTAGACACTGTGAAGGACACACCTGTTCTTGTAGACACTGTGAAGGACACACCTGTTCTTGTAGACACTGAAGGACACACCTGTAGACACTGTGAAGGACACACCTGTTCTTGTAGACACTGTGAAGGACACACCTGTTCTTGTAGACACTGTGAAGGACACACCTGTTCTTGTAGACACTGAAGGACACACCTGTAGACACTGTGAAGGACACACCTGTTCTTGTAGACACTGTGAAGGACACACCTGTTCTTGTAGACACTGAAGGACACACCTGTAGACACTGTGAAGGACACACCTGTTCTTGTAGACACTGTGAAGGACACACCTGTTCTTGTAGACACTGTGAAGGACACACCTGTTCTTGTAGACACTGTGAAGGGCACACCTGTTCTTGTAGACACTGTGAAGGACACACCTGTTCTTGTAGACACTGTGAAGGACACACCTGTTCTTGTAGACACTGTGAAGGGCACACCTGTTCTTGTAGACACTGTGAAGGACACACCTGTTCTTGTGGACACTGTGAAGGACACACCTGTTCTTGAAGACACTGTGAAGGACACACCTGTTCTTGTAGACACTGTGAAGGACACACCTGTTCTTGTAGACACTGTGAAGGACACACCTGTTCTTGTAGACACTGTGAAGGGCACACCTGTAGACACTGTGAAGGACACACCTGTTCTTGTAGACACTGTGAAGGACACACCTGTTCTTGTAGACACTGTGAAGGGCACACCTGTTCTTGTAGACACTGTGAAGGGCACACCTGTAGACACTGTGAAGGACACACCTGTTCTTGTAGACACTGTGAAGGACACACCTGTTCTTGTAGACACTGTGAAGGACACACCTGTTCTTGTAGACACTGTGAAGGACACACCTGTTCTTGTAGACACTGTGAAGGACACACCTGTTCTTGTAGACACTGAAGGACACACCTGTAGACACTGTGAAGGACACACCTGTTCTTGTAGACACTGTGAAGGACACACCTGTTCTTGTAGACACTGAAGGACACACCTGTAGACACTGTGAAGGACACACCTGTTCTTGTAGACACTGTGAAGGACACACCTGTTCTTGTAGACACTGTGAAGGACACACCTGTTCTTGTAGACACTGTGAAGGGCACACCTGTTCTTGTAGACACTGTGAAGGGCACACCTGTTCTTGTAGACACTGTGAAGGACACACCTGTTCTTGTAGACACTGTGAAGGACACACCTGTTCTTGTAGACACTGTGAAGGACACACCTGTTCTTGTAGACACTGTGAAGGACACACCTGTTCTTGTAGACACTGTGAGGGACACACCTGTTCTTGTAGACACTGGGAGAGAATATCACACCTTTTGTTCTCTTGATATTCAGGGCAGATTGAAAGCGTCGGAATCCATTTTTAACACCATCAACCAAGTTGAAGTAGTAGTTGTTGGAGGGAGAGTCATCATGGGTGTTGGAGGGAGACTCATCATGGGTGTTGGAGGGAGAGTCATCATGGGTGTTGGAGGGAGAGTCATCATGGGTGTTGGAGGGAGAGTCATCATGGGTGTTGGAGGGAGATTCATCATGGGTGTTGGAGGGAGATTCTTCATGGGTGTTGGAGGGAGATTCATCATGAGCGTTGGAGGGAGATTCATCATGGGTGTTGGAGCGAGATTCATCATGAGTGTTGGAGGGAAATTCATCATGGGTGTTGGAGGGAGACTCATCATGGGTGTTGGAGGGAGATTCATCATGGGTGTTGGAGGGAGACTCATCATGGGTGTTGGAGGGAGATTCATCATGGGTGTTGGAGGGAGACTCATCATGGGTGTTGGAGGGAGACTCATCATGGGTATTGGAGGGAGATTCATCATGGGTGTTGGAGGGAGATTCATCATGGGTGTTGGAGGGAGATTCATCATGGGTGTTGGAGGGAGATTCATCATGGGTGTTGGAGGGAGATTCATCATGGGTGTTGGAGGGAGATTCATCATGGGTGTTGGAGGGAGATTCATCATGGGTGTTGGAGGGAGACTCATCATGGGTGTTGGAGGGAGACTCATCATGGGTGTTGGAGGGAGATTCATCATGGGTGTTGGAGGGAGAGTCATCATGGGTGTTGGAGGGAGATTCATCATGGGTGTTGGAGGGAGATTCATCATGGGTGTTGGAGGGAGACTCATCATGAGTGTTGGAGGGAGATTCATCATGAGTGTTGGAGGGAGATTCATCGTGGGTGTTGGAGGGAGATTCATCATGAGTGTTGGAGGGAGATTCATCGTGGGTGTTGGAGGGAGATTCATCATGGGTGTTGGAGGGAGATTCATCATGGGTGTTGGAGGGAGACTCATCATGAGTGTTGGAGGGAGATTCATCATGAGTGTTGGAGGGAGATTCATCGTGGGTGTTGGAGGGAGATTCATCATGAGTGTTGGAGGGAGATTCATCATGGGTGTTGGAGGGAGATTCCTCATGGGTGTTGGAGGGAGATTCATCATGGGTGTTGGAGGGAGATTCATCATGGGTGTTGGAGGGAGATTCATCATGGGTGTTGGAGGGAGATTCATCATGAGTGTTGGAGGGAGATTCATCGTGGGTGTTGGAGGGAGATTCATCATGAGTGTTGGAGGGAGATTCATCATGGGTGTTGGAGGGAGATTCATCATGGGTGTTGGAGGGAGATTCATCATGGGTGTTGGAGGGAGATTCATCATGGGTGTAGAGGAGAATGAAGTCCAGCGGTGCACTAATCAGTGAAAATAATAACCCACTATTTTGAAAACATAAGGAAATTGTTGACCAGACCACACACTAGAAGGTGAAGGGACGACGAGGTTTCGGTCCGTCCTGGACCATTCTCAATCGACTTGAGAATGGTCCAGGACGGACCGACACGTCGTCGTCCCATCACCTTCTTGTGTGTGGTCAGGTCAACATACTTTAGCCAGGTTATTGTGACTCAACGCTTGCACATGAGGAAATGTTTGTATCTTTCGATCCCAAACTGGGATCCTCTTCAGCAGTGAGCGAGAATAACGACTGTAGCTGCTTTTATGACGTCAGGTCAGGTATCCTTGGGAGGACACCTTGGGATGACTTCAGAGCTCAACGTCCCCGTGGCCAGGGAGAACAGGGAGAGGTGCATACATTGTGTGTGTGTGTGTGTGAGACAAGACCAAGGCTCTCACAAGGTGTGTGCGTGTGTGTGAGACAAGACCAAGGCTCTCACAAGGTGTGTGTGTGTGTGTGAGACAAGACCAAGGCTCTCACAAGGTGTGTGTGTGAGACAAGACCAAGGCTCTCACAAGGTGTGTGTGTGAGACAAGACCAAGGCTCTCACAAGGTGTGTGTGTGTGTGTGTGTGTGAGACAAGACCAAGGCTCTCACAAGGTGTGTGTGTGTGTGTGTGTGTGTGTCACAAGACCAAGGCTGTCACAATGTGTGTGTGTGTGTGTGTGTGTGACAAGACCAAGGCTCTCACAAGGTGTGTGAGACAAGACCAAGGCTCTCACAAGGTGTGTGTGAGACAAGACCAAGGCTCTCACAAGGTGTGTGTGACAAGACCAAGGCTCTCACAAGGTGTGTGTGTGTGAGACAAGACCAAGGCTCTCACAAGGTGTGTGAGACAAGACCAAGGCTCTCACAAGGTGTGTGTGAGACAAGACCAAGGCTCTCACAAGGTGTGTGTGTGTGAGACAAGACCAGGTCTCTCACATGGTGTGTGTGTGAGACAAGACCAAGGCTCTCACAAGGTGTGTGTGTGTGAGACGAGACCAAGGCTCTCACAATGTGTGTGTGTGAGACAAGACCAAGGCTCTCACAAGGTGTGTGTGTGAGACAAGACCAGGTCTCTCACAAGGTGTGTGTGTGAGACAAGACCAAGGCTCTCACAAGGTGTGTGTGTGTGAGAGAGAGAGACAAGACCAAGGCTCTCACAAGGTGTGTGTGTGTGACAAGACCAAGGCTCTCACAAGGTGTGTGAGACAAGACCGAGGCTCTCACAAGGTGTGTGTGTGTGTGTGTGAGACAAGACCAAGGCTCTCACAAGGTGTGTGTGTGTGTGCGTGTGTGTGTGAGACAAGACCAAGGCTCTCACAATGTGTGTGTGTGTGTGACAAGACCAAGGCTCTCACAAGGTGTGTGAGACAAGACCAAGGCTCTCACAAGGTGTGTGTGTGTGAGACAAGACCAAGGCTCTCATAAGGTGCGTGTGTGTGAGACAAGACCAAGGCTCTCACAAGGTGTGTGTGTGTGTGTGTGAGACAAGACCAAATCTCTCACAAGGTGTGTGTGAGACGAGACCAAGGCTCTCACAATGTGTGTGTGTGAGACAAGACCAAGGCTCTCACAAGGTGTGTGTGTGAGACAAGACCAGGTCTCTCACAAGGTGTGTGTGTGAGAGAAGACCAAGGCTCTCACAAGGTGTGTGAGACAAGACCAAGGCTCTCACAATGAGTGTGTGTGAGAGAGAGACAAGACCAAGGCTCTCACAAGGTTGTGTGTGTGTGAGACGAGACCAAGGCTCTCACAAGGTGTGTGTGTTTGACAAGACCATGGCTCTCACAAGGTGTGTGAGACAAGACCGAGGCTCTCACAAGGTGTGTGTGTGTGTGTGAGACAAGACCAAGGCTCTCACAAGGTGTGTGTGTGTGTATGAGACAAGACCAAGGCTCTCACAATGTGTGTGTGTGTGACAAGACCAAGGCTCTCACAAGGTGTGTGAGACAAGACCAAGGCTCTCACAAGCTGTGTGTGTGTGTGAGACAAGACCATGGCTCTCACAAGGTGTGTGTGTGTGTGTGAGACAAGACCAAGGCTCTCACAAGGTGTGTGTGTGAGACAAGACCAAGGCTCTCACAAGGTGTGTGTGTGTGTGTGTGTGTGTGTGTGTGGGTGTGTGTGTGTGTGTGTGTGTGTATGTGACATGACCAAGGCTCTCACAAGGTGTGTGTGAGACAAGACTAAGGCTCTCACAAGGTGTGTGTGTGAGACAAGACCATGGCTCTCACAAGGTGTGTGAGACAAGACCAAGGCTCTCAAAAGGTGTGTGTGTGTGAGACAAGACCAAGGCTCTCACAAGGTGTGTGTGTGTGAGACAAGACCAAGGCTCTCACAAGGTGTGTGAGACATGCCCAAGGCTCTCACAAGGTGTGTGTGAGACAAGACCAAAGCTCTCACAAGGTGTGTGTGTGTGAGACAAGACCAAGGCTCTCACAAGGTGTGTGTGAGATAAGATCAAGGCTCTCACAAGGTGTGTGAGATAAGACCAAGGCTCTCACAAGGTGTGTGAGACAAGACCAAGGCTCTCTCAAGGTGTGTGTGTGTGTGTGAGACAAGACCAAGGCTCTTACAAGGTGTGTGAGACAAGATCAAGGCTCTTACAAGGTGTGTGAGACAAGACCAAGGCTCTCACAAGGTGTGTGTGTGTGAGACAAGACCAAGGCTCTCACAAGGTGTGTGTGTGTGAGACAAGACCAAGGCTCTCACAAGGTGTGTGTGTGTGTGACAAGACCAAGGCTCTCACAAGGTGTGTGTGTGTGTGTGACAAGACCAAGGCTCTCACAAGGTGTGTGTGTGTGAGACAAGACCAAGGCTCTCACAAGGTGTGTATGTGTGAGACAAGACCAAGGCTCTCACAAGGTGTGTGTGTGTGTGAGACAAGACCAAGGCTCTCACAAGGTGTGTGTGTGTGTGTGTGTGAGATGAGACCAAGGCTCTCACAAGGTGTGTGTGTGTGAGACAAGACCAAGGCTCTCACAAGGTGTGTGTGTGTGAGACAAGACCTAGGCTCTCACAAGGTGTGTGTGTGTGAGACAAGACCAAGGCTCTCACAAGGTGTGTGTGTATGTGTGTGTGAGATGAGACCAAGGCTCTCACAAGGTGTGTGTGTGTGTGAGATAAGACCAAGGCTCTCACAAGGTGTGTGTGTGTGTGTGTGAGACAAGACCAAGGCTCTCACAAGGTGTGTATGTGTGAGACAAGACCAATGCTCTCACAAGGTGTGTGTGTGTGAGACAACACCAAGGCTCTCACAAGGTGTGTGTGTGTGTGAGACAAGACCAAGGCTCTCACAAGGTGTGTGTGTGTGTGTGACAAGACCAAGGCTCTCACAAGGTGTGTGTGTGTGTGACAAGACCAATGCTCTCACAAAGTGTGTATGTGTGAGACAAGACCAAGGCTCTCACAAGGTGTGTGTGTGTGAGACAAGACCAAGGCTCTCACAAGGTGTGTGTGCGTGAGACAAGACCAAGGCTGTCACAAGGTGTGTGTGTGTGTGTGTGAGACAAGACCAAGGCTCTCACAAGGTGTGTGTGTGTGAGACAAGACCAAGGCTCTCACAAGGTGTGTGAGACAAGACCAAGGCTCTTACAAGGTGTGTGTGTGAGACAAGACCAAGGCTCTCACAAGGTGTGTGAGACAAGACCAAGGCTCTCACAAGGTGTGTGTGTGTGTGTGGGAGATAAGACCAAGGCTCTCACAAGGTGTGTTTGTGAGTGAGATAAGACCAAGCCTCTCACAAGGTGTGTGTGTGTGTGTGAGATAAGACCAAGGCTCTCACAAGGTGTGTGAGACAAGACCAAGGCTCTCACAAGGTGTGTGTGTGTGTGTGTGTGACATGGCCAAGGCTCTTACAAGGTGTGTGAGACAAGACCAAGGCTCTCACAAGATGTGTATGTGTGAGACAAGACCAAGGCTCTCACAAGGTGTGTGTGTGTGTGTGAGACAAGACCAAGGTTCTCACAAGGTGTGTGTGTGAGACATGACCAAGGCTCTCACAAGGTGTGTGTGTGTGTGAGAGGAAGACCAAGGCTCTCACAAGGTGTGTGTGTGTGAGACAAGTCCAAGGCTCTCACAAGGTGTGTGTGTGTGAGACAAGACCAAGGCTCTCACAAGGTGTGTGTGTGTGTGTGTGTGAGACAAGACCAAGGCTCTCACAAGGTGTGTGTGTGTGAGAGACAAGACCAAGGCTCTCACAAGGTGTGTGTGTGTGTGTGTGTGTGAGACTCGACCAAGGCTCTCACAAGGTGTGTGTGTGAGACAGGACCAAGGCTCTTACAAGGTGTGTGAGACAAGACCAAGGCTCTCACAAGGTGTGTATGTGTGAGACAAGACCAAGGCTCTCACAAGGGGTGTGTGTGTGAGACAAGACCAAGGCTCTCACAAGGTGTGTGTGTGTGTGAGACAAGACCAAGGCTCTCACAAGGTGTGTGTGTGTGTGTGTGAGACAAGACCAAGGCTCTCACAAGGTGTGTGTGTGTGTGAGACAAGACCAAGGCTCTCACAAGGTGTGTGTGTGTGAGACAAGACCAAGGCTCTCACAAGGTGTGTGTGTGTGAGACAAGACCAAGGCTCTCACAAGGTGTGTGTGTGTGAGACAAGACCAAGGCTCTCACAAGGTGTGTGTGTGTGAGACAAGACCAAGGCTCTCACAAGGTGTGTGTGTGTGAGACAAGACCAAGGCTCTCACAAGGTGTGTGTGTGTGAGACAAGACAAAGGCTCTCACAAGGTGTGTGTGTGTGAGACAAGACCAAGGCTCTCACAAGGTGTGTGTGTGTGTGTGAGACAAGACCAAGGCTCTTACAAGGTGTGTGAGACAAGACCAAGGCTCTCACAAGGTGTGTATGTGTGAGACAAGACCAAGGCTCTCACAAGGGGTGTGTGTGTGAGACAAGACCAAGGCTCTCACAAGGTGTGTGTGTGTGTGTGAGACTAGACCAAGGCTCTGACAAGGTGTGTGTGTGTGAGACAAGACCAAGGCTCTTACAAGGTGTGTGAGACAAGACCAAGGTTCTCACAAGGTGTGTATGTGTGAGACAAGACCAAGGCTCTCACAAGGTGTGTGTGTGTGAGACAAGACCAAGGCTCTCACAAGGTGTGTGTGTGTGTGAGACAAGACAAAGGCTCTCACAAGGTGTGTGTGTGTGAGACAAGACCAAGGCTCTCACAAGGTGTGTGTGTGTGTGTGACAAGACCAAGGCTCTTACAAGGTGTGTGAGACAAGACCAAGGCTCTCACAAGGTGTGTATGTGTGAGACAAGACCAAGGCTCTCACAAATTGTTTATGTGTGAGACAAGACCAAGGCTCTCACAAGGTGTGTGTGTGAGACAAGACCAAGGCTCTCACAAGGTGTGTGTGTGTGTGTGTGTGTCACAAGACCAAGGCTCTCACAAGGTGTGTGTGTGTGAGACAAGACCAAGGCTCTCACAAGGTGTGTGTGTGTGAGACAAGACCAAGGCTCTCGCAAGGTGTGTGTGTGTGTGTGAGACAGGACCAAGCCTCTCACAAGGTGTGTGTGCGTGAGACAAGACCAAGGCTGTCACAAGGTGTGTGTGTGTGTGTGTGTGTGAGACAAGACCAAGGCTCTCACAAGGTGTGTGTGTGTGAGACAAGACCAAGGCTCTCACAAGGTGTGTGTGTGTGTGTGAGACAAGACAAAGGCTCTCACAAGGTGTGTGAGACAAGACCAAGGCTCTTACAAGGTGTGTGTGTGAGACAAGACCAAGGCTCTCACAAGGTGTGTGAGACAAGACCAAGGCTCTCACGAGGTGTGTGAGACAAGACCAAGGCTCTCACAAGGTGTGTGTGTGTGTGTGAGATAAGACCAAGGCTCTCACAAGGTGTGTTTGTGAGTGAGATAAGACCAAGCCTCTCACAAGGTGTGTGTGTGTGTGTGAGATAAGACCAAGGCTCTCACAAGGTGTGTGAGACAAGACCAAGGC
Organism: Procambarus clarkii; assembly: GCF_040958095.1. NCBI lineage: Eukaryota > Metazoa > Arthropoda > Malacostraca > Decapoda > Cambaridae > Procambarus > Procambarus clarkii. The sequence continues at coordinate 33,413,231 of NC_091194.1, forward strand.
TCTCACAAGGTGTGTGTGTGTGAGACATGACCAAGGCTCTTACAAGGTGTGTGAGACAAGACCAAGGCTCTCACAAGATGTGTATGTGTGAGACAAGACCAAGGCTCTCACAAGATGTGTATGTGTGAGACAAGACCAAGGCTCTCACAAGGTGTGTGTGTGTGAGACAAGACCAAGGCTCTCACAAGGTGTGTGTGTGAGACAAGACCAAGGCTCTCACAAGGTGTGTGTGTGTGAGACAAGACCAAGGCTCTCACAAGGTGTGTGTGTGTGTGAGACAAGACCAAGGCTCTCACAAGGTGTGTGTGTGTGTGAGACAAGACCAAGGCTCTCACAAGGTGTGTGTGTGTGTGAGACAAGACCAAGGCTCTCACAAGGTGTGTGTGTGTGTGAGACAAGACCAAGGCTCTCACAAGGTGTGTGTGTGTGTGAGACTAGACCAAGGCTCTGACAAGGTGTGTGTGTATGTGAGACAAGACCAAGGCTCTTACAAGGTGTGTGAGACAAGACCAAGGCTCTCACAAGGTGTATATGTGTGAGACAAGACCAAGGCTCTCACAAGGGGTGTGTGTGTGAGACAAGACCAAGGCTCTCACAAGGTGTGTGTGTGTGAGACAAGACCAAGGCTCTCACAAGGTGTGTGTGTGTGTGAGACAAGACCAAGGCTCTTACAAGGTGTGTGAGACAAGACCAAGGCTCTCACAAGGTGTGTATGTGTGAGACAAGACCAAGGCTCTCACAAAGTGTGTATGTGTGAGACAAGACCAAGGCTCTCACAAGGTGTGTGTGTGAGACAAGACCAAGGCTCTCACAAGGTGTGTGTGTGTGTGTGTCACAAGACCAAGGCTCTCACAAGGTGTGTGTGTGTGAGACAAGACCAAGGCTCTCGCAAGGTGTGTGTGTGTGTGTGTGTGTGTGAGACAGGACCAAGGCTCTCACAAGGTGTGTGTGCGTGAGACAAGACCAAGGCTGTCACAAGGTGTGTGTGTGTGTGTGTGTGTGTGAGACAAGACCAAGGCTCTCACAAGGTGTGTGTGAGACAAGACCAAGGCTCTCACAAGGTGTGTGTGTGTGAGACAAGACCAAGGCTCTCACAAGGTGTGTGTGTGTGAGATAAGACCAAGGCTCTCACAAGGTGTGTGAGACAAGACCAAGGCTCTCACAAGGTGTGTGTGTGTGTGTGAGACATGACCAAGGCTCTTACAAGGTGTGTGAGACAAGACCAAGGCTCTCACAAGATGTGTATGTGTGAGACAAGACCAAGGCTCTCACAAGATGTGTGTGTGTGAGACAAGACCAAGGCTCTCACAAGGTGTGTGTGTGTGAGACAAGACCAAGGCTCTCACAAGATGTGTATGTGTGAGACAAGACCAAGGTTCTCACAAGGTGTGTGTGTGTGAGACAAGACCAAGGCTCTCACAAGGTGTGTGTGTGTGTGAAACAAGACCAAGGCTCTCACAAGGTGTGTGTGTGTGTGAGACAAGACCAAGGCTCTCACAAGGTGTGTGTGTGTGTGAGACTAGACCAAGGCTCTGACAAGGTGTGTGTGTATGTGAGACAAGACCAAGGCTCTTACAAGGTGTGTGAGACAAGACCAAGGCTCTCACACGGTGTATATGTGTGAGACAAGACCAAGGCTCTCACAAAGGGTGTGTGTGTGAGACAAGACCAAGGCTCTCACAAGGTGTGTATGTGTGAGACAAGACCAAGGCTCTCACAAGGTGTGTGTGTGAGACAAGACCAAGGCTCTCACAAGGTGTGTGTGTGTGAGACAAGACCAAGGCTCTCACAAGGTGTGTGTGTGTGAGACAAGACCAAGGCTCTCACAAGGTGTGTGTGTGTGAGACAAGACCAAGGCTCTCACAAGGTGTGTGTGTGTGAGACAAGACCAAGGCTCTCGCAAGGTGTGTGTGTGTGTGTGAGACAGGACCAAGGCTCTCACAAGGCGTGTGTGCGTGAGACAAGACCAAGGCTGTCACAAGGTGTGTGTGTGTGTGTGAGACAAGACCAAGGCTCTCACAAGGTGTGTGTGTGTAACACAAGACCAAGGCTCTCACAAGGTGTGTGTGTGTGTGTGTGTGTGAGACAAGACAAAGGCTCTCACAAGGTGTGTGAGACAAGACCAAGGCTCTTACAAGGTGTGTGTGTGAGACAAGACCAAGGCTCTCACAAGGTGTGTGAGACAAGACCAAGGCTCTCACAAGGTGTGTGAGACAAGACCAAGGCTCTTACAAGGTGTGTGTGTGAGACAAGACCAAGGATCTCACAAGGTGTGTGAGACAAGACCAAGGCTCTCACAAGGTGTGTGAGACAAGACCAAGGCTCTCACAAGGTGTGTGTGTGTGTGTGAGACATGACCAAGGCTCTTACAAGGTGTGTGAGACAAGACCAAGGCTCTCACAAGATGTGTATGTGTGAGACAAGACCAAGGCTCTCACAAGGTGTGTGTGTGTGAGACAAGACCAAGGCTCTCACAAGGTGTGTGTGTGCGAGACAAGACCAAGGCTCTCACAAGGTGTGTGTGTGTGAGACAAGACCAAGGCTCTCACAAGGTGTGTGTGTGTGAGACAAGACCAAGGCTCTCACAAGGTGTGTGTGTGTGTGTGAGACAAGACCAAGGCTCTCACAAGGTGTGTGTGTGTGTGAGACAAGACCAAGGCTCTCACAAGGTGTGTGTGTGTGTGAGACTAGAACAAGGCTCTGACAAGGTGTGTGTGTATGTGAGACAAGACCAAGGCTCTTACAAGGTGTGTGAGACAAGACCAAGGCTCTCACAAGGTGTATATGTGTGAGACAAGACCAAGGCTCTCACAAGGGGTGTGTGTGTGAGACAAGACCAAGGCTCTCACAAGGTGTGTGTGTGTGAGACAAGACCAAGGCTCTCACAAGGTGTGTGTGTGTGTGAGACAAGACCAAGGCTCTTACAAGGTGTGTGAGACAAGACCAAGGCTCTCACAAGGTGTGTATGTGTGAGACAAGACCAAGGCTCTCACAAGGTGTGTGTGTGAGACAAGACCAAGGCTCTCACAAGGTGTGTGTGTGAGACAAGACCAAGGCTCTCACAAGGTGTGTGTGTGTGTGTGTCACAAGACCAAGGCTCTCACAAGGTGTGTGTGTGTGAGACAAGACCAAGGCTCTCGCAAGGTGTGTGTGTGTGTGTGTGTGTGAGACAGGACCAAGGCTCTCACAAGGTGTGTGTGCGTGAGACAAGACCAAGGCTGTCACAAGGTGTGTGCTCACCTAGTTGTGCTCACCTAGTTGTGTTTGCGGGGGTTGAGCTCTGGCTCTTTGGTCCCGCCTCTCAACCGTCAATCAACAGGTGTACAGATTCCTGAGCCTATCGGGCTCTGTCATATCTACACTTGAAACTGTGTATGGAGTGAGCCTCCACCACATCACCCCCTAATGCATTCCATTTGTCAACCACTCTGACACTAAAAAAGTTCTTTCTAATATCTCTGTGGCTCATTTGGGCACTCAGTTTCCACCTGTGTCCCCTTGTGCGTGTTCCCCTTGTGTTAAATAGACTGTCTTTATCTACCCTATCAATCCCCTTCAGAATTTTGAATGTGGTGATCATGTCCCCCCTAACTCTTCTGTCTTCCAGCGAAGTGAGGTTTAATTCCCGTAGTCTCTCCTCGTAGCTCATACCTCTCAGCTCGGGTACTAGTCTGGTGGCAAACCTTTGAACCTTTTCCAGTTTAGTCTTATCCTTGACTAGATATGGACTCCATGCTGGGGCTGCATACTCCAGGATTGGCCTGACATATGTGGTATACAAAGTTCTGAATGATTCTTTACACAAGTTTCTGAATGCCGTTCGTATGTTGGCCAGCCTGGCATATGCCGCTGATGTTATCCGCTTGATATGTGCTGCAGGAGACAGGTCTGGCGTGATATCAACCCCCAAGTCTTTTTCCTTCTCTGACTCCTGAAGAATTTCCTCTCCCAGATGATACCTTGTATCTGGCCTCCTGCTCCCTACACCTATCTTCATTACATTACATTTGGTTGGGTTAAACTCTAACAACCATTTGTTCGACCATTCCTTCAGCTTGTCTAGGTCTTCTTGAAGCCTCAAACAGTCCTCTTCTGTTTTAATCCTTCTCATAATTTTAGCATCGTCCGCAAACATTGAGAGAAATGAATCGATACCCTCCGGGAGATCATTTACATATATCAGAAACAAGATAGGACCGAGTACAGAGCCCTGTGGGACTCCACTGGTGACTTCACGCCAATCGGAGGTCTCACCCCTCACCGTAACTCTCTGCTTCCTATTGCTTAGATACTCCCTTATCCACTGGAGCACCTTACCAGCTACACCTGCCTGTCTCTCCAGCTTATGTACCAGCCTCTTATGCGGTACTGTGTCAAAGGCTTTCCGACAATCCAAGAAAATGCAGTCCGCCCAGCCCTCTCTTTCTTGCTTAATCTGTGTCACCTGATCGTAGAATTCTATCAAGCCTGTAAGGCAAGATTTACCCTCCCTGAATCCATGTTGGCGATTTGTCACGAAGTCCCTTCTCTCCAGATGTGTTACCAGGTTTTTTCTCACGATCTTCTCCATCACCTTGCATGGTATACAAGTCAAGGACACTGGCCTGTAGTTCAGTGCCTCTTGTCTGTCGCCCTTTTTGTATATTGGGACCACATTCGCCGTCTTCCATATTTCTGGTAGGTCTGTGTGTGTGTGTGTGTGTGTGTGAGACAAGACCAAGGCTCTCACAAGGTGTGTGTGTGTGAGACAAGACCAAGGCTCTCACAAGGTGTGTGTGTGTGAGACAAGACCAAGGCTCTCACAAGGTGTGTGTGTGTGTGTGTGAGAGACAAGACAAAGGCTCTCACAAGGTGTGTGAGACAAGACCAAGGCTCTCACAAGGTGTGTGAGACAAGACCAAGGCTCTCACAAGGTGTGTGAGACAAGACCAAGGCTCTCACAAGGTGTGTGAGACAAGACCAAGGCTCTCACAAGGTGTGTGTGTGTGTGTGTGTGAGATAAAACCAAGGCTCTCACAAGGTGTGTTTGTGAGTGAGATAAGACCACGCCTCTCACAAGGTGTGTGTGTGTGTGTGAGATAAGACCAAGGCTCTCACAAGGTGTGTGAGACAAGACCAAGGCTCTCACAAGGTGTGTGTGTGTGTGTGAGACATGACCAAGGCTCTCACAAGATGTGTATGTGTGAGACAAGACCAAGGTTCTCACAAGGTGTGTGTGTGTGAGACAAGACCAAGGCTCTCACAAGGTGTGTGTGTGTGAGACAAGACCAAGGCTCTCACAAGATGTGTATGTGTGAGACAAGACCAAGGTTCTCACAAGGTGTGTGTGTGTGAGACAAGACCAAGGCTCTCACAAGGTGTGTGTGTGTGTGAGACAAGACCAAGGCTCTCACAAGGTGTGTGTGTGTGTGAGACTAGACCAAGGCTCTGACAAAATGTGTGTGTATGTGAGACAAGACCAAGGCTCTTACAAGGTGTGTGAGACAAGACCAAGGCTCTCACAAGGTGTGTGAGACAAGACCAAGGCTCTCACAAGGTGTGTGTGTGTGTGTGAGACATGACCAAGGCTCTTACAAGGTGTGTGAGACAAGACCAAGGCTCTCACAAGATGTGTATGTGTGAGACAGGACCAAGGCTCTCACAAGGTGTGTGTGTGTGAGACAAGACCAAGGCTCTCACAAGGTGTGTGTGTGTGAGACAAGACCAAGGCTCTCACAAGATGTGTATGTGTGAGACAAGACCAAGGTTCTCACAAGGTGTGTGTGTGTGAGACAAGACCAAGGCTCTCACAAGGTGTGTGTGTGTGTGAGACAAGACCAAGGCTCTCACAAGGTGTGTGTGTGTGTGAGACTAGACCAAGGCTCTGACAAGGTGTGTGTGTATGTGAGACAAGACCAAGGCTCTTACAAGGTGTGTGAGACAAGACCAAGGCTCTCACAAGGTGTATATGTGTGAGACAAGACCAAGGCTCTCACAAAGGGTGTGTGTGTGAGACAAGACCAAGGCTCTCACAAGGGGTGTGTGTGTGAGACAAGACCAAGGCTCTCACAAGGTGTGTGTGTGTGTGTGTGAGACAAGACAAAGGCTCTCACAAGGTGTGTGAGACAAGACCAAGGCTCTTACAAGGTGTGTGTGTGAGACAAGACCAAGGCTCTCACAAGGTGTGTGAGACAAGACCAAGGCTCTCACAAGGTGTGTGAGACAAGACCAAGGCTCTCACAAGGTGTGTGAGACAAGACCAAGGCTCTCACAAGGTGTGTGAGACAAGACCAAGGCTCTCACAAGGTGTGTGAGACAAGACCAAGGCTCTCACAAGGTGTGTGAGACAAGACCAAGGCTCTCACAAGGTGTGTGAGACAAGACCAAGGCTCTCACAAGGTGTGTGTGTGTGTGTGAGATAAGACCAAGGCTCTCACAAGGTGTGTTTGTGAGTGAGATAAGACCAAGGCTCTCACAAGGTGTGTGAGACAAGACCAAGGCTCTCACAAGGTGTGTGTGTGCGAGACATGACCAAGGCTCTTACAAGGTGTGTGAGACAAGACCAAGGCTCTCACAAGATGTGTATGTGTGAGACAAGACCAAGGCTCTCACAAGGTGTGTGTGTGTAAGACAAGACCAAGGCTCTCACAAGGTGTGTGTGTGTGAGACAAGACCAAGGCTCTCACAAGATGTGTATGTGTGAGACAAGACCAAGGTTCTCACAAGGTGTGTGTGTGAGAGACAAGACCAAGGCTCTCACAAGGTGTGTGTGTGTGTGAGACAAGACAAAGGCTCTCACAAGGTGTGTGAGACAAGACCAAGGCTCTCACAAGGTGTGTGTGTGTGTGTGTGTGTGTGTGTGTGTGAGACAAGACCAAGGCTCTCACAATGTGTGTGTGTGTGACAAGACCAAGGCTCTCACAAGGTGTGTGAGACAAGACCAAGGCTCTCACAAGCTGTGTGTGTGTGTGAGACAAGACCATGGCTCTCACAAGGTGTGTGTGTGTGAGACAAGACCAAGGCTCTCACAAGGTGTGTGTGTGTAAGACAAGACCAAGGCTCTCACAAGGTGTGTGTGTGTAAGACAAGACCAAGGCTCTCACAAGGTGTGTGTGTGTGAGACAAGACCAAGGCTCTCACAAGGTGTGTGTGTGTGTGAGACAAGACCAAGGCTCTCACAAGGTGTGTGTGAGAGAGACAAGACCATGGCTCTCACAAGGTGTGTGTGTGAGTGTGTGAGATAAGACCAAGGCTCTCACAAGGTGTGTGAGATAAGACCAAGGCTCTCACAAGGTGTGTGAGACAAGACCAAGGCTCTCACAAGGTGTGTGTGTGTGAGACAAGACCAAGGCTCTCACAAGGTGTGTATGTGTGAGACAAGACCAAGGCTCTCACAAGGTGTGTGTGTGTGTGTGAGATAAGATCAAGGCTCTCACAAGGTGTGTGAGACATGACCAAGGCTCTCACAAGGTGTGTGTGAGACAAGACCAAAGCTCTCACAAGGTGTGTGTGTGTGTGAGACAAGACCAAGGCTCTCACAAGGTGTGTGTGTGTGTGTGTGTGAGATAAGATCACGGCTCTCACAAGGTGTGTGTGAGATAAGACCAAGGCTCTCACAAGGTGTGTGAGACAAGACCAAGGCTCTCACAAGGTGTGTGTGTGTGTGTGTGTGAGACAAGACCAAGGCTCTTACAAGGTGTATGAGACAAGATCAAGGCTCTTACAAGGTGTGTGAGACAAGACCAAGGCTCTCACAAGGTGTGTGTGTGTGAGACAAGACCAAGGCTCTCACAAGGTGTGTGTGTGTGAGACACGACCAAGGCTCTCACAAGGTGTGTGTGTGTGTGACAAGACCAAGGCTCTCACAAGGTGTGTGTGTGTGACAAGACCAAGGCTCTCACAAGGTGTGTGTGTGTGTGAGACAAGACCAAGGCTCTCACAAGGTGTGTATGTGTGAGACAAGGCCAAGGCTCTCACAAGGTGTGTGTGTGTGTGTGAGACAAGACCAAGGCTATCACAAGGTGTGTGTGTGTGTGTGTGACAAGACCAAGGCTCTCACAAGGTGTGTGTATGTGTGAGACAAGACAAAGGCTCTCACAAGGTGTGTGAGACAAGACCAAGGCTCTCACAAGGTGTGTGTGTGTGAGACAAGACCAAGGCTCTCACAAGGTGTGTGTGTGTGAGACAAGACCAAGGCTCTCACAAGGTGTGTGTGTGTGTGTGAGACAAGACAAAGGCTCTCACAAGGTGTGTGAGACAAGACCAAGGCTCTTACAAGGTGTGTGTGTGAGACAAGACCAAGACTCTCACAAGGTGTGTGAGACAAGACCAAGGCTCTCACAAGGTGTGTGTGTGTGTGTGAGACATGACCAAGGCTCTCACAAGGTGTGTGTGTGTGAGACAAGACCAAGGCTCTCACAAGATGTGTATGTGTGAGACAAGACCAAGGTTCTCACAAGGTGTGTGTGTGTGAGACAAGACCAAGGCTCTCACAAGGTGTGTGTGTGTGTGTGTGAGAGGAAGACCAAGGCTCTCACAAGGTGTGTGTGTGTGAGACAAGACCAAGGCTCTCACAAGGTGTGTGTGTGTGAGACAAGACCAAGGCTCTCACAAGGTGTGTGTGTGTGTGAGACAAGACCAAGGCTCTCACAAGGTGTGTGTGTGTGTGAGACAAGACCAAGGCTCTCACAAGCTGTGTGTGTGTGAGACAAGACCAAGGCTCTCACAAGATGTGTATGTGTGAGACAAGACCAAGGTTCTCACAAGGTGTGTGTGTGTGAGACAAGACCAAGGCTCTCACAAGGTGTGTGTGTGTGTGTGTGTGAGAGGAAGACCAAGGCTCTCACAAGGTGTGTGTGTGTGAGACAAGACCAAGGCTCTCACAAGGTGTGTGTGTGTGAGACAAGACCAAGGCTCTCACAAGGTGTGTGTGTGTGTGAGACAAGACCAAGGCTCTCACAAGGTGTGTGTGTGTGTGTGAGACAAGACCAAGGCTCTCACAAGGTGTGTGTGTGTGTGAGACTAGACCAAGGCTCTGACAAGGTGTGTGTGTATGTGAGACAAGACCAAGGCTCTTACAAGGTGTGTGAGACAAGACCAAGGCTCTCACAAGGTGTATATGTGTGAGACAAGACCAAGGCTCTCACAAGGGGTGTGTGTGTGAGACAAGACCAAGGCTCTCACAAGGTGTGTGTGTGTGTGTGAGAGACAAGACCAAGGCTCTCACAAGGTGTGTGTGTGTGTGTGTGAGACAAGACCAAGGCTCTCACATGGTGTGTGTGTGTGAGACAAGACCAAGGCTCTCACAAGGTGTGTGTGTGTGAGACAAGACCAAGGCTCTCACAAGGTGTGTGTGTGTGTGAGACAAGACCAAGGCTCTCACAAGGTGTGTGTGTGTGTGAGACAAGACCAAGGCTCTCACAAGGTGTGTGTGTGTGTGAGACAAGACCAAGGCTCTCACAAGGTGTGTGTGTGTGAGACAAGACCAAGGCTCTCACAAGGTGTGTGTGTGTGTGAGACAAGACCAAGGCTCTCACAAGGTGTGTGTGTGTGAGACAAGACCAAGGCTCTTACAAGGTGTGTGTGTGTGAGACAAGACCAAGGCTCTCACAAGGTGTGTGTGAGATAAGACCAAGGCTCTCACAAGGTGTGTGAGACAAGACCAAGGCTCTCACAAGGTGTGTGTGTGTGTGAGACAAGACCAAGGCTCTCACAAGGTGTGTGTGTGTGTGAGACAAGACCAAGGCTCTCACAAGGTGTGTGTGTGTGTGAGACAAGACCAAGGCTCTCACAAGGTGTGTGTGTGTGAGAGACAAGACCAAGGCTCTCACAAGGTGTGTGAGACAAGACGAAGGCTCTCACAAGGTGTGTGTGTGTGTGTGTGTGAGACACAAGACCAAGGCTCTTACAAGGTGTGTGTGTGTGAGAGAGACAAGACCAAAGCTCTCACAAGGTTGGTGTGTGTGAGACGAGACCAAGGCTCTCACAATGTGTGTGTGTGAGACAAGACCAAGGCTCTCACAAAGTGTGTGTGTGAGACAAGACCAGGTCTCTCACAAGGTGTGTGTGTGAGACAAGACCAAGGCTCTCACAAGGTTGTGTGTGTGTGAGACGAGACCAAGGCTCTCACAAGGTGTGTGTGTTTACCAAGACCAAGGCTCTCACAAGGTGTGTGAGACAAGACCGATGAGACAAGACCGAGGCTCTCACAAGGTGTGTGTGTGTGTGTGAGACAAGACCAAGGCTCTCACAAGGTGTGTGTGTGTGTGTGTGTGTGTGTGTGTGTGAGACAAGACCAAGGCTCTCACAATGTGTGTGTGTGTGACAAGACCAAGGCTCTCACAAGGTGTGTGAGACAAGACCAAGGCTCTCACAAGCTGTGTGTGTGTGTGAGACAAGACCATGGATCTCACAAGGTGTGTGTGTGTGAGACAAGACCAAGGCTCTCACAAGGTGTGTGTGTGTGTGTGAGACAAGACCAAGGCTCTCACAAGGTGTGTGTGTGAGACAAGACCAAGGCTCTCACAAGGTACTCACCTAGTTGTACTCACCTAGTTGTGTTTGCGGGGGTTGAGCTCTGGCTCTTTGGTCCCGCCTCTCAACCGTCAATCAACAAAAAACATTATTGCCAACAGCATTTGGTGTTCCCAGGCGGTCACCCATCCAAGTACTAACCAAACCCAACGTTGCTTAACTTCGCTGATCGGACGAGAAGCGGTGTTCTCAACGTGGTATGGCCGTTGGCAAGGTGTGCGTGTGAGTGAGATAAGACCAAGCCTCTCACAAGGTGTGTGTGTGTGTGTGTGTGTGTGTATGTGTGTGTGTGTGTGTGTGTGAGACATGACCAAGGCTCTCACAAGGTGTGTGTGAGACAAGACCAAGGCTCTCACAAGGTGTGTGTGTGTGTGAGACAAGACCATGGCTCTCACAAGGTGTGTGTGTGAGTGTGTGAGATAAGACCAAGGCTCTCACAAGGTGTGTGAGACAAGACCAAGGCTCTCACAAGGTGTGTGTGTGTGAGACAAGACCAAGGCTCTCACAAGGTGTGTATGTGTGAGACAAGACCAAGGCTCTCACAAGGTGTGTGTGTGTGTGTGTGAGATAAGATCAAGGCTCTCACAAGGTGTGTGAGACATGACCAAGGCTCTCACAAGGTGTGTGTGAGACAAGACCAAAGCTCTCACAAGGTGTGTGTGTGTGAGACAAGACCAAGGCTCTCACAAGGTGTGTGTGTGTGAGATAAGATCAAGGCTCTCACAAGGTGTGTGTGTGTGTGACAAGACCAAGGCTCTCACAAGGTGTGTGTGTGTGTGAGACAAGACCAAGGCTCTCACAAGGTGTGTATGTGTGAGATAAGATCAAGGCTCTCACAAGGTGTGTGTGAGATAAGACCAAGGCTCTCACAAGGTGTGTGAGACAAGACCAAGGCTCTCACAAGGTGTGTGTGTGTGTGTGTGTGAGACAAGACCAAGGCTCTTACAAGGTGTATGAGACAAGATCAAGGCTCTTACAAGGTGTGTGAGACAAGACCAAGGCTCTCACAAGGTGTGTGTGTGTGAGACAAGACCAAGGCTCTCACAAGGTGTGTGTGTGTGAGACACGACCAAGGCACTCACAAGGTGTGTGTGTGTGTGACAAGACCAAGGCTCTCACAAGGTGTGTGTGTGTGTGACAAGACCAAGGCTCTCACAAGGTGTGTGTGTGTGTGAGACAAGACCAAGGCTCTCACAAGGTGTGTATGTGTGAGACAAGACCAAGGCTCTCACAAGGTGTGTGTGTGTGTGAGACAAGACCAAGGCTCTTACAAGGTATGTGAGACAAGACCAAGGCTCTCACAAGGTGTGTGTGTGTGTGTGTGACAAGACCAAGGCTCTCACAAGGTGTGTGTGTGTGTGACAAGACCAAGGCTCTCACAAGGTGTGTGTGTGTGTGAGACAAGACCAAGGCTCTCACAAGGTGTGTATGTGTGAGACAAGACCAAGGCTCTCACAAGGTGTGTGTGTGTGTGAGATAAGACCAAGGCTCTTACAAGGTATGTGAGACAAGACCAAGGTTCTCACAAGGTGTGTGTGTGTGTGACAAGACCAAGGCTCTCACAAGGTGTGTGTGTGTGAGACAAGACCAAGGCTCTCACAAGGTGTGTGTGTGAGACAAGACCAAGGCTCTCACAAGGTGTGTGTGTGTGTGACAAGACCAAGGCTCTCACAAGGTGTGTGTGTGTGAGACAAGACCAAGGCTCCCACAAGGTGTGTGTGTGTGAGACAAGACCAAGGCTCTCACAAGGTGTGTGTGTGTGAGACAAGACCAAGGCTCTCACAAGGTGTGTGTGTGTGAGACAAGACCAAGGCTCTCACAAGGTGTGTGTGTGTGAGACAAGACCAAGGCTCTCACAAGGTGTGTGTGTGTGTGAGACAAGACCAAGGCTCTCACAAGGTGTGTGTGTGTGTGTGTGTGTGAGACAAGACCATGGCTCTCACAAGGTGTGTGTGTGTGAGACAAGACCAAGGCTCTCACAAGGTGTGTGTGTGTGTGAGACAAGACCAAGGCTCTCACAAGGTGTATGTGTGTGAGACAAGACCAAGGCTCTCACAAGGTGTGTGTGTGTGAGACAAGACCAAGGCTCTCACAAGGTGTGTATGTGTGAGACAAGACCAAGGCTCTCACAAGGTGTGTGAGACAAGACCAAGGCTCTCACAAGGTGTGTGAGACAAGACCGAGGCTCTCACAAGGTGTGTGTGTGAGACAAGACCAAGGCTCTCACAAGGTGTGTGAGACAAGACCAAGGCTCTCACAAGGTGTGTGTGTGTGTGTGTGAGAGAGAGATAAGACCAAGGCTCTCACAAGGTGTGTGTGTGTGTGAGAGAGAGATAAGACCAAGGCTCTCACAAGGTGTGTGTGTGTGTGTGTGTGAGACAAGACCAAGGACTCTCACAAGGTGTGTGAGACAAGACCAAGGCTCTCACAAGGTGTGTGTGTGTGTGTGAGAGAGAGAGATAAGACCAAGGCTCTCACAAGGTGTGTGTGTGTGTGAGAGAGAGATAAGACCAAGGCTCTCACAAGGTGTGTGTGTGTGTGTGTGTGAGACAAGACCAAGGCTCTCACAAGGTGTGTGAGACAAGACCAAGGCTCTCACAAGGTGTGTGAGACAAGACCAAGGCTCTCACAAGGTGTGTGAGACATTGCCTGTTTAACAAACAATTAATGAGAACATGTCTGTCTTCGGACTTCCAATACAATGTCTCCCTTCTGCTGACTGGTAGCGTGTCAGAGGTGGAGACCCGAGGCCAGTTTGTTATTAACTGGTGTTATGAACATGAGTGGACGTGGCCTCGGCTGCCTTCACGTGAGTGGACGTGGCCTCGGCTGCCTTCACGTGAGTGGTCGTGGCCTCGGCTGCCTTCACGTGAGTGGTCGTGGCCTCGGCTGCCTTCACGTGAGTGGTCGTGGCCTCGGCTGCCTTCACGTGAGTGGTCGTAGCCTCGGCTGCCTTCACGTGAGTGGACGTGGCCTCGGCTGCCTTCACGTGAGTGGTCGTGGCCCCGGCTGCCTTCACGTGAGTGGTCGTGGCCTCGGCTGCCTTCACGTGAGTGGTCGTGGCCTCGGCTGCCTTCACGTGAGTGGTCGTGGCCTCGGCTGCCTTCACGTGAGTGGTCGTGGCCTCGGCTGCCTTCACGTGAGTGGTCGTGGCCTCGGCTGCCTTCACGTGAGTGGTCGTGGCCTCGGCTGCCTTCACGTGAGTGGTCGTGGCCCCGGCTGCCTTCACGTGAGTGGTCGATGCCTCGGCTGCCTTCACGTGAGTGGTCGTGGCCTCGGCTGCCTTCACGTGAGTGGTCGTGGCCTCGGCTGCCTTCACGTGAGTGGTCGTGGCCTCGGCTGCCTTCACGTGAGTGGTCGTGGCCTCGGCTGCCTTCACGTGAGTGGTCGTGGCCTCGGCTGCCTTCACGTGAGTGGTCGTGGCCTCGGCTGCCTTCACGTGAGTGGTCGTGGCCTCGGCTGCCTTCACGTGAGTGGTCGTGGCCTCGGCTGCCTTCACGTGAGAGGTCGTGGCCTCGGCTGCCTTCACGTGAGTGGTCGTGGCCTCGGCTGCCTTCACGTGAGTGGACGTGGCCTCGGCTGCCTTCGCGTGAGTGGTCGTGGCCTCGGCTGCCTTCGCGTGAGTGGTCGTAGCCTCGGCTGCCTTCACGTGAGTGGTCGTGGCCTCGGCTGCCTTCACGTGAGTGGTCGTGGCCTCGGCGGCCTTCACGTGAGTGGACGTGGCCTCGGCTGCCTTCACGTGAGTGGTCGTAGCCTCGGCTGCCTTCACGTGAGTGGTCGTAGCCTCGGCTGCCTTCACGTGAGTGGTCGTGGCCTCGGCTGCCTTCACGTGAGTGGTCGTAGCCTCGGCTGCCTTCACGTGAGTGGTCGTGGCCTCGGCTGCCTTCACGTGAGTGGTCGTAGCCTCGGCTGCCTTCACGTGAGTGGTCGTGGCCTCGGCTGCCTTCACGTGAGTGGTCGTGGCCTCGGCTGCCTTCACGTGAGTGGACGTGGCCTCGGCTGCCTTCACGTGAGTGGGCGTGGCCTCGGCTGCCTTCACGTGAGTGGTCGTGGCCTCGGCTGCCTTCACGTGAGTGGTCGTAGCCTCGGCTGCCTTCACGTGTTAACAAGATAAAGACTAATTAGATTCATGACTAGTTAAGGACATACTGTGAGGAGGAGGAGGAAGGCTCAGAAGTTGATGTACCTCTTCCTGGACGAGGTGGGGATGCCCCAGGAAATGCTAGGAGCTTGAGAGTATAAACTGAGCAAGAGAAGGCGGTGTGGACTAGTCAGCATCCCGCATGACGGTGACGTCACACCCAGAAGACGCCGACTGGCAGCCACTCGTCCCTTCACTTCTGAGCACGAGAAGGGGCGGACATCCTGTCTGTGCTCCCGTTCTTACCTGGGCTTGTTTCCACTTTGACACTTGTGAGAAGGCCTCGAACTAAGAATAGTTTAGGCCGAGACTCCCAGCATGAATGGGGTCCAGGAGCTGGCCTCGTATGTAGACGGATTCGCCATAATGATGAGGATGATGTGCTGAGGATGTGTCACATCGCGGCGACCGGGAACTTGACCCACTGAGCGGTCGGGTTTCGTAACAAGGAAGGCGTTTTATAACCCAGGATGATCTCCGACGTCTCTAACTTTGTCACCACACCCAAACTGCCTCCGACTGGAAGTATGTAAACAAATCGCGGAGAACTCGCAGTCAGTGCAGTGTTGTCAAGCAATTTATACAATTGGAAGGTTCGTTATATTGGAGGGTCTCCTTGACCCTATGGTGTGTGTCTGGGTTTGATAGATTTTGACTTCACGAAGATGTCATTTAAGGATTTACCTCCACACCAAGCTACCATGTATATTTCTTGTGGGAATTTCTTCCATGATGGATGATTTCCGTGTGGCCTCCCTAGATGTCCCCAGAGGTTAATGAGTTATCTCCGGAGCTGCCCTGCAATTCCTGGAAAATAGAGGGATGGGACGATTAGCCCCTCCTTAGTTGGCTGTTGTTCCCTGTCTTGTAGTAATGAACATCTGGTTCGTTGTGCAAACTTTCTATATGTATCTTGTAGGATTTTATTGGGTATCCACTGTGTCTGAAAAAATCCCCTAGACACTAAAGAATACCCTCTAGTCTCTCGCCATCACTGACTATATTTTCAGTCAGAGTCCCAGGGAGTAGGAAGGTGTCTCACAGCAGAGACGACATAATTTTTCTTAACTTTCCATCGAAAGTTACGGCTCTGTACAGCCTCCCAAAAATCCATAAAGACAGGTTAGAACAGGCTCATGGCCAGACTGACCAGTGTTGAGGGGCTGCCAAGCACCAACAAAACCTGTTAATCTCATCTGTACCGAGCTGCTCACACAGCTATTAAACCTTCTCCCGGAACGACTAAAGGATACTACTGACTTCCTTGAATGCTTGCGGAATTATAGCGACCTTTTGCCTCAAGAAATATGTGTATTTTCGCTTGATGCACTATCCTTGTACCCAAGTATTCTGCAACGAGAAGCAGCATGGCAAGTGGCGACATTTTTTGACATGGCCACAAGATCCTGCACGAACTTCAGGAGGCAGGTCTCTGGAAGCCCCGACCATAGAGCTCCTACAAGAGGCAATACTACATAACATAAGAGACACCATCAGGACTTTCCACGGGAAGACCTACACACAAATTAAAGGGATGGTGACTGGGGCATCTAGCAGCGTAGCCAACGCGGAAATATTTGTACACTCTCAACAGTTCAAGCGGCCAGGCAAGAGTACAGACCAGCGGCGGATCTACCGGCGCTACATAGATGATAGTTTTGGAGTAATGATAGGAGGCGAACACGATCTCACAGCTTTCTTCTCCTGGACAAATGGAGTCCAACTTAAGCTCCGTTTCACCCTAGAAATTAGTGAAACAGCACTGAACGTTTTGGACACGTTTATTTCGACAAACCCAGGATGATTCAAACAAGAATCTTTTACAAACCAACGAACACTCACTCACATCTCCACTACTCGTCATGCCAGCCACTGTCATTAACAAGGTCCTGCCCTACTCCCTGGGAACCTCACTAAAACAAATAGCGATGAGGAGAGACGGGGGGGGGGGGTCCTCAAGCGTCTCTGGGATTTTTTCAGACACAGAGAATACTCTGATAAAATCCTACAAGATGCAGTTATAAAGTTAGCACAAAGAACCAGATCTTCATTGTTACAACACAGGGAACAACAGCCAACTAAGGAGAGGCTAATCCTCTCATCCCTCTATATTCCAAGAATGGCCGGGCAGCTCCGGAGATAACTCATTAACTCTGGGGATATCTAAGGAGGCCACACGGAAATCATCAAGCATGGAAGAAATTCCTACAAGAAATATCCATGGTGCCTGACAGCTGAGTGGACAGCTCTTCGGATCCTTAGTCCTGAGGTTCCGGGTTCGATCCCAGGTGGAGGCAGAAACAAATGTGCAAAAAGTATCTTCACCCTGATGCCCCTGTTCACCTAGCAGTAAATAGGTACCTGGGAGTTAGACAGCTGCTTCCTGGGGGTGTGTAACAAAAAGGAGGCCTGATCGAGGACTGGGCCGCAGGGATACTAAGCCCTGGAATCATCTCAGGACAACCTCAAGATGGTAGCTTAGAAACGAGGTAAATCCTTAAACGACATCTTGGTAAAAGCAAAATTTCCCTGTAAACCCCTGTTCGAACGTTGTACCAACGTCGTAGTTTCGGTGTGTGTTTGGCGGGCATTAGCTCTAGAAATTCATCCATAAATTTCTTTAGGGTTTTTGAATGGTTTGCTGCCGGTGAGAGCTGACTATAACTAGATATTTTATATCTTCCAGCAGGTCATTAGTGAATGACTCTCAACATCTAACAAGATGATGTCAATAGGCAGAAAACTTAAGCTGTTATACAATGTTGTCCTCCGTTCCTTATTTCTGTAGCATCACTCACTGATTTTCCCAAAATTAATGTGAATATTTCTTCTTGCAGGAGGAGACTGGACTCACATTCCACCGACTTCCGGACTGATCAAAACAACGAGGATGTGATCACTTGTGTTAGGTACGATTGTTAAAATTAAATATTTTTATGCAATGTAATAGTGTCTCCAAACTTTATGATGTGAAATTCAATAATGTATTGACTGTAGAAGACGCTTTTCGACATGTTGGTACTCCTTATTTTTATTATACTGACACACCCACACCGATGTGACGAAAAATGACTAAAATACTGAATAGTAGTTTTCATGATTTATAATTATACTGTAAATCACTTTCACATATGAGTCCCTCAAATGTAGTTTGTAATCATGTTGTCGTTATACTGTCCTTGGTAGCGGTGTTCAAAGTTCTCAGCATAACCTGGTGAAAACGCTTGCCTTGCTCCTCCGAGTAAAGGACATCCTACAGCCATAGTTCTTCACCAGTCTCAATTAGCTCCCCATTGTTTTTGGCCTTTTGATTGCCCAGGAAGCTCTGAACTACTGTGACAACGCTGTTCCAAACCGCTTTCTTCTTCCTAGTAAGCTTCTTGAGAAATTCCCTGCACTCCACTCAAGGATCTTCTTTATCTGTGGGCTGGCAAAGACACCGGCTTTGACCTTTGCCTCAGACAGCTTAAGGCAGAAGTCTTGAAGGTACTTGAACGCTGCTGACTTCTTATCAAGAGCTGTGACATATTGTTTTATAAGGTCCAATTTGTTGTGCAGTGGTGCCGTCAGCACCTTCCAGGGGTCCACCAATGGTTATTACTTGACGTTGTTCCTCCTGACAGAGAACTCTTGTCTGCTGTGGCCAGTCCCACCTATGGTAGTACGTCCTGATGCCCCTGCTGTCACAGAGGTAAAGATAGCAAGGAAACTTTGTATAACCACCTTGAAGACCCATCAGGAACACCTGCATTATGAAGTCTCTGCTGACCTCCCATCCGTACTCATCTTCAGGGCGTCCAGCAAGATCTTGGTGGAAATAAACCCCTGTATAAGTGGTTTAGTTCCGGGGAATAAGAGCCCCTGTAAGGCAGTCTCGCACAGGAGGTCGCCTTCACCGCACCCACGGGGGAGGGGAGGCAGGTTTCCGGGTCTGTTTCCCGTTTTGTTGACCAACACGAGGACTGGGTGAAGGGCAGATGTGGTTTGCTTCGACCAATGGTCTGTGAAGGATCACATCTCAGCCCGTTTCACAACTGAGGAACAGGAGGCTGAGATGGGTGCTGCAGCAACTATACCATTTAGTAATCTCTGATGCACATACCTTTATATCAGACTCGCTGCCAGCGCAATTGCTGCACACTTTTTGTACTTTGGAAAACTTAGATTCTGAGCACCCATCAGCTTAAATCTTTGCGGTTTTGTGAGGAAGAGCACATCAGTATTCCAAGACCCTGATAATATCTTGTCTGGAAGGAAACAATACGGATTTCGTCTACAACTGATGGACAACAACGTTGTTGATTAGCTGCTGTCCAGCTGACTAGTATTCTGTGCAACCCAGTATGCAGGTGACCCAAACTGTCGTACTGCAATTATCTGCCATGACTGATTACTATATTTTTTGGGGTGAGAGCCATATCACTTACCAGGTCACTTACAGTCCTACCCTGAAGTTCAAGGTGATACTCTGCGGGTATTGCCACAAGGGGGCACCTTAGAACGTGTACTGACCCTGACTGGGAAAAGTAGACCAAACCACTCAAGTAGGTGTTAGGTATCTCTGATTCCATCTGGAGATGGAATTTATGACCTCCAACGGAGGTCATAAAGTGATTCCTCCAGATGGAATTCATTTTAAAATTCATTTCCCCCCGTTGAAGGGAAGTGAATTTCTGCAGGCCTAGGAGTGTCTCAATCATTAGGTAGGACAGTGAATTGGTCCTCACTACGTAGAAACATTATAGGAAAGTCCAAGAGAAAGAGGCAATGGAGGCAGCCTTCAGACGAGGAGGGACAGTGGACTGAGGTGCAACAGTCACTGAAGACAACTGCTGTCGAGGCTTCACCACGTGCTTCTATTAGTAAGACACCAGACCTACTAGACCTAGAGGACACCACCAGTGTCACACCAGCCAGCATGTGACACCACCAGTGTCACACCAGCCAGCATGTGACACCACCAGTGTCCCACACCATGCCAGCATGTGACACCACCAGTCTCACACCAGCCAGCATGTGACACCACCAGTGTCACACCAGCCAGCATGTGACACCACCAGTCTAACACCACCCAGCATGTGACCCACCAGTGTCACACCAGCCAGCAGTGTGGACACCACCAGTGTCACAACCAGCCAGCATGTGACACCACCAGTGTCACACCAGCCAGCATGTGACACCAGAGAGATGAACAGATGAGAAGTTTCCTAACTACTACTACTACTATTACTAGACACAGACCTCAGAGACAAGTCTGTCCAGGGTATGATGGACTATGTTACCCAAAAGTGTCATGAGGCAGTAAACAGGTTCATCCCGGCCCAAAGGGAAAAATCCGAGAAGCAACAGAAGAATCCATGGTATAATAGGGCATGTATGGGAGCAAAGAAACTGAACAAAAGGGCGTGGAGGAACTTCCGGAATAACAGAACACCAGAAAGCAGAGAGAGATACCAGAGAACCAGTAATGAGTACGTCAGGGTGAGAAGAGAAGCAGAGAAAAATTTTGAAAATGATATAGCAAACAAAGCCAAGACCGAACCAAAGCTACTCCACAGTCACATCAGAAGGAAAACAACAGTGAAAGAACAGGTATTGAAACTTCGAACAGGCGAGGACAGGTATACAGAGAATGACAGAGAGGTGTGTGAGGAACTCAACAAGAGGTTCCAGGAGGTCTTCACAATAGAACAGGGAGAGGTCACTGTGCTAGGAGAAAGGGAGGTAAACCAGGCGGCCTTGGAAGAGTTCGAAATTACGAGATAGGAGGTCAAGAGACAACTGCTGGATCTGGATGTTAAAAAGGCTGTTGGTCCAGATGGGATCTCACCATGGGTACTGAAAGAGTGTGCAGAGGCACTTTGCTTGCCACTCTCCATATTGTATAGTAAGTCACTGGAGACGGGAGACCTACCAGAAATATGGAAGACGGCGAATGTGGTCCCAATATACAAAAAGGGCGACAGACAAGAGGCACTGAACTACAGGCCAGTGTCCTTGACTTGTATACCATGCAAGGTGATGGAGAAGATCGTGAGAAAAAACTTGGTAACACATCTGGAGAGAAGGGACTTCGTGACAAATCACCAACATGGGTTAAGGGAGGGTAAATCTTGCCTTACAGGCTTGATTTAATTCTACGATCAGGTGACACAGATTAAGCAAGAAAGAGAGGGCTGGGCGGACTGCATTTTCTTGGATTGTCGGAAAGCCTTTGACACAGTGCCGCATAAGAGGCTGGTACATAAGCTGGAGAGACAGGCAGGTGTAGCTGGTAAGGTGCTCCAGTGGATAAGGGAGTATCTAAGCAATAGGAAGCAGAGAGTTACGGTGAGGGGTGAGACCTCCGATTGGCGTGAAGTCACCAGTGGAGTCCCGCAGGGCTCTGTACTCGGTCCTATCTTGTTTCTGATATATGTAAATGATCTCCCGGAGGGTATCGATTCATTTCTCTCAATGTTTGCGGACGATGCTAAAATTATGAGAAGGATTAAAACAGAAGAGGACTGTTTGAGGCTTCAAGAAGACCTAGACAAGCTGAAGGAATGGTCGAACAAATGGTTGTTAGAGTTTAACCCAACCAAATGTAATGTAATGAAGATAGGTGTAGGGAGCAGGAGGCCAGATACAAGGTATCATCTGGGAGAGGAAATTCTTCAGGAGTCAGAGAAGGAAAAAGACTTGGGGGTTGATATCACGCCAGACCTGTCTCCTGCAGCACATACCAAGTGGATAACATCAGCGGCATATGCCAGGCTGGCCAATATACGAACGGCATTCAGAAACTTGTGTAAAGAATCATTCAGAACTTTGTATACCACATATGTCAGGCCAATCCTGGAGTATGCAGCCCCAGCATGGAGTCCATATCTAGTCAAGGATAAGACTAAACTGGAAAAGGTTCAAAGGTTTGCCACCAGACTAGTACCCGAGCTGAGAGGTATGAGCTACGAGGAGAGACTACGGGAATTAAACCTCACTTCGTTGGAAGACAGAAGAGTTAGGGGGGACATGATCACCACATTCAAGATTCTGAAGGGAATTGATAGGGTAGATAAAGACAGTCTATTTAACACAAGGGTAACACGCACAAGGGGACACAGGTGGAAACTGAGTGCCCAAATGAGCCACAGAGATATTAGAAAGAACTTTTTTAGTGTCAGAGTGGTGGACAAATGGAATGCATTAGGGAGTGATGTGGTGGAGGCTGCCTCCATACACAGTTTCAAGTGTAGATATGATAGAGCCCGATAGGCTCAGGAATCTGTACACCTGTTGATTGACCGTTGAGAGGCGGGACCAAAGAGCCAGAGCTCAAACCCCGCAAACACAACTAGGTGAGTACAACTAGGTGAGTACCAGCCAGCAAGTGACACCACCAGTGTCACACCAGCCAGCATGTGACACCACCAGCTAGCATGTGACACCACCAGTGTCACACCAGCCAGCATGTGACACCACCAGCCAGCATGTGACACCACCAGTGCCACACCAGCCAGCATGTGACACCACCAGTGTCACACCAGCCAGCATGTGACACCACCAGTCTCACACCAGCCACCATGTGACACCACCAGTCTCACACCAGCCAGCATGTGACACCACCAGCCAGCATGTGACACCACCAGTCTCACACCAGCCAGCATGTGACACCACCAGTCTCACACCAGCCAGCATGTGACACCACCAGCTAGCATGTGACACCACCAGTGTCACACCAGCCAGCATGTGACACCACCAGTCACACACCAGCCAGCATGTGACACCACCAGTGTCACACCAGCCAGCATGTGACACCACCAGCCAGCATGTGACACCACCAGTGTCACACCAGCCAGCAAGTGACACCACCAGCCAGCATGTGACACCACCAGTGTCACACCAGCCAGCATGTGACACCACCAGTGTCACACCAGCCAGCATGTGACACCACCAGTCTCACACCAGCCAGCATGTGACACCACCAGTCTCACACCAGCCAGCATGTGACACCACCAGCCAGCATGTTACACCACCAGTCTCACACCAGCCAGCATGTGACACCACCAGTCTCACACCAGCCAGCATGTGACACCACCAGTCTCACACCAGCCAGCATGTGACACCACCAGTCTCACACCAGCCAGCATGTGACACCACCAGTCACACACCAGCCAGCATGTGACGCCACCAGCCAGCATGTGACACCACCAGTCACACACCAGCCAGCATGAGACACCACCAGTCACACACCAGCCAGCATGTGACACCACCAGTCACACACCAGCCAGCATGTGACACCACCAGTCACACACCAGCCAGCATGTGACGCCACCAGCCAGCATGTGACACCACCAGTCACACACCAGCCAGCATGTGACGCCACCAGTCACACACCAGCCAGCATGTGACACCACCAGTGTCACACACCAGCCAGCATGTGACACCACCAGTCACACACCAGCCAGCATGTGTCACCACCAGTCACACACCAGCCAGCATGTGACGCCACCAGCCAGCATGTGACACCACCAGTCACACACCAGCCAGCATGTGACACCACCAGTCACACACCAGCCAGCATGTGACACCACCAGTCACACACCAGCCAGCATGTGACACCACCAGTCTCACACCAGCCAGCATGTGACACCACCAGTGTCACACCAGCCAGCATGTGACACCACCAGTCACACACCAGCCAGCATGTGACACCACCAGCCAGCATGTGACGCCACCAGTCACACACCAGCCAGCATGTGACACCACCAGTCACACAGCCAGCATGTGACACAACCAGTCACACACCAGCCAGCATGTGACACCACCAGTCACACACCAGCCAGCATGTGACACCACCAGTCTCACACCAGCCAGCATGTGACACCACCAGTCACACACCAGCCAGCATGTGACGCCACCAGCCAGCATGTGACACCACCAGTCACACACCAGCCAGCATGTGACGCCACCAGTCACACACCAGCCAGCATGTGACACCACCAGTGTCACACACCAGCCAGCATGTGACGCCACCAGTCACACACCAGCCAGCATGTGACGCCACCAGCCAGCATGTGACACCACCAGTCACACACCAGCCAGCATGTGACACCACCAGTCTCACACCAGCCAGCATGTGACACCACCAGTCTCACACCAGCCAGCATGTGACGCCACCAGCCAGCATGTGACACCACCAGTGTCACACACCAGCCAGCATGTGACACCACCAGTGTCACACACTAGCCAGCATGTGACGCCACCAGTCACACACCAGCCAGCATGTGACACCACCAGTCTCACACCAGCCAGCATGTGACACCACCAGTCTCACACCAGCCAGCATGTGACGCCACCAGTCACACACCAGCCAGCATGTGACGCGACCAGTCACACACCAGCCAGCATGTGACACCACCAGTCTCACACCAGCCAGCATGTGACACCACCAGTCTCACACCAGCCAGCATGTGACACCACCTGTGTCACACCAGCCAGCATGTGACACCACCAGTCTCACACCAGCAAGCATGTGACACCACCAGTCACACACCAGCCAGCATGTGACACCACCAGTGTCACACCAGCCAGCATGTGACACCACCAGTCTCACACCAGCCAGCATGTGACGCCACCAGCCTGCACGTGACACCCCCTGTGTCACACCAGCCAGCATGTGACACCACCAGTCTCACACCAGCCAGCATGTGACACCACCAGTCACACACCAGCCAGCATGTGACACCACCAGTGTCACACCAGCCAGCATGTGACACCACCAGTCTCACACCAGCCAGCATGTGACGCCACCAGTCTCACACCAGCCAGCATGTGACACCACCAGTCACACACCAGCCAGCATGTGACACCACCAGTGTCACACCAGCCAGCATGTGACACCACCAGTATCACACCAGCCAGCATGTGACGCCACCAGCCAGCATGTGACGCCACCAGTGTCACACACCAGCCAGCATGTGACACCACCAGTCTCACACCAGCAAGCATGTGACGCCACCAGTGTCACACACCAGCCAGCATGTGACACCACCAGCCAGCATGTGACACCACCAGTGTCACACACCAGCCAGCATGTGATACCACCAGTGTCACACACCAGCCAGCATGTGACACCACCAGCCAGCATGTGAAGCCACCAGTCACACATCAGCCAGCATGTGACACCACCAGTCTCACACACCAGCCAGCATGTGACACCACCAGTGTCACACACCAGCCAGCATGTGACGCCACCAGTCACACACCAGCCAGCATGTGACACCACCAGTCACACACCAGCCAGCATGTGACACCACCAGTCTCACACCAGCCAGCATGTGACACCACCAGTCTCACACCAGCCAGCATGTGACACCACCAGTCTCACACCAGCCAGCATGTGACACCACCAGTCTCACACCAGCCAGCATGTGACGCCACCAGCCAGCATGTGACGCCACCAGCCAGCATGTGACACCACCAGTCACACACCAGCCAGCATGTGACACCACCAGTCACACACCAGCCAGCATGTGACACCACCAGTCTCACACCAGCCAGCATGTGACACCACCAGTCACACACCAGCCAGCATGTGACACCACCAGTGTCACACCAGCCAGCATGTGACACCACCAGTCTCACACCAGCCAGCATGTGACGCCACCAGTGTCACACACCAGCCAGCATGTGACACCACCAGTCTCACACCAGCCAGCATGTGACGCCACCAGTGTCACACACCAGCCAGCATGTGACACCACCAGCCAGCATGTGACACCACCAGCCAGCATGTGACACCACCAGTGTCACACACCAGGCGTCACATGCTGGCTGGTGTGTGACTGGTGGTGTCACATGCTGGCTGGTGTGAGACTGGTGGTGTCACATGCTGGCTGGTGGTGTCACATGCTGGCTGGTGTGTGACTGGTGGTGTCACATGCTGGCTGGTGTGTGACTGGTGGTGTCACATGCTGGCTGGTGTGTGACTGGTGGTGTCACATGCTGGCTGGTGTGAGACTGGTGGTGTCACATGCTGGCTGGTGGTGTCACATGCTGGCTGGTGTGTGACTGGTGGCGTCACATGCTGGCTGGTGTGAGACTGGTGGTGTCACATGCTGGCTGGTGTGTGACTGGTGGTGTCACATGCTGGCTGGTGTGAGACTGGTGGCGTCACATGCTGGCTGGTGTGTGACTGGTGGTGTCACATGCTGGCTGGTGTGAGACTGGTGGTGTCACATGCTGGCTGGTGTGAGACTGGTGGTGTCACATGCTGGCTGGTGTGAGACTGGTGGTGTCACATGCTGGCTGGTGTGTGACTGGTGGTGTCACATGCTGGCTGGTGTGTGACTGGTGGCGTCACATGCTGGCTGGTGTGAGACTGGTGGTGTCACATGCTGGCTGGTGTGTGACTGGTGGTGTCACATGGTGGCTGGTGTGACACTGGTGGCGTCACATGCTGGCTGGTGTGTGACTGGTGGTGTCACATGCTGGCTGGTGTGTGACTGGTGGTGTCACATTCTGGCTGGTGTGTGACTGGTGGTGTCACATGCTGGCTGGTGGTGTCACATGCTGGCTGGTGTGTGACGTGGTGTCACATGCTGGCTGGTGTGACACTGGTGGCGTCACATGCTGGCTGGTGTGTGAGACTGGTGTCACATGCTGGCTGGTGTGACACTGGTGGTGTCACATACTGGCTGGTGTGTGAGACTGGTGGTGTCACATGCTGGCTGGTGTGTGAGACTGGTGGTGTCACATGCTGGCTGGTGTGACACTGGTGGCGTCACATGCTGGCTGGTGTGTGACTGGTGGTGTCACATGCGGGCTGGTGTGTGACTGGTGGTGTCACATGCTGGCTGGTGGTGTCACATGCTGGCTGGTGTGTGACTGGTGGTGTCACATTGTTACGGCCCTCTCGGGACGCAACGGGGTTCTTACTCTGATGTAGTTAGAGGAAGATATATATCCGGCCCCAAGCCAGTAGAGGCTATCAAGGGATGCGATCCGTGACGCAAGTAACTTAGAAGGGAGTAGGAAAAGAAAGCTAAGAACTTAATATAATATAATGTTCACCTTCACCGTTTAATATATATAATAAAAGAGTACACAAGGGGGAGGGGTATTAACACTTTACAAAGGGGATCGACACTGTAGTCTTCTGCTGGAGACTATGGATCCTCGAAGCTAGGTGCTGAGTCCGCGGTGCTTTCTTCGTGGCCTCAAGACGTGTCCTCGGAGAACGCCGAGCCTACCCTGGCCACAGGTCAGCCACAACACAGGTCCACTGGGGGCACCGTCGTGGAGGCCGTCAACCACACGTCCAGCAGGTCTGCTGGCAGGTACTGAGCCACCAAGGCTGGTACGGCCACTCCACGAACGATATAAGGGGTACGCCCTAGACAGGAGTCTCGTGTGATATCACCAATCACCCTCCTGTCCTCAATACCCCAGTGGATTATCGTCTCCAACCGTCGGTCCCGGGTAAATCCTTCCACTGCCACTCCACTGGCAGGCTTAACACACCACAGTGTTCTTCCGGGGGGACGACGTCACGACAACTGCAGCAAACTTCAAGGTATGGAGACTGGCTGCCTCGGGTAGACTGACTCCACCTTCAACACAGTGGTCCCAGGTCGGCTCTGTAAGCAGACACGTCATCAATAACTGGGACACTAATACACCACACTCACAGGCTCAGATACTAACACCTGACGTATCCAGTCCATAGATGGCGCTGTCGTCGGAGCACCACCTCACCAGAGGTCAGGAGCGGCGGTGTTGAGCGCTGAACCAGACTGGAAACTGGTCCTCGAGGCCAGTACACGCTGTCCTCACTAGGTGTCGTCGTCCGTTTGGCGGGGGTTTCGGGAGCTGACCCACAGATGGCGTGTTTGTCACTGCTCCAGGCACGGACGCTGGATCCGGGTTCGTAACACCTCCCCACCAAAAAGAATTTGGTTTGGGGTTCTATAAAAAACACAAACCAAATTAGCAGGGCGACACATCTCCAAATGGACTTACTTATACTATGAACTGGAGTGATGAGGCTGTCTTGTCCACCAAACTGTACTACTGGACAATTCTGGCACAAAGGGAACTCGAAGATTGAAGGCGATGTCTTGCCTGGCGGAACCTTCCACGTCTCCACTGCGATGGCAAGCAGGGGCATCATCTCACCTCTCTCTAGTACGGATTGGTTTCGACACGATCTGGGGTGACTCGACACTTCCCTGCGTCGTGGCACCGATGATGGCTGATCCCAGACGGTATTTCTAGTACCGGTCCGGTGGTCCTTCAGGGAGTCGGGCACCTGGAATACAGGGGTCTGATAATTCAGAGTGACAGCGACAATGGGCAAGTCAGTACTTACTATACACTCCTCTACTAGGCCCACACCTAGTTCCAACAGGGCTGCTTGCTCACCGAAGATGGCATTCGCTCTGCCCCCGTCAGGTCGACCAACGTTCCGTATAACGCTGTATTGAGGCTCAGCAATCACGCGGGGGGTGTCAACCTGTCGGAAACAGTCACTCATATTATCACTTGTCGTACCCCCTGTATCAACTATCACCTCCCAGGTCCCTTCTTCAACTGCAACACTTGCAGTACAAATCTCCAATCCCTGGGACCTTTTCACGATGTCCATGGGAGCCATCATTCTTCGGGTCGTCCACTGATCCTTACTGAGAACACAAACGAGAATAAAACAAAATACTGCTAGGAAACGTTTGGTCATCTGAGGGATAAGCTTCCTGAACTTGTCATGTCCATAGCCGGCAACATCCATAAGCCTGGCTTGGACCGAAGAGGGCACTAGACCTTTTGAACACCCGTCACATACCTCTGACGTCTGGGGAATCTCTGGCTGGTTCACTACATGCTGTAACTTGCCATACCGCAAGCACACATCCGCCTTCGCTCCAGACTCGTTGGTATCCGTGGGTGCCTGCACACAAGGCCTCTCTTCAAGCTCAGGTACTTCTTCCATCGTAACCTCATGTTCCTTGTCGAGAGAATCAGGAGACACTGCTAGATAACTGTCGATCTGCGGGGAGAGGACAAATTAAATATGTTTAAATCCGGGTCTGTCCTTACCTGGACATTACCATTGTCTGTTACCTCAGACCGTGCTGTTCCGGTAGACTCGTCCGCAACCTTGGGAAGATTGATGCTCCAATCTGTCACCAAGTCGTTGGCTAGTATCACGTCAATCCCAGCCACAGGGAGGGTATCGACTACTGCCAACTCACATGTGCCGCTGAAATAAGGCGAGTCAAGATGTACTGGCACTAAGGGGGCGATATACTGCGTCCTAGGAAACCCAACTAGGACAACCTCTGGTCTCCCATCCACACTTACTCCCTCGGGTAACGAGCTCTTCACGATCAGGGACTGGGCTGCTCCACTATCTCTGAGCACTACAACTGATCTACCAGTATGATCACTCGTTACATACCCGGTTGAAGTGTGAGGGGCCAACAAACTTGGTTCTTCCTGCTTTGTCGTAGACTGGTTTCCTGCTGGTGGTGTAACACAGCTCATCATCATCACCTCCCTACGTACGCTGCCACCTCTTCTGCCTCGGCACCTAGCAGCTATATGCCCTTTCTGCCCACAAGTCCAGCACACCATATTCCTCCTCGGGCTCCGGTGTTTCGGACTACTAGGACTTGTTCTTCGGGGGCTACTTGGGGGAGTCTTCTTAGCGCTTCGTGGGACAGGTCTTTCTTCTTCTTCGTCGTGAGGTCTGTCAAACCGGCGCTGGTAATTCCTCGGGACGTACTTAGCAGACGGCCTATGAGTCAGGATATACTCTTCAGCCATGGTGGCTGCTGCACTCAAGGTCTCCACCTGCTGCTCTTCTAAGTATGTCTTGAGGTCTCCAGACAAACAATCCTTGAAGTCCTCGAGCAGAACCAGCTGTTCGAGATCTTCCTTGGTCTCCACCTTCCGAGAGGCACACCATTCTTGAAAAAGTCGCTCCTTGATGGTGGCGAATTCGGTGAAAGTGTGCTCTGAGGTCTTCTTCAGGTTTCGGAACTTCTGCCTGTACGCCTCAGGTACCAATTGGTACGCCATGAGCACAACTTTCTTCACCATATCGTAATCGCCGGAGTCGTCAAGGGATAACGTAGAGTAGGCGATTTGGGCCTTCCCAGTCAAGACTGACTGTATCATGATGGCCCAATTCTCCCTTGGCCACTCCAAAGAGGCAGCGACTTTCTCGAAGGCTGCGAAGAACTTTGAAACTTCTCTCTCGTTGAATTTGGGGACCATTTTGATATTCCTTACCGGATCGAAACCGCTTACTCCAGTTTGTCTCTGTCCAGCGCCTAATCGTAATACTTCTAGTTCATGTTGTCTCTGTCTTTCTTCTCTCTCTCTTTCTCGTTCTTCTCTCTCTCGTCTCTCTTCTCTTTCCCGTTCTCTTTCTCGTTCTTCTCGTTCTCTTTCTCGTTCTTCTCGTTCTCTTTCTCGTTCTTCTCGTTCTCTTTCTCGTTCTTCTCTCTCTCTTTCTCGTTCTAATTCTAAACGCCTCATCGCCAATTCTTTATCTTGTCTTTCTCTTTCCATTTCTAATTTCTTCCACTCTATTTCTCGATTAATTTCCAAGGCACGCATTTTGACAGTTAGCAAGCTTATATTCAGCTCACCTGCATCACTGTCAACGTCGCTGCCCTTATCTTCCTTTTCCATGGAAGCTATCTCCTCACCTTCCCTTGTACTAGGAGTTTCGCCTTCCTGTTTCTCTTCTGCCTTCAGGTGCCGGTGAACCTTGGACAAGATCTCCACACGGGAATCACTGGCACGGATCTTGATCTCCAGGTAGGCGCTCACTAGTACAAGCTCTGGTTTGCTCAGATACTTTAATCTGGCAAGACAGTCCACTCTGTTCAGAAAAGCCTGAACATCGTCCAGATCATCGATGGTAGCCTTTTCTGCCATTGTCACAGATGGAACACTCAACTAGCACTGAACACACCGCTTACACGTTAGCACTTAACACACCGAGCACTGTTCTACGCCAATACTGCACTTTATCGCACCAAACACTGCACTTGCCAATATTGCACGTAATCACTTCGGGCACCGCACTAGTCAATATTGCACTTAATCGCTTAATCACAGCGAGCACCGCACTGCACAATATCGCACTTAGTCACTCTGAGCACCGCACAGGACGTATAACGTCGCAATCGTCACACAGGGGGAATTATATACAGGGATTACGCCACTTCACCACCCCTGTCAAACATACTTAACAAGGGGACGGATCCCGCTGGGGATGCCAATTATGTTACGGCCCTCTCGGGACGCAACGGGGTTCTTACTCTGATGTAGTTAGAGGAAGATATATATCCGGCCCCAAGCCAGTAGAGGCTATCAAGGGATGCGATCCGTGACGCAAGTAACTTAGAAGGGAGTAGGAAAAGAAAGCTAAGAACTTAATATAATATAATGTTCACCTTCACCGTTTAATATATATAATAAAAGAGTACACAAGGGGGAGGGGTATTAACACTTTACAAAGGGAATCGACACTGTAGTCTTCTGCTGGAGACTATGGATCCTCGAAGCTAGGTGCTGAGTCCGCGGTGCTTTCTTCGTGGCCTCAAGACGTGTCCTCGGAGAACGCCGAGCCTACCCTGGCCACAGGTCAGCCACAACACAGGTCCACTGGGGGCACCGTCGTGGAGGCCGTCAACCACACGTCCAGCAGGTCTGCTGGCAGGTACTGAGCCACCAAGGCTGGTACGGCCACTCCACGAACGATATAAGGGGTACGCCCTAGACAGGAGTCTCGTGTGATATCACCAATCACCCTCCTGTCCTCAAAACCCCAGTGGATTATCGTCTCCAACCGTCGGTCCCGGGTAAATCCTTCCACTGCCACTCCACTGGCAGGCTTAACACACCACAGTGTTCTTCCGGGGGGACGACGTCACGACAACTGCAGCAAACTTCAAGGTATGGAGACTGGCTGCCTCGGGTAGACTGACTCCACCTTCAACACAGTGGTCCCAGGTCGGCTCTGTAAGCAGACACGTCATCAAAACTGGGACACTAATACACCACACTCACAGGCTCAGATACTAACACCTGACGTATCCAGTCCATAGATGGCGCTGTCGTCGGAGCACCACCTCACCAGAGGTCAGGAGCGGCGGTGTTGAGCGCTGAACCAGACTGGAAACTGGTCCTCGAGGCCAGTACACGCTGTCCTCACTAGGTGTCGTCGTCCGTTTGGCGGGGGTTTCGGGAGCTGACCCACAGATGGCGTGTTTGTCACTGCTCCAGGCACGGACGCTGGATCCGGGTTCGTAACACACATGCTGGCTGGTGTGACAATGGTGGCGTCACATGCTGGCTGGTGTGTGACTGGTGGTGTCACATGCTGGCTGGTGTGACACTGGTGGTGTCACATGCTGGCTGGTGTGACACTGGTGATGTCACATGCTGGCTGGTGTGTGACTGGTGGTGTCACATGCTGGCTGGTGTGAGACTGGTGGTGTCACATGCTGGCTGGTGTGTGACTGGTGGTGTCACATGCTGGCTGGTGTGTGACTGGTGGTGTCACATGCTGGCTGGTGTGTGACTGGTGGTGTCACATGCTGGCTGGTGGCGTCACATGCTGGCTGGTGTGAGACTGGTGGTGTCACATGCTGGCTGGTGTGTGACTGGTGGTGTCACATGCTGGCTGGTGTGAGACTGGTGGCGTCACATGCTGGCTGGTGTGAGACTGGTGGTGTCACATGCTGGCTGGTGTGAGACTGGTGGTGTCACATGCTGGCTGGTGTGAGACTGGTGGTGTCACATGCTGGCTGGTGTGTGACTGGTGGTGTCACATGCTGGCTGGTGTGAGACTGGTGGTGTCACATGCTGGCTGGTGGCGTCACATGCTGGCTGGTGTGAGACTGGTGGTGTCACATGCTGGCTGGTGGCGTCACATGCTGGCTGGTGTGAGACTGGTGGTGTCACATGCTGGCTGGTGTGAGACTGGTGGTGTCACATGCTGGCTGGTGTGTGACTGGTGGTGTCACATGCTGGCTGGTGTGAGACTGGTGGTGTCACATGCTGGCTGGTGTGTGACTGGTGGCGTCACATGCTGGCTGGTGTGTGACACTGGTGGTGTCACATGCTGGCTGGTGGCGTCACATGCTGGCTGGTGTGAGACTGGTGGTGTCACATGCTGGCTGGTGTGAGACTGGTGGTGTCACATGCTGGCTGGTGTGTGACTGGTGGTGTCACATGCTGGCTGGTGTGTGACTGGTGGTGTCACATGCTGGCTGGTGTGAGACTGGTGGTGTCACATGCTGGCTGGTGTGTGACTGGTGATGTCACATGCTGGCTGGTGTGTGACTGGTGGCGTCACATGCTGGCTGGTGTGTGACACTGGTGGTGTCACATGCTGGCTGGTGTGTGAGACTGGTGGTGTCACATGCTGGCTGGTGTGTGACTGGTGGCGTCACATGCTGGCTGGTGGTGTCACATGCTAGCTGGTGTGTGACACTGGTGGTGTCACATGCTGGCTGGTGGTGTCACATGCTGGCTGGTGGTGTCACATGCTGGCTGGTGTGTGACACTGGTGGCGTCACATGCTGGCTGGTGTGAGACTGGTGGTGTCACATGCTGGCTGGTGTGTGACACTGGTGGCGTCACATGCTTGCTGGTGGCGTCACATGCTGGCTGGTGTGAGACTGGTGGTGTCACATGCTGGCTGGTGTGAGACTGGTAGTGTCACATGCTGGCTGGTGTGTGACTGGTGGTGTCACATGCTGGCTGGTGTGAGACTGGTGGCGTCACATGCTGGCTGGTGTGAGACTGGTGGTGTCACATGCTGGCTGGTGTGACACTGGTGGTGTCACATGCTGGCTGGTGTGTGACTGGTGGTGTCACATGCTGGCTGGTGTGAGACTGGTGGTGTCACATGCTGGCTGGTGTGACACAGGTGGTGTCACATGCTGGCTGGTGGCGTCACATGCTGGCTGGTGTGAGACTGGTGGTGTCACATGCTGGCTGGTGTGACACTGGTGATGTCACATGCTGGCTGGTGTGTGACTGGTGGTGTCACATG
The DNA here is from genome assembly GCF_040958095.1 of Procambarus clarkii. NCBI lineage: Eukaryota > Metazoa > Arthropoda > Malacostraca > Decapoda > Cambaridae > Procambarus > Procambarus clarkii. The sequence goes on from NC_091194.1 coordinate 33,446,941, forward strand.
CTGGCTGGTGTGAGACTGGTGGTGTCACATGCTGGCTGGTGTGACACAGGTGGTGTCACATGCTGGCTGGTGTGAGACTGGTGGTGTCACATGCTGGCTGGTGTGAGACTGGTCGCGTCACATGCTGGCTGGTGTGTGACTGGTGGCGTCACATGCTGGCTGGTGTGAGACTGGTGGTGTCACATGCTGGCTGGTGTGAGACTGGTGGTGTCACATGCTGGCTGATGTGTGACTGGTGGCGTCACATGCTGGCTAGTGTGTGACACTGGTGGTGTCACATGCTGGCTGGTGTGTGACACTGGTGGTGTCACATGCTGGCTGGTGGCGTCACATGCTGGCTGGTGTGAGACTGGTGGTGTCACATGCTGGCTGGTGGCGTCACATGCTGGCTGGTGGCGTCACATGCTGGCTGGTGTGAGACTGGTGGTGTCACATGCTGGCTGGTGTGAGACTGGTGGCGTCACATGCTGGCTGGAGTGTGACACTGGTGGTGTCACATGCTGGCTGGTGGCGTCACATGCTGGCTGGTGTGAGACTGGTGGTGTCACATGCTGGCTGGTGTGAGACTGGTGTCACATGCTGGCTGGTGTGAGACTGGTGGTGTCACATGCTGGCTGGTGTGTGACTGGTGGTGTCACATGCTGGCTGGTGTGTGACTGGTGGCGTCACATGCTGGCTGGTGTGTGAGACTGGTGGTGTCACATGCTGGCTGGTGTGTGAGACTGGTGGTGTCACATGCTGGCTGGTGTGTGACTGGTGGCGTCACATGCTGGCTGGTGGTGTCACATGCTGGCTGGTGTGTGACACTGGTGGTGTCACATGCTGGCTGGTGTGTGACACTGGTGGTGTCACATGCTGGCTGGTGTGTGACACTGGTGGTGTCACATGCTGGCTGGTGGTGTCACATGTTGGCTGGTATGTGACACTGGTGGCGTCACATGCTGGCTGGTGTGAGACTGGTGGTGTCACATGCAGGCTGGTGTGTGACACTGGTGGTGTCACATGCTGGCTGGTGTGTGACACTGGTGGCGTCACATGCTGGCTGGTGTGAGACTGGTGGTGTCACATGCTGGCTGGTGTGACACTGGTGGTGTCACATGCTGGCTGGTGTGTGACTGGTGGTGTCACATGCTGGCTGGTGTAAAACTGGTGGCGTCACATGCTGGCTGGTGTGAGACTGGTGGTGTCACATGCTGGCTGGTGTGACACTGGTGGTGTCACATGCTGGCTGGTGTGTGACTGGTGGTGTCACATGCTGGATGGTGTGAGACTGGTGGTGTCACATGCTGGCTGGTGGCGTCACATGCTGGCTGGTGTGAGACTGGTGGTGTCACATGCTATCTGGTGTGACACTGGTGATGTCACATGCTGGCTGGTGTGTGACTGGTGGTGTCACATGCTGGCTGGTGTGAGACTGGTGGTGTCACATGCTGGCTGGTGTGACACAGGTGGTGTCACATGCTGGCTGGTGTGAGACTGGTGGTGTCACATGCTGGCTGGTGTGAGACTGGTGGTGTCACATGCTGGCTGGTGTGTGACTGGTCGCGTCACATGCTGGCTGGTGTGTGACTGGTGGCGTCACATGCTGGCTGGTGTGTGACTGGTGGTGTCACATGCTGGCTGGTGGTGTGAGACTGGTGGTGTCACATGCTGGCTGGTGTGTGACTGGTGGCGTCACATGCTGGCTGGTGTGAGACTGATGGTGTCACATGCTGGCTGGTGTGACACTGGTGATGTCACATGCTGGCTGGTGTGTGACTGGTGGTGTCACATGCTGGCTGGTGTGAGACTGGTGGTGTCACATGCTGGCTGGTGTGAGACTGGTGGCGTCACATGCTGGCTGGTGTGTGACTGGTGGCGTCACATGCTGGCTGGTGTGTGACTGGTGGTGTCACATGCTGGCTGGTGTGAGACTGGTGGTGTCACATGCTGGCTGGTGTGAGACTGGTGGCGTCACATGCTGGCTGGTGTGTGACTGGTGGTGTCACATGCTGGCTGGTGTGTGACACTGGTGGTGTCACATGCTGGCTGGTGTGTGACTGGTGGCGTCACATGCTGGCTGGTGTGAGACTGGTGGTGTCACATGCTGGCTGGTGTGTGACTGGTGGCGTCACATGCTGGCTGGTGTGTGACTGGTGGTGTCACATGCTGGCTGGTGTGTGACTGGTGGCGTCACATGCTGGCTAGTGTGTGACACTGGTGGTGTCACATGCTGGCTGGTGTGAGACTGGTGGCGTCACATGCTGGCTGGTGTGTGACTGGTCGCGTCACATGCTGGCTGGTGAGACTGGTGGTGTCACATGCTGGCTGGTGTGTGACTGGTGGCGTCACATGCTGGCTGGTGTGTGACTGGTGGTGTCACATGCTGGCTGGTGTGAGACTGGTGGCGTCACATGCTGGCTGGTGTGAGACTGGTGGTGTCACATGCTGGCTGGTGTGTGACTGGTGGCGTCACATGCTGGCTAGTGTGTGACACTGGTGGTGTCACATGCTGGCTGGTGTGTGACTGGTGGTGTCACATGCTGGCTGGTGTGTGACTGGTGGCGTCACATGCTGGCTGGTGTGAGACTGGTGGTGTCACATGCTGGCTGGTGTGACACTGGTGATGTCACATGCTGGCTGGTGTGTGACTGGTGGTGTCACATGCTGGCTGGTGTGAGACTGGTGGTGTCACATGCTGGCTGGTGTGAGACTGGTGGCGTCACATGCTGGCTGGTGTGTGACTGGTGGTGTCACATGCTGGCTGGTGTGAGACTGGTAGTGTCACATGCTGGCTGGTGTGAGACTGGTGGTGTCACATGCTGGCTGGTGTGAGACTGGTGGTGTCACATGCTGGCTGGTGTGTGACTGGTGGCGTCACATGCTGGCTGGTGTGAGACTGGTGGCGTCACATGCTGGCTAGTGTGTGACACTGATGGTGTCACATGCTGGCTGGTGTGAGACTGGTGGTGTCACATGCTGGCTGGTGTGTGACTGGTGGTGTCACATGCTGGCTGGTGTGTGACTGGTCGCGTCACATGCTGGCTAGTGTGTGACACTGGTGGTGTCACATGCTGGCTGGTGTGAGACTGGTGGTGTCACATGCTGGCTGGTGTGTGACTGGTGGTGTCACATGCTGGCTGGTGTGTGACTGGTCGCGTCACATGCTGGCTGGTGTGAGACTGGTGGCGTCACATGCTGGCTGGTGTGTGACTGGTGGTGTCACATGCTGGCTGGTGTGAGACTGGTGGCGTCACATGCTGGCTGGTGTGAGACTGGTGGTGTCACATGCTGGCTGGTGTGAGACTGGTGGTGTCACATGCTGGCTGGTGTGTGACTGGTGGCGTCACATGCTGGCTGGTGTGAGACTGGTGGTGTCACATGCTGGCTGGTGGCGTCACATGCTGGCTGGTGGCGTCACATGCTGGCTGGTGTGAGACTGGTGGTGTCACATGCTGGCTGGTGTGAGACTGGTGGTGTCACATGCTGGCTGGTGTGTGACTGGTGGCGTCACATGGTGGCTGGTGTGTGACACTGGTGGTGTCACATGCTGGCTGGTGTGTGACTGGTGGCGTCACATGCTGGCTGGTGTGTGACTGGTGGTGTCACATGGTGGCTGGTGGCGTCACATGCTGGCTGGTGTGTGACTGGTGGTGTCACATGCTGGCTGGTGTGTGACTGGTGGTGTCACATGCTGGCTGGTGTGTGACTGGTGGTGTCACATGCTGGCTGGTGTGTGACTGGTGGTGTCACATGCTGGCTGGTGGCGTCACATGCTGGCTGGTGTGTGACTGGTGGTGTCACATGCTGGCTGGTGTGTGACTGGTGGTGTCACATGCTGGCTGGTGTGTGACTGGTGGTGTCACATGCTGGCTGGTGGCGTCACATGCTGGCTGGTGGCGTCACATGCTGGCTGGTGGCGTCACATGCTGGCTGGTGGCGTCACATGCTGGCTGGTGTGTGACTGGTGGTGTCACATGCTGGCTGGTGTGAGACTGGTGGTGTCACATGCTGGCTGGTGTGAGACTGGTGGTGTCACATGCTGGCTGGTGTGAGAGTGGTGGTGTCACATGCTGGCTGGTGTGAGACTGGTGGTGTCACATGCTGGCTGGTGGTGTCACATGCTGGCTGGTGGTGTCACATGCTGGCTGGTGTGAGACTGGTGGTGTCACATGCTGGCTGGTGTGAGACTGGTGGTGTCACATGCTGGCTGGTGTGACACTGGTGGTGTCACATGCTGGCTGGTGTGACACTGGTGGTGTCACATGCTGGCTGGTGTGACACTGGTGGTGTCACATGCTGGCTGGTGTGTGACTGGTGGTGTCACATGCTGGCTGGTGTGACACTTGTGGTGTCACATGCTAGCTGGTGGTGTCACATGCTGGCTGGTGTGACACTGGTGGTGTCACTTGCTGGCTGGTACTCACCTAGTTGTACTCACCTAGTTGTGTTGCGGGGTTTGAGCTCTGGCTCTTTGGTCCCGCCTCTCAACCGTCAATCAACAGGTGTACAGATTCCTGAGCCTATTGGGCTCTGTCATATCTACACTTGAAACTGTGTATGGAGGCAGCCTCCACCACATCACTCCCTAATGCATTCCATTTGTCCACCACTCTGACACTAAAAAAGTTCTTTCTAATATCTCTGTGGCTCATTTGGGCACTCAGTTTCCACCTGTGTCCCCTTGTCCGTGTTGCCCTTGTGTTAAATAGACTGTCTTTATCTACCCTATCAATTCCCTTCAGAATCTTGAATGTGGTGATCATGTCCCCCCTAACTCTTCTGTCTTCCAACGAAGTGAGGTTTAATTCCCGTAGTCTCTCCTCGTAGCTCATACCTCTCAGCTCGGGTACTAGTCTGGTGGCAAACCTTTGAACCTTTTCCAGTTTAGTCTTATCCTTGACTAGATATGGACTCCATGCTGGGGCTGCATACTCCAGGATTGGCCTGACATATGTGGTATACAAAGTTCTGAATGATTCTTTACACAAGTTTCTGAATGCCGTTCGTATATTGGCCAGCCTGGCATATGCCGCTGATGTTATCCACTTGGTATGTGCTGCAGGAGACAGGTCTGGCGTGATATCAACCCCCAAGTCTTTTTCCTTCTCTGACTCCTGAAGAATTTCCTCTCCCAGATGATACCTTGTATCTGGCCTCCTGCTCCCTACACCTATCTTCATTACATTACATTTGGTTGGGTTAAACTCTAACAACCATTTGTTCGACCATTCCTTCAGCTTGTCTAGGTCTTCTTGAAGCCTCAAACAGTCCTCTTCTGTTTTAATCCTTCTCATAATTTTAGCATCGTCCGCAAACATTGAGAGAAATGAATCGATACCCTCCGGGAGATCATTTACATATATCAGAAACAAGATAGGACCGAGTACAGAGCCCTGCGGGACTCCACTGGTGACTTCACGCCAATCGGAGGTCTCACCCCTCACCGTAACTCTCTGCTTCCTATTGCTTAGATACTCCCTTATCCACTGGAGCACCTTACCAGCTACACCTGCCTGTCTCTCCAGCTTATGTACCAGCCTCTTATGCGGCACTGTGTCAAAGGCTTTCCGACAATCCAAGAAAATGCAGTCCGCCCAGCCCTCTCTTTCTTGCTTAATCTGTGTCACCTGATCGTAGAATTCAATCAAGCCTGTAAGGCAAGATTTACCCTCCCTGAACCCATGTTGGTGATTTGTCACGAAGTCCCTTCTCTCCAGATGTGTTACCAAGTTTTTTCTCACGATCTTCTCCATCACCTTGCATGGTATACAAGTCAAGGACACTGGCCTGTAGTTCAGTGCCTCTTGTCTGTCGCCCTTTTTGTATATTGGGACCACATTCGCCGTCTTCCATATTTCTGGTAGGTCTCCCGTCTCCAGTGACTTACTATACAATATGGAGAGTGGCAAGCAAAGTGCCTCTGCACACTCTTTCAGTACCCATGGTGAGATCCCATCTGGACCAACAGCCTTTCTAACATCCAGATCCAGCAGTTGTCTCTTGACCTCCTATCTCCTAATTTCGAACTCTTCCAAGGCCGCCTGGTTACCTCCCTTTCTCCTAGCACAGTGACCTCTCCCTGTTCTATTGTGAAGACCTCCTGGAACCTCTTGTTGAGTTCCTCACACACCTCTCTGTCATTCTCTGTATACCTGTCCTCGCCTGTTCGAAGTTTCAATACCTGTTCTTTCACTGTTGTTTTCCTTCTGATGTGACTGTGGAGTAGCTTTGGTTCGGTCTTGGCTTTGTTTGCTATATCATTTTCAAAATTTTTCTCTGCTTCTCTTCTCACCCTGACGTACTCATTACTGGTTCTCTGGTATCTCTCTCTGCTTTCTGGTGTTCTGTTATTCCGGAAGTTCCTCCACGCCCTTTTGTTCAGTTTCTTTGCTCCATACATGCCCTATTATACCATGGATTCTTCTGTTGCTTCTCGGATTTTTCCCTTTGGGCCGGGATGAACCTGTTTACTGCCTCATGACACTTTTGGGTAACATAGTCCATCATACCCTGGACAGACTTGTCTCTGAGGTCTGTGTCTAGTAAAAGTAGTAGTAGTAGTAGTAGTAGTAGTAGTAGTAATAGTAGTTAGGAAAACTTCTCCTTGTTCATCTCTCTGGTGTGACACTGGTGGTGTCACATGCTGGCTAGTGGTGTCACATGCTGGCTGGTGTGACACTGTGGTGTCACATGCTGGCTGGTGTGACACTGGTGGTGTCACATGCTAACTGGTGGTGTCACATGCTGGCTGGTGTGACACTGGTGGTGTCACATGCTGGCTGGTGGTGTCACAATGCTGGCTGGTGTGAGACTGGTGGTGTCACATGCTGGCTGGTGTGACTGGTGGTGTCACATGCTGGCTGGTGGTGTCACATGCTGGCTGGTGGTGTCACATGCTGGCTGGTGTGACACTGGTGGTTGTCCACATGCTGGCTGGTGGACACTGGTGGTGTCACATGCTGGCTGGTGGTTGTCACATGCTGGCTGGTGTGACACTGGTGGTGTCACATGCTGGCTGGTGTGACACTGGTGGTGTCACATGCTGGCTGGTGTGAGACTGGTGGTGTCACATGCTGGCTGGTGGTGTCACATGCTGGCTGGTGTGAGACTGGTGGTGTCACATTCTGGCTGGTGGTGTCACATGCTGGCTGGTGTGGACACTGGTGGTGTCCTCTAGGTCTAGTAGGTCTGGTGTCGTACTAATAGAAGCACGTGGTGAAGCCTCGACAGCAGTTGTCTTCAGTGACTGTTGCACCTCAGTCCACTGTCCCTCCTCGTCTGAAGGCTGCCCCCATTGCCTCTTTCTCTTGGACTTTCCTATGATGTTTCTACGTAGTGAGGACCAATTCACTGTCCTACCTAATGATTGAGACACTCCTAGGCCTGGAGAAATTCACCTCCCTTCAACGGGGGGAAATGAATTTTAAAATGAATTCCATCTGGAGGAATCACTTTATGACCTCCGTTGGAGGTCATAAATTCCATCTCCAGATGGAATCAGAGATACCTAACACCTACTTGAGTGGTTTGGTCTACTTTTCCCTGTCAGGGTCAGTACACGTTCTAAGGTGCCCCCTTGTGGCAATACCCGCAGAGTATCACCTTGAACTTCAGGGTAGGACTGTAAGTGACCTGCTGAGTGATATGGGCCTCACCCCAAAAAATATAGTAATCAGTCATGGGCGATGATTGCAGTACGACAGTTTGGGTCACCTGCATATTGGGTTGCACAGAATACTAGTCAGCTGGACAGCAGCTAAACAACAACGTTGTTGTCCGTCAGTTGTAAACAAAATCGGTATTGTTTCCTTCCAGACAAGATTTTCTCAGGGTCTTGGAAAACTGATGTTGCTCTTCCTCACAAAACGTCAAAGATTTAAGCTGATGGGTGCTCAGAATCTTAAGTTTCCAAAGTACAAAAAGTGTGCAGCAATTGTGCTGGCAGCGAGTCTGATATAAAGCTATGTACATCAGAGATTACTAAATGGTATAGTTGCGGCAGCACCCATCTCAGCCTCCTGTTCCTCAGTTGTGAAACGGGCTGAGATGTGATCCTTCACAGAACATTGGTCGAAAGCAAACCAAATCTGCCCTTCACCCAATCCTCGTGTTGGTCAACAAAACGGGAAACAGACCCGGAAACCTGCCTCCCCTCCCCCGTGGGTGCGGTGAAGGCGACCTCCTGTGCGAGACTGCCTTACAGGGGCTCTTATTCCCCGGAACTAAACCACTTATACAGGGGTTTATTTCCACCAAGATCTTGCTGGACACCCTGAAGATGAGTACGGATGGGAGGTCAGCAGAGACTTCATAATGCAGGTGTTCCTGATGGGTCTTCAAGGTGGTTATACAAAGTTTCCTTGCTATCTTTACCTCTGTGAGACAGGAGGGTCATCAGGACGTACTACCATAGGCGGGACTGGCCACAGCAGACAAGAGTTCTCTGTCAGGAGGAACAACGTCAAGTAATAACCATTGGTGGGACCCCTGGAAGGTGCTGACGGCACCACTGCACAACAAACTGGACCTTATAAAACAATATGTCACAGCTCTAGATAAGAAGTCAGCAGCGTTCAAGTACCTTCAGGACTTCTGCCTTAAGCTGTCTGAGGCAAAGGTCAAAGCCGGTGTCTTTGCCAGCCCACAGATAAAGAAGATCCTTGAGTGCAAGGAATTTCTCAAGAAACTTACTAGGAAGAAGACAGCGGTTTGGAACAGCGTTGTCACAGTAGTTCAGGGCTTCCTGGGCAATCACAAGGCCAAAAACAATGGGGAGCTAATTGTGACTGGTGAAGAACTATGGCTGTAGGATGTCCTTTACTCGGAGGAGCAAGGCAACCGTTTTCACCAGGTTATGCTGAGAACTTTGAACACCGCTACCAAGGACAGTATAACGACAACATGATTACAAACTACATTTGAGGGACTCATATGTGAAAGTGATTTACAGTATAATTATAAATCATGAAAACTACTATTCAGTATTTTAGTCATTTTTCGTCACATCGGTGTGGGTGTGTCAGTATAATCAAAATAAGGAGTACCAACATGTCGAAAAGCGTCTTCTACAGTCAATACATTATTGAATTTCACATCATAAAGTTTGTGAGACACTATTACATTACATAAAAATATTTAATTTTAACAATCGTACCTAACACAAGTGATCACATCCTCGTTGTTTTGATCAGTCTGGAAGTCGGTGGAATGTGAGTCCAGTCTCCTCCTGCAAGAAGAAATATTCACATTAATTTTGGGAAAATCAGTGAGTGATGCTACAGAAATAAGGAACGGAAGGCAACATTGTAATAACAGCTTAAGTTTTCTGCCTATTGACATCATCTTGTTAGATGTTGAGAGTCATTCACTAATGACCTGCTGGAAGATATAAAATATCTAATTATAGTCAGCTCTCACCGGCAGCAAACCATTCAAAAACCCAAAAGAAATTTATGGATGAATTTCTAGAGCTAATGCCCGCCAAACACACACCGAAACTACGACGTTGGTAAAACGTTCGAACAGGGATTTACAGGGAAATTTTGCTTTTACCAAGATGTCGTTTAAGGATTTACCTTGTTTCTAAGCTACCATCTTGAGGTTGTCCTGAGATGATTCCAGGGCTTAGTATCCCTGCGGCCCAGTCCTCGATCAGGCCTCCTTTTTGTTACACATCCCCAGGAAGCAGCTGTCTAACTCCCAGGTACCTATTTACTGTTAGGTGAACAGGGGCATCAGGGTGAAGATACTTTTTGCACATTTCTTTCTGCCTCCACCTGGGATCGAACCCGGAACCTCAGGACTAAGGATCCGAAGAGCTGTCCACTCAGCTGTCAGGCACCATGGATATTTCTTGTAGGCATTTCTTCCATGCTTGATGATTTCCGTGTGGCCTCCTTAGATATCCCCAGAGGTTAAGGAGTTATCTCCGGAGCTGCCCAGCCATTCTTGGAATATAGATGGATGAGAGGATTAGCCTCTCCTTAGTTGGCTGTTGTTCCCTGTGCTGTAACAATGAAGATCTGGTTCTTTGTGCTAACTTTATACCTGCATCTTGTAGGATTTTACCAGAGTATTCTCTGTGTCTGAAAAAATCCCAGAGACGCTTGAGGACCCCCCCCCAGTCTCTCCCCATCGCTATTTGTTTTAGTGAGGTTCCCAGGGAGTTGGGCAGGGACCTTGTTAATGACAGTGGCTGGCATGACGAGTAGTGGAGATGTGAGTGAGTGTTCGTTGGTTTGTAAAAGATTCTTGTTTGAATCATCCTGGGTTTGTCGAAATAAACGTGTCCAAAACGTTCAGTGCTGTTTCACTAATTTCTAGGGTGAAACGGAGCTTAAGTTGGACTCCATTTGTCCAGGAGAAGAAAGCTGTGAGATCGTGTTCGCCTCCCATCATTACTCCAAAACTATCATCTATGTAGCGCCGGTAAATCCGCCGCTGGTCTGTACTCTTGCCTGGCCGCTTCATATGTTGTGTGTGTACAAATATTTCCGCGTTGGCTACGCTGCTAGATGCCCCAGTCACCATTCCTTTAATTTGTGTGTAGGTCTTCCCGTGGAAAGTCCTGATGGTGTCTCTTATGATATGTAGTATTGCCTCTTGTAGGAGCTCTATGGTCGGGGCTTCTAGAGACCTGCCTCCTGAAGTTCATGCAAGATCTTGTGGCCATGTCAAAAAATGTCGCCACTTGCCATGCTGCTTCTCGTTGCGGAATACTTGGGTACAAGGATATTGCATCAAGCGAAAATACACATATTTCTTGAGGCAAAAGGTCGCTATAGTTCCGCAAGCATTCAAGGAAGTCAGTAGTATCCTTTAGTCGTTCCGGGAGAAGGTTTAATAGCTGTGTGAGTAGCTCGGTACAGATGAGGTTAACAGGTTTTGTTGGTGCTTGGCAGCCCCTCAACACTGGTCAGTCTGGCCATGAGCCTGTTCTAACCTGTCTTTATGGATTTTTGGGGAGGCTGTACAGAGCCGTAACTTTCGATGGAAAGTTAAGAAAAATTATGTCGTCTCTGCTGTGAGACACCTTCCTACTCCCTGGGACTCCGACTGAAAATATAGTCAGTGATGGCGAGAGACTAGAGGGTATTCTTTAGTGTCTAGGGGATTTTTTCAGACACAGTGGATACCCAATAAAATCCTACAAGATACATATAGAAAGTTTGCACAACGAACCAGATGTTCATTACTACAACACAGGGAACAACAGCCAACTAAGGAGGGCTAATCCTCTCATCCCTCTATTTTCCAGGAATTGCAGGGCAGCTCCGGAGATAACTCATTAACTGCTGGGGATAGCTAAGGAGGCCACACGGAAATCATCCATCATGGAAGAAATTCCCACAAGAAATATCCATGGTAGCTTGGTGTGGAGTTAAATCCTTAAATGACATCTTCGTGAAATCAAAATCTATCAAACCCAGACACACACCATAGGGTCAAGGAGACCCTCCAATATAACGAACCTTCCAATTGTATAAATTGCTTGACAACACTGCACTGACTGCGAGTTCTCCGCGATTTGTTTACATACTTCCAGTCGGAGGCAGTTGGGGTGTGGTGACAAAGTTAGAGACGTCGGAGATCATCCTGGGTTATAAAACGCCTTCCTTGTTACGAAACCCGACCGCTCAGTGGGTCAAGTTCCCGGTCGCCGCGATGTGACACATCCTCACCACATCATCCTCACCATCACGGCGAATCCGTCTACATACGAGGCCAGCTCCTGGACCCCATTCATGCTGGGAGTCTCGGTCTAAACTATTCTTAGTTCGAGGCCTTCTCACAAGTGTCAAAGTGGAAGCAAGCCCAGGTAAGAACGGGAGCACAGACAGGATGTCCGCCCCTTCTCGTGCTCAGAAGTGAAGGGACGAGTGGCTGCCAGTCGGCGTCTTCTGGGTGTGACGTCACCGTCTTGCAGGATGCTGACTAGTCCACACCGCCTTCTCTTGCTCAGTTTATACTCGCAAGCTCCTAGCATTTCCTGGGGCATCCCCACCTCGTCCAGGAAGAGGTACATCAACTTCTGAGCCTTCCTCATCCTCCTCCTCACAGTATGTCCTTAACTAGTCGTGAATCTAATTATTCTTTATCTTATTAACACGTTGAAGGCAGCCGAGGCTACGACCACTCACGTGAAGGCAGCCGAGGCTACGTCCACTCACGAGAAGGCAGCCGAGGACACGTCCACTCACGTGAAGGCAGCCGAGGCCACGTCAACTCACGTGAAGGCAGCCGAGGCCACGACCACTCACGTGAAGGCAGCCGAGGCCACGTCCACTCACGTGAAGGCAGCCGAGGCCACGTCCACTCACGTGAAGGCAGCCGAGGCCACGTCCACTCACGTGAAGGCAGCAGAGGCCACGTCCACTCACGTGAAGGCAGCCGAGGCCACGTCCACTCACGTGAAGGCAGCAGAGGCCACGTCCACTCACGTGAAGGCAGCCGCGGCCACGTCCACTCACGTGAAAGCAGCCGAGGCCACGACCACTCACGTGAAGGCAGCCGAGGCCACGTCCACTCACGTGAAGGCAGCCGAGGCCACGTCCACTCACGTGAAGGCAGCCGAGGCCACGTCCCACTCACGTGAAAGCAGCCGAGGCCACGACCACTCACGTGAAGGCAGCCGAGGTCACGTCCACTCACGTGAAGGCAGCCGAGGCCACGACCACTCACGTGAAGGCAGCCGAGGCCACGTCCACTCACGTGAAGGCAGCCGAGGCCACGACCACTCACGTGAAGGCAGCCGAGGCCACGATCACTCACGTGAAGGCAGCCGAGGCCACGACCACTCACGTGAAGGCTAGCCGAGGCCACGACCACTCACGTGAAGGCAGCCGAGGCCACGACCACTCACGTGAAAGCAGCCGAGGCCACGACCACTCACGTGAAGGCAGCCGAGGCCAACGTCCACTTCACGTGAAGGCAGCCGAGGCCACGACCACTCACGTGAAGGCAGCCGATGCCACGTCCACTCACGTGAAGGCAGCCGAGGCCCACGACCACTCACGTGAAGGCAGCCGCGGCCACGTCCACTCAGCGTGAAAGCAGCCGAGGCCACGCCCACTCACGTGAAGGCAGCCGAGGCCACGTCCACTCACGTGAAGGCAGCCGAGGCCACGTCCACTCACGTGAAGGCAGCCGAGGCCACGTCCACTCACGTGAAAGCAGCCGGAGGGGCCACGACCACTCACGTGAAGGCAGCCGAGGCCACGTCCACTCACGTGAAGGCAGCCGAGGGCCACGACCAATCACGTGAAGGCAGCCGAGGCCACGTCCACTCACGTGAAGGCAGCCGAGGCCACGACCACTCACGTGAAGGCAGCCGAGGCCACGACCACTCGTGTTCATAACACCAATGGATAACAAACTGGCCTCGGGTCTCCACCTCTGACACGCTACCAGTCAGCAGAAGGGAGACATTGTATTGGAAGTCCGAAGACAGACATGTTCTCATTAATTGTATGTTGAACAGGCAATGTCTCACACACCTTGTGAGAGCCTTGGTCTTGTCTCACACACACACACCTTGTGAGAGCCTTGGTCTTGTCTCACACACACACACACACCTTGTGAGAGCCTTGGGTCTTGTCTCACACACCTTGTGAGAGCCTTGGTCTTGTCTCACACACACACCTTGTGAGAGCCTTGGTCTTGTCTCACACACCTTGTGAGAACCTTGGTCTTGTCATCACACACCTTGTGAGAGCCTTGGTCTTGTCTCACACACACACCTTGTGAGAGCCTTGGGTCTTGTCTCACACACCTTGTGAGAGCCTTGGTCTTGTCTCACACACCACACCTTGTGAGAGTCTTGGTCTTGTCTCACACACCTTGTGAGAGCCTTGGTCTTGTCTCACACCCTACACCTTGTGAGAGCCTTGGTCATGTCTCACACACCTTGTGAGAGCCTTGGTCTTGTCTCACACACACACCTTGTGAGAGCCTTGGTCTTGTCTCACACACACACACAAACCTTGTGAGAGCCTTGGTCTTGTCTCACACACACACACCTTGTGAGAGCCTTGGTCTTGTCTCACACACAACACACACCTTGTGAGAGCCTTGGTCTTGTCCTCACACACCATATGAGAGCCTTGGTCTTGTCTCACACACACACCTTGTGAGAGCCTTGGTCTTGTCTCACACACCTTGTGAGAGCCTTGGTCTTGTCACACACACACACATTGTGAGAGCCTTGGTCTTGTCTCACACACACACACACCTTGTGAGAGCCTTGGTCTTGTCTCACACACAGAGACACACACCTTGTGAGAGCCTCGGTCTTGTCTCACACACCTTGTGAGAGCCTTGGTCTTGTCAAACACACACACCTTGTGAGAGCCTTGGTCTCGTCTCACACACACACACCTTGTGAGAGCCTTGGTCTTGTCTCTCACACACACACACACCTTGTGAGAGCCTTGGTCTTGTCTCACACACACACCTTGTGAGAGACCTGGTCTTGTCTCACACACACACCTTGTGAGAGCCTTGGTCTTGTCTCACACACACACATTGTGAGAGCCTTGGTCTCGTCTCACACACACACACCTTGTGAGAGCCTTGGTCTTGTCTCTCTCACACACACACACCTTGTAAGAGCCTTGGTCTTGTCAAACACACACACCTTGTGAGAGACCTGGTCTTCTCTCACACACACACATTGTGAGAGCCTTGGTCTTGTGTCTCTCTCTCCCACACACACACACACACACACACACACCTTGTGAGAGCCTTGGTCTTGTCTCACACACACACCTTGTGAGAGCCTTGGTCTTGTCTCACACACACACACACACACACACCTTGTGAGAGCCTTGGTCTTGCCTCACACACACACACCTTGTGAGAGCCTTGGTCTTGTCTCACACACACAGACACACACACACACACCTTGTGAGAGCCTTGGTCTTGTCTCACACACCTTGTGAGAGCCTTGGTCTTGTCTCACACAGCTTGTGAGAGCCTTGGTCTTGTCTCACACACACACACACACACACACCTTGTGAGAGCTTTGGTCTTGTCTCACACACACACACCTTGTGAGAGCCTTGGTCTTGTCTCACACACACACACCTTGTGAGAGCCTTGGTCTTGTCTCACACACACACACACACCTTGTGAGAGCCTTGGTCTTATCTCACACACACACACACACACCTTGTGAGAGCCTTGGTCTTGTCTCACACACCTTGTGAGAGCCTTGGTCTTGTCTCACACACCTTGTGAGAGCCTTGGTCTTGTCTCACACACCTTGTGAGAGCCTTGGTCTTGTCTCCCTCACACACCTTGTGAGAGCCTTGGTCTTGTCTCACACACCTTGTGAGAGCCTTTGTCTTGTCTCACACACACACACACCTTGTGAGAGCCTTGGTCTTGTCTCACACATACACACCTTGTGAGAGCCTTGGTCTTGTCTCACACACACACACCTTGTGAGAGCCTTTGTCTTGTCTCACACACACACACCTTGTGAGAGCCTTGGTCTTGTCTCACACACACACACCTTGTGAGAGCCTTGGTCTTGTCTCACACACACACACACCTTGTGAGAGCCTTGGTCTTGTCTCACACATACACACCTTGTGAGAGCCTTGGTCTTGTCTCACACACCTTGTAAGAGCCTTGGTCTTGTCTCACACACACACACACACCTTGTGAGAGCCTTGGTCTTATCTCACACACCTTGTGAGAGCCTTGGACTTATCTCACACACACACACACACCTTGTGAGAGCCTTGGTCTTATCTCACACACACACACACACCTTGTGAGAGCCTTGGTCTTGTCTCACACACACACACCTTGTGAGAGCCTTGGTCTTGTCTCACACACACCTTGTGAGAGCCTTGGTCATGTCTCACACACCTTGTGAGAGCCTTGGTCTTGTCTCATACACACACACCTTGTGAGAGCCTTGGTCTTGTCTCACACACACACCTTGTGAGAACCTTGGTCTTGTCACACACACACACACACCTTGTGAGAGCCTTGGTCTTGTCTCACACACACACACCTTGTGAGAGCCTTGGTCTTGTCTCACACACACACACCTTGTGAGAGCCTTGGTCTTGTCTCACACACACACACACACCTTGTGAGAGCCGTGGTCTTGTCTCACACACACACACCTTGTGAGAGCCTTGGTCTTGTCTCACACACCTTGTGAGAGCCTTGGTCTTGTCACACACACACACATTGTGAGAGCCTTGGTCTTGTCTCACACACACACACACCTTGTGAGAGCCTTGGTCTTGTCTCACACACAGAGACACACACCTTGTGAGAGCCTCGGTCTTGTCTCACACACCTTGTGAGAGCCTTGGTCTTGTCAAACACACACACCTTGTGAGAGCCTTGGTCTCGTCTCACACACACACACCTTGTGAGAGCCTTGGTCTTGTCTCTCACACACACACACACCTTGTGAGAGCCTTGGTCTTGTCTCACACACACACCTTGTGAGAGACCTGGTCTTGTCTCACACACACACCTTGTGAGAGCCTTGGTCTTGTCTCACACACACACATTGTGAGAGCCTTGGTCTCGTCTCACACACACACACCTTGTGAGAGCCTTGGTCTTGTCTCTCTCACACACACACACCTTGTAAGAGCCTTGGTCTTGTCAAACACACACACCTTGTGAGAGACCTGGTCTTCTCTCACACACACACACATTGTGAGAGCCTTGGTCTTGTGTCTCTCTCTCCCACACACACACACACACACACACACACACCACACACACACACCTTGTGAGAGCCTTGGTCTTGTCTCACACACACACCTTGTGAGAGCCTTGGTCTTGTCTCACACACACACACACACACACACCTTGTGAGAGCCTTGGTCTTGCCTCACACACACACACCTTGTGAGAGCCTTGGTCTTGTCTCACACACACAGACACACACACACACACCTTGTGAGAGCCTTGGTCTTGTCTCACACACCTTGTGAGAGCCTTGGTCTTGTCTCACACAGCTTGTGAGAGCCTTGGTCTTATCTCACACACACACACACCTTGTGAGAGCCTTGGTCTTATCTCACACACACACACACACCTTGTGAGAGTCTTGGTCTTGTCTCACACACACACACACACACACACACACACACACACACACACACACACACACACACACACACACACACACACACACACACACTTGTGAGAGCCATGGTCTTGTCTCACACACACACCTTGTGAGAGCCTTGGTCTTGTCTCACACACACACACCTCGTGAGAGTCTTGGTCTTGTCTCACACACACACACACACACCTTGTGAGAGCTTTGGTCTTGTCTCACACACCTTGTGAGAGCCTTGGTCTTGTCTCACACACCTTGTGAGAGCCTTTGTCTTGTCACACACACACCTTGTGAGAGCCTTGGTCTTGTCTCACACACACACCTTGTGAGAGTCTTGGTCTTGTCTCACACACACACACCTTGTGAGAGTCTTGGTCTTGTCTCACACACACACACACACACACACTTGTGAGAGCCTTGGTCTTGTCTCACACACCTTGTGAGAGCCTTGGTCTTGTCTCACACACACCTTGTGAGAGCCTTGGTCTTGTCTCACACACACACACCTTGTGAGAGCCTTGGTCTTGTCACACACACACACCTTGTGAGAGCCTTGGTCTTGTCTCACACACACACCTTGTGAGAGCCTTGGTCTTGTCTCACACACACACACCTTGTGAGAGCCTTGGTCTTGTCTCACAAATACACACCTTGTGAGAGCCTTGGTCTTGTCTCACACATACACACCTTGTGAGAGCCTTGGTCTTGTCTCACACACCTTGTAAGAGCCTTGGTCTTGTCTCACACACACACACACCTTGTGAGAGCCTTGGTCTTATCTCACACACCTTGTGAGAGCCTTGGTCTTATCTCACACACCTTGTGAGAGCCTTGGTCTTATCTCACACACACACACACACCTTGTGTGAGCCTTGGTCTTATCTCACACACACACACACACACCTTGTGAGAGCCTTGGTCTTGTCTCACACACACCTTGTGAGAGCCTTGGTCATGTCTCACACACCTTGTGAGAGCCTTGGACTTGTCTCACACACACACACCTTGTGAGAGCCTTGGTCTTGTCACACACACACACCTTGTGAGAGCCTTGGTCTTTTCTCACACACACACACCTTGTGAGAGCCTTGGTCATGTCTCACACACCTTGTGAGAGCCTTGGTCTTGTCTCATACACACACACCTTGTGAGAGCCTTGGTCTTGTCTCACACACACACCTTGTGAGAGCCTTTGTCTTGTCACACACACACACACACCTTGTGAGAGCCTTGGTCTTGTCTCACACACACACACCTTGTGAGAGCCTTGGTCTTGTCTCACACACCTTGTGAGAGCCTTGGTCTTGTCACACACACACACACACACACACACACACACACACACACACACACACACACACACACACACACACACACACACACACACACACACACACCTTGTGAGAGCCGTGGTCTTGTCTCACACACACACACCTTGTGAGAGCCTTGGTCTTGTCTCACACACCTTGTGAGAGCCTTGGTCTTGTCACACACACACACACATTGTGAGAGCCTTGGTCTTGTCTCACACACACACACCTTGTGAGAGCCTTGGTCTTGTCTCACACACAGAGACACACACCTTGTGAGAGCCTCGGTCTTGTCTCACACACCTTGTGAGAGCCTTGGTCTTGTCAAACACACACACCTTGTGAGAGCCTTGGTCTCGTCTCACACACACACACCTTGTGAGAGCCTTGGTCTTGTCTCTCACACACACACACACCTTGTGAGAGCCTTGGTCTTGTCTCACACACACACCTTGTGAGAGACCTGGTCTTGTCTCACACACACACCTTGTGAGAGCCTTGGTCTTGTCTCACACACACACATTGTGAGAGCCTTGGTCTC
>NC_091194.1:33466374-33628874 GCF_040958095.1 Procambarus clarkii
AGGGCTCTGTACTTGAACCCATCCTGTTTCTGTTATATGTAAACGATCTTCCAGATGATATAGAAACCTTCCTCTCAATGTTTGCTGATGATGCAAAAATTATGAGAAGAATCAAGACAGATGAAGATAGGCAGAGACTACAGGACGACTTGGATAAACTGGATTAATTCGTCTAGAAAATGCCTACTAAAGTTTAACTTAGGAAAGTGTAAATTAATTGTATTAGGCGATGGGAGCAGGAGGCTGAACAGAAGGTACCATCTGGGAGGTGAAATTTTGCAAGAATCAATAGAGAGAACGATCTGGGGTTGAACCTGTCACAACGAACCTGTCCCCAGAGGTCCACATCAAAAGGAAATCATCAAAGCATATGCTAGATTGGCCAACATAAGATCTGCCTTTAGAAACTTGTGAAATAATCGTTCAGGACCTTGTATACCACTTATGTCAGACCAGTCCTGGATCATGCAGCTCCAGCCTGGAATCCATACCTAGTTAGTTGCAAGGCAAAGTTAGAGAAGATTTAGAGATATGACACCAGAATAGTCTCAGAACTGAGAGATATGATCTACGAGGAAAAACTATGCAAGCTAAACATCACGACTCAGAAGACAGAAGAGTAAGGGGAGACACGATCATCACCTTCAAATTCTCAGATGAATTGACAGAGTGGACAAAGACAAACTATTAACTGAGTGGAACACAAAGGGACTCAGGTGGAAACTTAATACCCATAAGAGCCACAGAGACATTAGAAATAATTTAGTCAGTGTCAGAGTAGTTAAAAAATGGAATTCATTAGGCAGTGATGACGTGGAGGCAGACTCCATATACAGTTTCAAATGAAGATTTGATAGAGCCCAATAGGCTCCAGAATCTGTACACCAATTGATTGAAAGTTGAGAGGTAGGAAAAAAAGCCAAAGCTCAACGGCCGAAAGCACAACTAGGTGGGTTCAACTAGGTGAATACACACCACACACCACACACACACACACACACACACACACAACACACACACAACACACACACACACACACACACACACACACACACACACACACACTCACACACACACACACACACGCGCGCACACACCCACACACACATACACATAACATACACACACACAGAATCTTTCTCTCTCTCTCTCTCTCCTCTCTCTCTCTCTCTCTCTCTCCTCTCTCTCGTCTCTCTCTCTCTCTCTCTCTCTCTCTCTCTCTCTCTCTCTCTATCTCTCTCTCTCTCTCTCTCTCTCTCTCTCTCTCTCTCTCTCCTCTCTCTCTCTCCTCTTCTCTCTCTCTCTCTCTCTCCCCCTACACCCCCCCACCAACACACACCCACTACACACACACTCACTCACTTTCCTCCAACAAAGTTGGAGGAAACAAACAAGACCAGCTATACATGGAGATGATTGCTCATGCATGGAAGGAAATCAGTGGGGAAATTGAAGGACACGAGGGGAAACTATAAGTAGGCTGCAGATAGAACTGAGTGCAGCCCAAGAGAAGATAAAAAACTCTAAAAGCATGCCCCTTTCAGACTCTGGCTCAGGTAAACAACCCCCAGGTAATAGGGGATGTAGCAATAGCAGGCACCGCTACAATGGGTGCCACCTTTTCTGAAATACTGAAGAGTCCCGATGCCATGTTCACAGTCAAGGAAGTTGTAATGAAAGCAGTAACTTCACAGGAGGCAGCGAGATGCACGAGCCAGCTAATGGAAAGGAAAAGAGCTGTAGTAGTGGTAGGTATTAAAGAACAAGAGGGTTCCAATCAAGAAAGAAGAATGGAGGACTCAGGACAAAGCTGCAGTGTCATGGATACTTAAGGAGATAGGAATGGAAGGGGCTGAACGAGACATAGAACAGTTTTTCCGGATTGGCCAGTACAACAAAGACAAAAAAGAGATTGATCAAGGTAGTATTCAGGAACGAGGCCATTAAAGAGGACATGCTAGTAAATAAGAACAAACTGAAAAATGCAAGGAATTACAAAGATGTTATACCTTCAGAGTGAAATGACCAGAGACGAGATAATAAGGGCAGCAGATGCAAGGAAAAGGCGCATCGAGAGGGAAGGGAGCCAGGGAACTTCAGCCTCCAACCCAGCAATCCCAGAGGGGAGTTCGGGAACCTCAATCCAGCAATTTAGGAACCCCAGAGTGGACTGCAACACCCCAACTCACCACCCTTAAGGCCCCTCCTACCCCCAGCACATACCCTTCCTTGGCATTGCACAATGCCCACCATATCACCCAAATCTTCCCTCCCCCCTTACCCCCAGTATCCCCTACCTTTCCATCCCCTGGTCTTCTTCCTGGCCCAAGCAGGCCCAGACGAGACCTAAGCCCTCCATCCCCTCACCGGACCTCCCCCCAAACTCCTGTCAATTACACCACAGGAGGGAGTGCCATCACCCCGAGCAAATCCTGCCACCCAACCCCCGTGCACTCCCTGCCCCTTCACCCCTAGGAATTCTTCCTGACCCAAGCAGGCCTTGGCAAGACCTAAGCCCTCCATCCCTCACCCCATCTTCCCCTAAACCCCTGGCAACTACCTCACAGGAGGATGAGCCTACCCAAGAAGCAATGCCCATTCAACAACTTCCTACACTTGTGGGGAAAGAGAGTAAAAATGGATTGTAGGAAAGTGAGCTTCAGGTATGTACTCAAACATCTGTGGGATTACCAATATAGCAGTGAACTGGCAGAAAGGGTACAGAAAGAGAACCCAGATGTAATAGGACTCACAGAAACAAAATTGTCAGGAGTCATAACAGATGCTGTGTTTCCAAAGGACTACCAGATAGTGAGGAAAGAGAGGGAAGGGAGAGGAGGTGGAGGAGTGGCCCTGCTGATAAAGAAGGACTGCAGTTTTGATAAGTTAGAAATTTCGAAAAAGAAACATAGGTGGAAAAGTAGTACCCAACTGAGCTACAGGGACGTTTGAAACAACTTTTTTCTGTGTCAGAGAAGTTAACAGATGGAATGCATTAGGCAGCGGAGTGGTGGAAGCAGTCTCAAAGCAGTCTTCATTCAGTTTGTCTAGGTCATCTTGTAGCCTCCTACTATCCTCCTCTGTTTTAATCCCCCTCATAATTTTTGCATCATCAGCAATCAATGAGAGGAACTATTCTATACCCTCTGGGAGATAATTTTCATATATCAGAAAGAGTATAGGTCCAAGGACTGAACCCAACGGGACTCCACTGGTGACGTCTCGCCAATATGAAGCATCACCCCTCATTGTGACTCGCTGTCCTTCTGTTTCTTAGGTACTCCTTTATCCAATGGAGTACTTTCCCTTTCACTCCTGCCTGCAAATGGCAAATATGGCATTTGCAGCTAAATTTTCAGCCTGCTTTTTCTCCAGCTTTTTCACTAGCATCTGTGAGGTACTGTATCAAAGGCTTTCTGTCAATCCAAAAATATGCAGTCTGTCCACCCCTCTTTTTCTTGCCTGATTTTTATTGCCTGGTCATAGTATTCAATTAATCCTATGAGGCAGAACTTGCAATCCCTGAGCCCATGTTGATGCTGTGTTACAAAGTTCTTTAGCTCCAGATGTTCCACTAGCTTTTTCGCACAATTTTCTCCATCAGCTTTGCATGGTATGCAAGTTAGGGACACTGGTCTGTAGCTCGGTGCTTCCTGTCTATCCCCCTTCTTGTATATAAGGACTACATTACCAATATTCCAATTTTTTGGCAATTTCCCTTTTACCAGTGATTTGTTATACACTATGGAGAGTGGTAGGCACAGCGCTTCTGCTCCTTTCTTTAGTATCCATGGGGAGATTCCATCTGGGCCTATAGCCTTTGTCACATCCAACTCTAGGAAGAGTTTCCTTTCATCCCCACTGATAATCTCAAACTCTTTTAGTGGTTCCTGGTTAACTATTCCCTCTCTCATCTGTGGAACTTCCCCTTGCCCTAATGTGAAGACCTCCTGGAACTTCTTATTCAGTTCCTCACACACTTCCTTGTCGTTTGTAGTGAATCTGTCTGCCCCTATCCTAAATTTCATTACCTGTTCCTATACTGTTGTTTTTCTCCTGATGTGGCTGTGAAGCAATTTAGGTGGAATCTTTGCCTTGCTTGTGATGTCATTTTCGTATTGCCTTTCTGCCTCTCTTCTCAACCTGACATATTCATTCCTGGCACTCTGGTATCTTTCTCTGCTCTCGAGTGTCCTGTTGTTTCTAAAGTTTCTTCACGCCCTTTTACTTTGCTGATTAGCTAGCTTACATCTGGTTAAACCATGGGTTTCTCATATGCCTTTCGTTGTTTTCCTTTGGGACCGGGACAAACTTGTCTGCTGCCTTTTTACACTTCTGTGTGATGGAGTCCATCATGTCTTGGGCCGTCTTTCCTCTGAGCTCAGTTTCCCATGTTATGTCTGTTAGGAATTTCCTTATCTTTTCATAGTTTCCCTTTTGGAATGCCAGTCTTTTGTTTTCAGTTCCCCTTCTCGATTTTCTTAACCCTTCTTCAACCAGATACTCAAACGTCAGTACACTGTGGTTGCTCATTCCTACCGGGACCTCGAAACCGATATCCCTTATGTTAGAGTCGTTCAGAGTGAAGACTAGGTCAAGTCTTGCTGGTTCATCGTTTCCTCTTATCCTAGTGGTTTTCCTGACATTCTGGCTTATGAAGTTTCTTGTCGCCACTTCCAGTAGTTTCGCTCTCCACGTATCCTCACCTCCATGCGGTTCCTCGTTCTCCCAGTCAGTCCTTCCACGATTGAAGTCCCCCATGATGAGCAGATGGGATCTATTTCTACAAGCCGCAGAGGCTGCCCTTTCAATTATAGTGTTAACTGCCATGTTGTTGTTGTCATACTCTGGCCTGGGTCTTCTGTCATTGCGTGGCGGTTTATATATCACTGCTACTATTTTTCTTGGTTCTCCCTTTATCATGGTTCCTGTTATGTAGTCTTTGAATCCCTCACAGCCCGGGAAAGCCATCTCCTTGAAACTCCATTCCTTTCTCATTAGTATGGCCACTCTGCCTCCTCCTCTACCTTCCCTCTCATTCCTTATAACTGTGTACTCCTGGGGAAACACTGCATACGTTATGATTTCTGAGAGTTTTTGCTTCTGTGAGTCTGATTACATCTGGGTTTAATTCCTGTGCTCTTTCTATTAGTTCTCTTGCCTTGCTTATAATCCCATCTATATTCGAGTACATCACCCTGAAACTGACTCTCTTCTGTCCTTCCTCAGTGTCTGATGACTCCCCTTAATCAGGAAAGAAGGGAGGGTTCGGGATGGGAGGGCCTAAGGAGGAGGACCTGGGGGATCTGGGGTTTGCGGGGGCTGGGAGGATTTGGTACGGGTAGGGTGGAGGAGGAGAGAGGGCTTGCGGGGATGAGGGAGAAGAGTGGGCATGGGGGGGGGAGAGTGAGAGGGGGAGGTTTGGGGGTAGGTGGGTTGGGGAGGCATGGGGGGTATGAGAGGAGGGAAGGCCAGAGGGGTATGGGAGGTGGGAGGGCTTGGGGGGGGTGAGGGGAAGGGAGAGCTGAGGGGGGTGAGGATGAAGGGAGGGCTAAGGGGGAGAAGGGAGGGCTTGATGGGTTGTGGGAGAAGGGAGGTCCTGGGGAGGGGGGTGAGTGGGGGAGGATGCCCTATGTGGGCACTTAATGGGGGGTTGGCAGGGGTTGGGGCAGGTAGGATGTCTATTGGGCAGAAGGCGGGGGGGGGGGGGGGGCTCCTCTCCTTGAAAGCTGTTAAACTTCTTGTGGAGTGTTCCCCATTCCTCTCTGGGATTGTAGGGTTTGGGGTTGTGGTTCCCTGACTTCTTTCTTGCTCCCTGTGCTCCTTCCTCACATCTGCTGCCCTCATTCTCTCATCCCTTGTCATAGCCCTCTGCAGGAATACTTTTCTGAACATCGGTGCAGTTGCTAGTCTGCTCTTCTTTGCTAACAGGTCCTCTTTTGTGTTCTCGCTTATGAATACCACCTTTATTAATTGGTCTCTGTCCTTGTTGTACTAGCTAAGCCTGAAAACCTTTTTGATATTTTGGTCAGCCCTCTCCATCCTTACCTTGTTAGGGATCTTAGTAACTGCCTTTTTGTCCTTGTTTCTCCTCTCTGCTCGGTTGGTCCCTGATTGCTTCTTAATATCTGTTATTACTACTGCTCTATTTCTCTCTAATCAGCCAGCGAGTACATCTAGCTGCTTCCTGAGAAGAGGCCACTTCCATGGCAACTTCCCTTGCTGCAGACCTAGCTTCAAGGTTCTTTTAAACAATTCTGCAAATGAGGGTTGTATTGTAGAAGTCCCCTCTACAAGAACATTACCACCTTCCTGAGGGGTGGTTTGCGTCTGCTATTGAGTAGGATTCTCTCGCAGGCTTTTAATTTTCTCCTTTGCTGCCTTCAGCTCATCCTGCAGGCTGGTTACTGTCTCCCTCATTAACCTCATTCCTTTACTGAAATCTTTCCACATTTGTTCGATTATATCCTTAATCTAGACTTCCTGTTTTTCCCCTTCCTCTGGGAATGTTCCTGTCATATTTGTCCTCCTGCGTTTGTTTCCCTGAGTTAGCCTCTCTGCCATATTTTTCCCTATGAGAGAGAGAGAGAGAGAGAGAGGAGAGAGAGAGAGAGAGAGAGAGAGAGAGAGAGAGAGAGAGAGGAGAGAGAGAGAGAGAGGAGAGAGAGAGAGAGAGAGGAGAGAGAGAGAGAGAGAGAGGCAGAGAGAGAGAGAGAGAGAGCAGAGAGAGAGAGAGAGAGAGAGAGAGAGTATGCGGGGGGGTGGGGGGGGGGGGGTTGGGGAGTTGTGCATAGTGGGAATGGGAGGGAGTGGGGGGGGCATGATTTGGGAGAGTGTAAGGCTTGGGAAGTTGGTGGGATGGGTGAGGTGAGAGGAAGTATTGACGGTCACCAGGACCTGTGTCTCATGGAAGTGTCAAGAACCTGTACCAGGAATAAGCGACCGAGAATTGTAGGTCCAAATATCCCAGATATATTTTGAATTAATTATTTAAAGACACTCAGTACACCTTATTGATGACCAAGAGAGGGGTACCTACCATCAGCTCACCCCAAGCAAGCACATCTAGGTGAGTTTGAGGAGATGTCCATATGATGGGGTTGGGTCGCCTGTCCTCTCCTGCTTCCCTGACATGCACGTGTTCCTGGCTGTTCCCATGTGTTCCTTGTATACTGTTCAGGTCCTATCTTCCTCACTGATCATTCAATCAATAAGCACAACATAGGATACGTTCCTAAACGGTGCACACTCTTTGGGGGATTGATCACTATGAATGCTATAATCCGCTTCACGAATAATACTCTGCAAGGCAGTTCGTAGGTCCTGGCTAAACAATCCCACGACATGCTACACTGATCTTGCCACTCAACCTTATTATTTTTTGTTAATTGATCTACCGTTTCTAGCTCACTATATACTTGATGTGTACACTCCTTGTGACAAAAACTGTTTCTTGTCTCCGTAACACTACAATGTCTAGAGACAATTGATGTTATCTGTGGACGACCACTGACACACGTGTGTCACCCATGGCGGACTGCGACTGACTGCCTGTGTGTGGTGTGTGTGTGTGTGTGTGTGTGTGTGTGTGTGTGTGTGTGTGTGTGTGTGTGTGTGGTGTGTGTGTGTGTGTGTGTGTGTGTGTGTGTGTGTGTGTGTGTATGTGTGTGTGTGTGGTGTGTGTGTGTGTGTGTGTGTGGTGTACTCACCTAGTTGTACTCACCTAGTTGTGTTTGCGGGGGTTGAGCTCTGGCTCTTTGGTCCCGCCTCTCAACCGTCAATCAACAGGTGTACAGATTCCTGAGCCTATCGGGCTCTATCATATCTACACTTGAAACTGTGTATGGAGTCAGCCTCCACCACATCTCTTCCTAATGCATTCCATTTGTCCACCCACTCTGACACTAAAAAGTTCTTTCTAATATCTCTGTGGTTCATTGGGCACTCAGTTTTCCACCTGTGTCCCCTTGTACG
Organism: Procambarus clarkii; assembly: GCF_040958095.1. Taxonomy (NCBI): domain Eukaryota; kingdom Metazoa; phylum Arthropoda; class Malacostraca; order Decapoda; family Cambaridae; genus Procambarus; species Procambarus clarkii. The sequence goes on from NC_091194.1 coordinate 33,474,349, forward strand.
TGTTCCCCTTGTGTTAAATAGACTGTCTTTATCTACCCTATCAATTCCCATCAGAATCTTGAATGTGGTGATCATGTCCCCCCTAACTCTTCTGTCTTCCAGCAAAGTGAGGTTTAATTCCCGTAGTCTCTCCTCGTAGCTCATACCTCTCAGCTCGGGTACTAGTCTGGTGGCAAACCTTTGAACCTTTTCCAGTTTAGTCTTATCCTTGACTAGATATGGACTCCATGCTGGGGATGCATACTCCAGGATTGGCCTGACATATGTGGTGTACAAAGTACTGAATGATTCTTTACACAAGTTTCTGAATGCCGTTCGTATGTTGGCCAGCCTGGCATATGCCACTGATGTTATCTGCTTGATATGTGCTGCAGGAGACAGGTCTGGCGTGATATCAACCCCCAAGTCTTTTCCTTCTCTGACTCCTGAAGAATTTCCTCTCCCAGATGATACCTTGTATCTGGCCTCCTGCTCCCTACACCTATCTTCATTACATTACATTTGGTTGGGTTAAACTCTAACAGCCGACCATTCCTTCAGCTTGTCTAGGTCTTCTTGAAGCCTCAAACAGTCCTCTTCTGTTTTAATCCTTCTCATAATTTTAGCATCGTCTGCAAACATAGAGAGAAATGAATCGATACCCTCTGGGAGGTCATTTACATATATCAGAAACAAGATAGGACCGAGTACAGAGCCCTGTGGGACTCCACTGGTGACTTCACGCCAATCGGAGGTCTCACCCCTCACCGCAACTCTCTGCTTCCTATTGCTTAGATACTCCCTTATCCACTGGAGCACTTACCAGTTACACTTGCCTGTCTCTCCAGCTTATGTACCAGCCTCTTATGCGGTACCTTCACAGCCCTGAATATCCATCTCCTCAAAATCCCAGCCTTTTCTTACCAGCAGAGCTACACCACCCCCGCCTCTTCCTTCCCTCTCTTCCTCATAACATAATAGTCCTGTGGGAACACTGCATTTGTTATCGTTTTCGTGATCTTTGTTTCTGTGAGGGCTATTATATCTGGGTTTTCCTCTAGTACCAGTTCTCCAAGCTCATTTGCTTTATTTGTAATTTCATCTATGTTAGTGTACATCGCTTTGAGGCTCACTTTCTTCTGTCCCTTCTCAAATCGCATCCTTGGTGAGTGTTCTGCTGGTGGGGGAGGCTGTTCCATGGGTGTGAGGACCTGTGAGGTGGATAACAGGGTCTCAGAGGATACTGGGGATGAGGGGCGGGGGATCCAGTGAAGGGGGAGGGACAGGGAGGGTATGGGGTTGAAAGGGGAGGGAGGACGAGAAGGAAAAGGGGGGAGGGAAGACTCGGGAGGAGGGGAGGGGTAGAAGGGTGGGGATTGGGTGTTGGGGGAGGGAGATTTGGCTGAACATTTGAGTGGGGGCAGGGAGTGTTTGGGGTAGGGGGGTTTTCTATGCAGAGGAGGGAGGCAGGGTTGTCCTCCCTTCTGGTGTTACTGGGTAGCTGGTTGTGGGTTCCCCCCCTCGCCTCTGGGGTGTTGTGTTGGGAGCTGTGACTTCCTGGTTTTCCCCTCTCGCCCTGCGCCTCTTCCTTGCTTCTGCCGCCACGGCTCTCTCCTCCCTTGTCATGTCTCTCTGGAGGAATACATTTTTTAATTTTCCCACGTTTTTCTGGGAGCTCTTCCATGATAGGATCTTCTCCTTTGTGTTCTCGTTTGCAAACACTATCTTTATCATTCGGTCTCGGTCTTTGTTGTACCAGCCTAGCCTGAAAACCTTCTCAATGCTATGCTCAGCCCCTTCCATGTCTAGTGCCTTTATTACTTCATTCACTGCTGCTTTGTCCTTGTCATTCCACTCTGTCCTATTAGATCCTTCCTGCTCCTTAATACCCACAGCAACCACTGATCTGTTCCTTTCCAGCAGTTGGCTAGTGGAGCGTGCCGCCTCCTGTGAGGTGGCTGCTTTCATGGCCACCTCCATCACTGCAGTCATTACTTCAGAGTTATTTTTTTTAGTATTTCTGCAAATGTTGCTTTTATTGTGGCATTCTCATCCAAAAACCTATTACCACCTTCTCCCTGGATGGTTTTCTGATTCTCAGCCTCGATACCATTCTCTTTGAGGGCTCTAATCTCCTCCTTTGCTGCTGTCAGCTCACTTTTCAGGTTGCTTATTTCGTTCTTCATTTCCTGCATCATTTCTTGCATCTCACTCTTGATGTCCTCCAGAAACTGGGCGAACATTTCCTTCATCTCGTCACCTTAGCTCTTTCCTGTTCCCCTGGTACCTCTGGCTGCCATGCTTGACCCTGTTGGGATGGGGGAGGGAGAGAGAGAGAGAGAGGAAGAGAGAAAGAGAGAGAGAGAAAGGGAGTGATAAAGGGAGAGATAAATGGGTGGGTGGGGCCCAGCAAACACAAATCATCTACACAACGTTCGCCTATCTCTTCCCATAGGTGTGGGAATGATTTGCATTGAGAATGGTGCAGGAGAGCCTTTGAGAAACTTTTACTCAAAAAATCAAAACATAAAGGTTTAATTATAAATAGTTTTTCTACAATTATTTTCTTCCAAATGTAAAACAAATAGTTTTTACATGTTTAAATATAAAATTTATGGTGTTTTTTTGTAAAATTCATTAATAAATTGTGAATGATATATATTGGCTGAGTGAAACCTTTAAAATCCATTTAGTTATAATATGAACAGAAAAAAGTAGTTTTCCAAATTTTCTAAAAATCGCTCTTTTTAACACAATTTGACTCCTTATGCATTCCACTAAACACTAATATCATGTTTAAATATATAATTTATGTATTATTCCCTAAGATAATTTATATAAATTATAAAAGTTGCTGGAAAGTGGTGAGAAAGAATCTGAAAACGTTTTGTTGTCTTATATTGGCGTGTTCTTATTAACTAGAGTGAGTAAGAGTGAGCGAGAGTGGTAAGAGTGAGTAAGAGTGACTGAAGGTGAGTGAGAGTGCCAGAGAGTGTGTAAGTGTGAGTAAGAGTGAGTATAAGTAAGAGTGACTGAGAGTGAGTAAGAGTGATAGAGTGAGTAAGAGTGAGAGTAAGGGTGACAGAATGAGTAAGAGTGAGAGTAAAGTGATTGAGAGTAAGGGTGAGTATGAGAGTAAGAGTGATTGAGAGTTAGAGTGAGAGTAAGAGTGATTGAGAGTTAGTGAGAGTAAGAGTGATTGAGAGTAAGAGTGATTGAGAGTAAGAGTGATTGAGAGTAAGAGTGATTGAGAGTAAGAGTGATTGGGAGTAAGAGTGATTGGGAGTAAGAGTGAGAGTAGGAGTAAGAATGAGAATAAGAGTGATTGAGAGTAAGAGTGATTGGGAGTAAGAGTAAGAATGAGAGTAGGAGTGATTGAGAGTAGGAGTGATTGGGAGTAGGAGTGATTGGGAGTAAGAGTGATTGAGAGTAAGAGTAATTGAGAGTAAGAGTATGAGAGTAAGAGTGAGAGAGTGAGTATGAATGGGTAAGGGTGACTGAGAGTGAGTAAGAGTGACAGAGTAAGAATGACAGAGTAAGAGTGATAGAGAGTAAGAGTGACAGAGAGTAAGAGTGACAGAGAGTAAGAGTGACAGAGAGTAAGAGTGACAGAGTAAGAGTGACAGAGAGTAAGAGTGACAGAGAGTAAGAGTGACAGAGATTAAGAGTGACAGAGAGTAAGAGTGACAGAGTAAGAGTGAGTATGAGAGTGAGTAAGGATGACTGAGAGAAAGAGTAAGTAATAGTGCGTAAGAGTGATTGAGAGTTAGAGTGAGAGTAAGAGTGATTGAGAGTTAGTGAGAGTAAGAGTGATTGAGAGTAAAAGTGATTGAGAGTAAGAGTGATTGAGAGTAAGAGTGATTGGGAGTAAGAGTGATTGAGAGTAAGAGTGATTGGGAGTAAGAGTGATTGGGAGTAAGAGTGATTGGGAGTAGGAGTAAGAATGAGAATAAGAGTGATTGAGAGTAAGAGTGAGTAAGAGTAAGAATGAGAGTAAGAGTGATTGAGAGTAAGAGTGATTGGGAGTAAGAGTGATTGAGAGTAAGAGTGATTGGGAGTAAGAGTGATTGGGAGTAGGAGTAAGAATGAGAATAAGAGTGATTGAGAGTAAGAGTGAGTAAGAGTAAGAATGAGAGTAAGAGTGATTGAGAGTAAGAGTGATTGAGAGTAAGAGTGATTGAGAGTAAGAGTGATTGGGAGTAAGAGTGATTGGGAGTAAGAGTAAGAGTGAGAGTAAGAGTAAGAATGAGAATAAGAGTGAATGAGAGTAAGAGTGATTGGGAGTAAGAGTAAGAGTAAGAATGTGAGTAGGAGTGATTGAGAGTAGGAGTGATTGGGAGTAGGAGTGATTGGGAGTAAGAGTGATTGAGAGTAAGAGTAATTGAGAGTAAGAGTATGAGAGTAAGAGTGAGAGAGTGAGTATGAATGGGTAAGGGTGACTGAGAGTGAGTAAGAATGACAGAGTAAGAGTGACAGAGAGTAAGAGTGACAGAGAGTAAGAGTGACAGAGAGTAAGAGTGACAGAGAGTAAGAGTGAAAGAGTAAGAGAGACAGAGAGTAAGAGTGACAGAGAGTAAGAGTGACAGAGAGTAAGAGTGATAGAGAGTAAGAGTGACAGAGAGTAAGAGTGACAGAGTAAGAGTGACAGAGTAAGAGTGACAGAGTAAGAGTGACAGAGAGTAAGAGTGACAGAGAGTAAGAGTGACAGAGAGTAAGAGTGACAGAGAGTAAGAGTGACAGAGTAAGAGTGACAGAGAGTAAGAGTGACAGAGTAAGAGTGACAGAGTAAGAGTGATAGAGAGTAAGAGTGACAGAGAGTAGGAGTGACAGAGAGTAAGAGTGACAGAGTAAGAGTGACAGAGTAAGAGTGATAGAGAGTAAGAGTGACAGTGAGTAAGAGTGACAGGGAGTAAGAGTGACAGAGTAAGAGTGACAGAGAGTAAGAGTGACAGAGTGTAAGAGTGACAGAGTAAGAGTGACAGAGTAAGAGTGACAGAGAGTAAGAGTGACAGAGAGTAAGAGTGACAGAGAGTAAGAGTGACAGAATAAGAGTGACAGAGTAAGAGAGTGAGAGTGATTATGAGAGAGTTAAGAGTGTGAGGTGTGTGAGTGTAGCAGGCCAGGGAGGCAGGATGTGTGGTCACAGGCGAGGCCTAGGCCTCGTGATCTCTAATGTTGGTTTTTATATATATGTTGGATTTTTTGTCCTGTTTCAAATTATAATTATTTAGCAGGAATGTAATAAGATATTGCACAGTATTAATGTGACAATAATATATGCATTATTTCCTTGATAATCAAACTTGTTGTTCAAAGATAATATACAATCTTTGAAGGAAACATTTTGAGAGCGCGAGCTGGCAACACTGGGCTGGTGGGTGAGAGAGACATGGTTAGTTGTTCTCAGACCTTCAGTGGTGAAGGGTGTGTCCCAGCTGGCCGCCACCAGCCGCCACCCGCCGCCACCCGCCACCCACCACCAGCCGCCACCCGCCGCCCACCACCAGCCGCCACCCACCACCACCCACCACCAGCCGCCACCCGCCACCACCCACCACCAGCCGCCACCCGCCACCCGCCGCCACCCGCCGCCACCCGCCACCCGCCGCCACCCGCCGCCACCCGCCACCAGCCGCCACCCGCCGCCACCCGCTACCAGCCGCCACCCGCCGCCACCCGCCACCAGCCGCCACCCGCCGCCACCCGCCACCCGCCGCCACCCGCCGCCACCCGCCACCAGCCGCCACCCGCCGCCACCCGCCACCAGCCGCCACCCGCCACCAGCCGCCACCTGCCGCCACCCGCCACCAGCCGCCACCCGCCACCAGCCGCCACCCGCCACCACCCGCCACCCGCCACCCGCCACCACCCGCCACCCGCCGCCACCCGCCACCACCCGCCACCAGCCGCCACCCGCCACCACCCGCCACCACCCGCCACCACCCGCCACCCGCCACCACCCGCCACCAGCCGCCACCCGCCACCAGCCGCCACCAGCCGCCACCCGCCACCACCCACCACCCGCCACCACCCACCACCACCCACCACCAGCTGCCACCCGCCACCACCCACCACCAGCCGCCACCCCGCCACCACCCACCACCAGCCGCCACCCGCCACCACCCACCACCAGCCGCCACCCGCCACCACCCACCACCAGCCGCCACCCGCCACCACCCACCACCCGCCGCCACCACCCACCACCCGCCACCCACCACCAGCCGCCACCCACCACCACCCCACCACCAGCCGCCACCCGCCACCACCCACCACCCGCCGCCACCCGCCACCACCCGCCACCAGCCGCCACCCACCACCGCCACTCACCACCCGCCGCCACCACCCACCACCAGCCGCCACCAGCCACCGCCACCCACCACCGCCACCCGCCGCCACCACCCACCACCAGCCGCCACCCGCCACCACCCACCGCCACCCACCACCGCCATTCACGACCCGCTGCCACCACCCACCACCCGCCGCCACCCGCCACCCACCACCAGCCGCCACCCCGCCACCACCCACCACCAGCCGCCACCCACCACCAGCCGCCACCCGCCACCACCCACCACCCGCCGCCACCCGCCGCCACCCACCACCAGCCGCCACCCGCCACCAGCCGCCACCCGCCACCAGCCGCCACCCGCCACCACCCACCGCCACCCGCCGCCACCACCCACCACCAGCCGCCACCCGCCACCAGCCACCGCCACCCACCACCGCCATTCACCACCCGCCGCCACCACCCGCCGCCACCACCCGCCGCCACCCCGCCACCAGCCGCCACCCGCCACCAGCCACCGCCACCCACCACCGCCATTCACAACCCGCCACCACCACCCACCACCCGCCACCCACCACCAGCCGCCACCCGCCACCACCCACCACCAGCCGCCACCCACCACCAGCCGCCACCCGCCACCACCCACCACCAGCCGCCACCCGCCGCCACCCACCACCAGCCGCCACCCGCCACCAGCCGCCACCAGCCACCGCCACCCACCACCGCCACTCACCACCCGCCGCCACCACCCACCACTAGCCGCCACCCGCCACCAGCCACCGCCACCCACCACCGCCACCCGCCGCCAACACCCACCACCACCACCACCAGCCGCCGCCGCCACCACCACCCACCACCACCGCCGCCACCACCCATCACCGCCGCCGCCACCACCACCCACCACCACCGCCGCCGCCACCACCCATCACCGCCGCCGCCACCACCACCCGCTATCAGCCGTCACCGCCCGTTGCCACAGTCGCCACCGCAAGCCGCCACCGCCACCAGCCCCCCCCCCACCGCCGATCGTTACCACCCACCACAGCCGCCACCGCCCGCCACCACCCACCACAGCCGCCACCACCCACCACCCGCCGCCACCACCCACCACCACCAGCCGCCGCCGCCACCCACCACCCGCCGCCACAACCCACTACCACCACCAGCCGCCGCCGCCGCCACCCACCACCACCCACCACCACCAGCCGCCGCCGCCACCACCACCCATCACCACCGCCGCCACCACCACCCACCACCACCGCCGCCACCACCACCCACCACCGCCAGCCGCCACTACTCATCACAGACGCCGCCACCAGCCACCGCCCGCCACCACCGCCAGACACAGCCGCCAGTGTCCGCCACCGCCGCCACTGTCCGCCACCGCCGCCACTGTCCGCCACCGCCGCCACTTTCCGCCCGCCGCCACTGTCCGCCCGCTGCCACTATCCGCCACCGCCACCACTGTCCGCCACCGCCACCACTGTCTGCCACCGCCACCACTGTCTGCCACCGCCACCACTGTCCGCCCGCCGCCACCACTGTCCGCCCGCCGCCACCACTGTCCGCCCGCCGCCACCACTGTCCGCCCGCCGCCACCACTGCCGCCCGCTGCCGCCACTGTCCGCCCGCCGCCGCCACTGTCCGCCCGCCGCCACTGTCCACCACCGCCGCCGCCAAAGCCGCCACGGTCCGCCCGCCGCCACTATCCGCCACAGCCGCCACTATCCGCCACCGCCGCCACTGTCCGCCCGCCGCCACTATCCGCCACCGCTGCCACTGTCCGCCCGCCGCCACTATCCGCCACCGCCGCCACTGTCCGCCCGCCGCCACTATCCGCCACCGCCGCCACTGTCCGCCACAGCCGCCACTCTCCGCCGTACAGCCTCCCCTCTCTTCCGTTAGTAAATAATTTTAATTGTTAGTAAATAATAAAAGAAATATAAATTATTAGATTTTTTTTACCCTTCAATTGGTTTTAATATTAAAATTGAAAATAATAATATAATATAAAATATAATAAAAATAATATAATATAAAATATAATTTAATTTCAAGAAATTTATCTTTACACACAAAGATGTGAAAAGGGTTCAGATTATTGGCTCAAACCTTTCATAAGAGATTCATATTGGTATATGAATGGATTATGAATGACTCATGTTAGGAGTGTAAAGTTGCCACAACATCTCAAATTAGTGTTAGATACATATGTCTTGGTTATAAGTTTTGGAAACCTATTTAAGTCCACACACAATATCGTATCTGATACGATAAAACAAACGTTTCCAATACTTTCAAATACTTTCCAGATATGTTGTGGCAACCTAAAATTGTTTGCTGGGGGGGGATCCGACCCTTCCACTGAAGTGAGAAGAAAGTAGAAGGGGAGGGGGGGAGGAGATGAAGAGAGAGGCGGGAGGGAGAGAGGGAGAGAGGAGAGGGAGAGAGGGAGAGAGAGGAGAGGGACAGAGATGGAGAGGGAGAGAGTGGGTGAGGGAGAGAGCGGGTGAGGGAGAGAGTGGGTGAGGGAGAGAGCGGGTGAGGGAGAGAGGGGGGGGGAGGTGTGTGTGTGTGTGTGGGCAGAGAGGGAGGGGGAAGGAAAGAGAGGGAGGGAGAGGGGAGAGAGAGAGAGAGAGAGAGAGAGAGAGAGAGAGAGAGAGAGAGAGAGAGAGAGAGAGAGAGAGAGAGAGAGAGAGAGAGAGAGAGCAGGAGAGAGATAGTGGGAGTGGGGGAGAGGGAGTGGGAGAGAGGGAGAGTGGGGAGGAAAAGAGTGTGTGTATGGGCGATGTGGGGGACTGGGGGTGGGGGGGGGGCGGAGAAGGCGACTAGGTCAGGTCAGGTCAGATGGGGGGTCACGAGGGGGGGGGGATAGTAAGGTCCTGATCCCAGGTGTTAATGCCTTTTCCCCTGACTGAACAATTGTGTGTGTGTGTGTGTGTGTGTGTGTGTGTGCACGTGTGTATGTTTTAGCGTGTGCACACTTGTGTGCGTGTATACGTACGTTGGCGGGCATGCTTGTATGTGTCAAGATATCCCCTATGCGTAACCTCTGCCTAAATGAGCCACTCTGAGATTTTTAAATATATATGATATCCTGAACAAGAATTTGATAATATTTCACCTCAATCTGTACACCTGATTAATTGACCAGAGGGGGTACATACCAGTCTCCTCCCGCTCACACAACCAGATGAGTAAGGACGATGTATGATGGCGATGGTTATCCGTCGTTGTCTCCCACTAGGTGATTCACTAAGTGCTGGTAGATTGATGATGTCGGTTCTTCTCTGCCTACACAAAGCTCTGGAGTCAGTCACTGTATCGTTATGTGACAGTTCACTAATTCACTGTACCACTGATCACAGTCACCACTCAACAGCACAATCAGGTAGTTCCACGGCGGGGCGTCCCACCCGGTCAGGTCGCACACTAACATGCACCGGTGATGCCCTAGCTCCACTTTGGTTTCTTCGCCAAATCTTCGCACTATCGCTAGCGATATGACTATGCTATGTTGCACCCTGCTAGCTACACACTGCGAGAGGCCAAATACTATGATCTAGCCTCTATACTCCTTCAATGTCCCGAGAAATTGACGAATTTCCGCGGACCTCACTAATCGTGTGTCTCTCCTACCGTCTCCCGGCCTACCTCATTTCTATCATTTCTACACTTGAAGTCTCCACCACATCACTTCCTAATGCATTCCATTTGTCTAATACTCTGACACTGAATAAATTCTTTCTAACGTCTCTATGGCTCATTTAGGCACACAATTTCCACCTGTGTCCCTTAATGTGTGTGCCCCTTGTGTTAAATAGTTTGTCTCTATCTACTCTATCAATTCCTCTGAGGATCTTGTATGTGGTGATCATGTCCCCTCTAACGCTTCTGTCTCCCAGTGACGTGAGGTTTAATTCCCGTAGTTTCTCCTCGTAGCTCATACCTCTCAGCTCGGGTACTAGTCTGGTGGCAAACCTTTGAACCTTTTTCAGTTTAGTCTTATGCTTGACTAGATATGGACTCCATGCTGGAGCCACATACTCCAGGATTGGTCTGACATATGTGGTATATAATGTTCTGAAAGATTCCTCACACAAGTTTCTAAATGCCGTTCTTATGTTAGCCAACCTGGCATATGCCACTGATGTGATCCTCTTGATATGAGCTTCAGGGGACAGGTCTGGCGTGATATCAACCCCCAGGTCTTTCTCTCTCTCTGACTCCTTGAAGTGTTTCATCTCCCAAATGATACCTTGTATCTGGAGTCCTGCTTCCTACCCCTATCTTCATTACATTACATTTGCTTGGGTTAAACTCTAACAACCATTTGTTCGACCATTCCTGCAGCTTGTCCAGGTCTTCTTGAAGCCTCAAGCTGTCCTCCTCTGTCTTAATACTTCTCATAATTTTGGCATCGTCAGCAAACTTTGAGTGAAATGAGTCTATACCCTCTTGGAGATCATTTTCGTATATCAGAATCAGGATTAGGTCCGAGTATAGCCCTGTGGGACTCCACTGGTGACTTCACGCCAATCTGAGGTCTCACCCCTCACTGTAACTCTCTGCTTCCTATTGCTTAGGCCCTTATCCACTGGAGCACCCTACCAGTTACTCCTGCCTGTTTCTCCAGCTTATGCATCAACCTTTTATGGAGTACTGTGCCAAAGGCTTTCCGACAGTCCAAAAAAATGCAGTCTGCCCGTCCTTCTCTTTCTTGCGTAATCTATTAATTCTATTAAGCCAGTAAGGCAAGATTTACACTCCCTGAACCCATGTTGCTGAGTTGTCACGAAGTCTTGTCTTTCTAGATGTGGTTTTTCCTCAAAATCTTCTCCCTTATCATGCATGTTATACAAGTTAAGGACACTGGCCTGTAGTTCAGTGCCTCTTGGCTGTCACCCTTTTTGTATATTGGGACTACGTTAGCCATCTTCCATATTTCTGGTAGGTCTCCCGTTTTCAGTGACCTCCTATACACTATGGAGAGTGACAAACAAAGTGCTCCTCCACACCCTTTCAATACCCTTGGTGAGATTCCGTCCGGCCCAACAGCTTTTCTCAAGTCCAACTCCAATAGGTACTTCTTGACCTCATCTCTTGTAATTTCGAACCTTTCCTAGGTCGCCTGGTTTGCTGCCACCTCTCCTAGCGCCGTGACTTCTTCTTGTTCTATTGTAAAGACCTCCTAAAACCTTTTGTTGAGTTCCTCACACACCTCTTTGTCGTTCTCTATGTACCTGTCCTCACCCATCCTAAGTTTCATCACATATTCCTTCACTATTGTCTTCCTCCTGATGTGACTGTGTAGTAGTTTTGATTCGGTCTTGGCTTTGTTAGCTATATCATTTTCATACATTTTCTCAGCTGCTCTTTTCACACTAACATACTCGTTCCTGGCTCTCTGGTATCTCTCTCTACTCTCAGGTGTTCTGCTATTACGGAAGTTCCTCCATGCCCTTTTGTTCAGCTCCTTTGCTTTCATACATTCCCCATTAAACCATGGATTCTTCTTTTGCTTCTCAGTGTTTTCCTGTCGGGCCGGGACAAACCTGCTTACAGCCTCCTGACACTTTTGGGTGACATAGTCCATCATGTCTTGTACGGACTTGGTTCTGAGTTCTGTGTCCCATTGTATATTCCTTAGGAATTTATTCATCTCCTCATAGTTTCCCTTTCGGTACACCAGCACTTTGTTTCCCAGTTCTTTTTTGGGAGAGATAATTCCTAGCTCAACAAGGTACTCAAAGCTCAATACACTATGATCACTCATTTCCAAAGGGGCTTCCAACTTAACTTCCCTTATATCCGACTCATTTAGGGTAAATATTAGATCAAGCAAGGCTGGTTCGTCCTCTCCTCTCATTCTTGTCAGTCCCCTGACGTGTTGACTTAGAAAAATTCTTGTTGCCACGTCCAGCAGCTTAGCTCTCCATGTGTCAGGTCCACCATGTAGGGTCTCTGTTCCCCCAATCTATTTTCCCTTTGGTTGAAGTCTCCCATGATTAGTAGTCTGGATCCGTTCCTGCTAGCCACAGAAACTGCTCTGGTGGGGGGTTATATATCACTACTAATATAATTTTCTGTCCTCCAGTTGCTATGGTGCCGGATATGTAGTCACTGAAACCTTCACAGTTCTGATTTACCATCTCTTCAAAACTCCAACCTTTTCTTATCAGCAAAGCTACACCACCTCCTCCTCTCCCTTCTCTCTCTCTTTCCTCACTACATAGTAGTCCTGTGGAAACACTGCGTTTGTGTTTCCCTACTCATACACACACACAGTCCTGTGTGTGTGTGTGTGTGTGTGTGTGTGTGTGTGTGTGTGTGTGTGTGTGTGTGTGTGTGTGTGTGTGTGTGTGTGTGTGTGTGTGTGTACTCACCTAGTTGTACTCACCTAGTTGTGTCTGCAGGATCGAGCATTGACTCTTGGATCCCGCCTTTCGAGCATCAGTTGTTTACAGCAATGACTCCTGTCCCATTTCCCTATCATACCTGGTTTTAAAAGTATGAATAGTATTTGCTTCCACAACCTGTTCCTGAAGTGCATTCCATTTTTCCACTACTCTCACGCTAAAAGAAAACTTCCTAACATCTCTGTGACTCATCTGAGTTTCAAGCTTCCATCCATGTCCCCTCGTTCTGTTACTATTCCGTGTGAACATTTCGTCTATGTCCACTCTGTCAATCCCTCTGAGTATCTTATACGTTCCTATCATGTCCCCCCTCTCCCTTCTTCTTTCTGTTGTCGTAAGGCACAGTTCCCTCAGGCGCTCCTCATACCCCATCCCTCGTAGCTCTGGGACGAGTCTCGTTGCAAACCTCTGAACCTTTTCCAGTTTCATTATATGCTTCTTCAGATGGGGACTTCATGATGAGGCGGCATACTCTAAGACTGGCCTTACGTAGGCAGTGTAAAGCGCCCTAAATGCCTCCTTACTTAGGTTTCTGAATGATGTTCTAACTTTTGCCAGTGTAGAGTACGCTGCTGTCGTTATCCTATTTATATGTGCCTCAGGAGATAGATTAGGTGTTATGTCCACCCCCAGGTCTCTTTCACTCGTCGTTACAGGTAGGCTGTTCCCCTTCATTGTGTACTGTCCCTTTGGTCTCCTATCTCCTAGTCCCATTTCCATAACTTTACATTTGCTCGTGTTGAATTCCAGTAGCCATTTCTCTGACCATCTCTGCAACCTGTTCAGGTCCTCTTGGAGGATCCTGCAATCCTCATCTGTCACAACTCTTCTCATCAACTTTTCGTCATCCGCAAACATCGACATGTAGGACTCTACGCCTGTAAACATGTCGTTAACATATACAAGAAATAGAATTGGTCCCAGCACCGATCCTTGTGGTACTCCACTTGTTACTGTTCGCCAGTCCGACTTCTCGCCCCTTACCGTAACTCTTTGGCTCCTTCCTGTTAGGTAGTTCCTTATCCATACTAGGACCTTTCCCCCCACCCCCGCCTGCCTCTCGAGCTTGAACAGCAGTCTCATGTGCGGTACTGTATCAAAGGCTTTTTGGCAGTCCAGAAATATGCCGTCTGCCCAACCATCTCTGTCCTGTCTTATCCTCGTTATTTTATCATAGAATTCCAGAAGGTTTGTTAGGCACGATTTCCCTGTCCAGAACCCATGTTGATGTTTGTTCACAAACCTAATGTTCTCCAGGTGTGTAACCAGTCGTAGTCTAATTATTCTTTTCAGTATTTTACAGGGGATGCTTGTCAGTGATACAGGTCAATAGTTAAGTGCCTCCTCCCTATCACCTTTCTTGAAGATCGGCACGACATTTGCCTTCTTCCAGCAACTGGGCAATTCTCCTGACATAAGTGACTCATTAAAGATCATTGCCAGAGGCACGCTGAGGGCCTGTGCTGCTTCTTTTAGTATCCACGGTGATACTTTGTCTGGTCCAACTGCTTTAGTTGCGTCTAGAGTTGTCAACTGCTTCATTACCTCCTATGCTGTCACCTCTATATCTGATAGTCTTTCATCTAGGGTAACCCCTTCCAACAATGGGAGCTGCTCAGGCTCGGTAGTGAACACTCCATGGAAACTGGCATTCAGTGCCTCGCAGATTTTCTTGTCACTTTCAGTATATGCCCCCTCTGTCTTCCTTAGTCTTGTCACTTGGTCGTTCACCGACATTTTTCTTCTTATATGACTGTGTGGTAACTTAGGTTGTTTTTTCGCTTTGATTGCAATATCGTTCTCATAGTCCCTTTCCGATGTTCGTCTTATGTTAATGTAATCGTTCCTAGCTCTGTTGTATCTGATCCTGTTGTCCTCTGTTCTTTGTCTTTTGTACTTCCTCCACTCCCGCCTGCTGGCCATTTTTGCTTCCTGACACTGTCTATTAAACCATGGGTTATTATATTCCTTCTTATTTTTTCCCTTTACCGTTGGTATAAATCTCTCTTCGGCCTCCTGGCATTTCTGTATGACTAGGTCCATCATATCTTGGTCTGTTTTTCCTCTAATTTCTTCCTCCCACTGCACTTCACCCAGATAGTCCCTTATCCTCATATAGTCCCCTTTCCTGTAGTCAGCTCTCCTTTCCCAGATCTCTTGTCCCATGGTCATAAGTTTGAATTCCATCATGTAGTCAAAGACTAGGACACAATGGTCACTGGCCCCTAGAGGTATTTCATGCTCTAAATTCTCGATATCTTCTTCGTTCTGGGTGAAAATCAGGTCTAATAGGCTCGGTGCATCTCCTCTTTCCCTTGTGTCTTCCTTCACATGTTGTGTCAGGAAATTCCTGTCTATAACATCTACTAATTTTGCTCCCCACGTTTCGTTCCCTCCATGGGGATTCCTAGATTCCCAATTTATCTCTCCATGATTTAGGTCCCCCATGATCAGCAGCTTCGCTCTCATTCTGTGGGCTAGTGTTGCTGCCTTCTGCAGTTCATCTATACATGCTTTGTTGTTGTCATCATACTCCTGCCTGGGTCTTCTACTGTTTGGTGGGGGATTGTAGATTACCAAGATCACAATCTTCCTCCCATCTACTATCAGAGTTCCATGTATGAAGCTTGTGCACTCATTGGCAACTCGATTTCCCAGGTCTTCAAACTTCCATTTCCGCTTTATTAGGAGTGCTACTCCCCCTCCCTGTCTCTGTATCCTCTCTTTTCGTATCACCTGGTACCCTTCAGGAAAGATTGCATCTGAGATCATGTCATTAATTTTAGTTTCCACAATTACAACTATGTCAGGATCTGCTTCACTCACTCTTTCTTTTATCTCTTCTGCTTTATTAGATACCCCATCAGCATTGGTGTACCAAACCTTGAGATTCTTCATGGAAACTCTTGTACCAGAGTTCTCCCTTTCTCTGGGGGTCTGGGGGTATCTGGGGGGTGTCTGGGGGGTGACTGGGGGCAGGGGGGATCTGGGGGATCTGGGGGGTGTCTGGGGGATGACTGGGGGCGGGGAGGATCCGGGGGATATCCGGGGGGATCCGAGGGGTGTCTGGGGGGGTCCGGGGGGTGTATGGGGGGAGAAAGAGGTCAGGAGGGGTGCTTGGGGGGCTACTGAGGGCTGGGCTTCTAGGAAGGTAGGTAGGAGGGTCTGGGGTAGGGCCTGGGTAGATAGGTCTGGAGTAGGAAGGGCATACTGGGTCTGAAGATTAGGGAGGGAATAGAGGGGTTGGGAGATAGCGTAAGGTTGGGAGTCAGATAGAGGTTGTGAGGTTGGGAGGGGGAAGGATAGAGGGGGTGGGGGGAATCTCCCAACCCCCTTGCAAGGGTGGGGGGTCACATGGAAGGAGAGGGGATGAGGAGGGGTGAGGGCTGGGTAGGCTTTGGGTGTTGAGGGGATGAGGGCTGGGTGGGTCCTTTTGGTTGAGGGGATGAGGGCTGGGTGGGTTTTGGGGGTTGAGGGGATGAGGGCTTGGTGGGTTTTGGGGGTTGAGGGGATGAGGGCTGGACGGGTTTTGGGGGTTGAGGTGATGAGGGGGTCCTTGGAATGTGGGATGAATTTGACTGAAGTGGGGTCAGAGGGGTCAAGGGATGTGTTGGGGAGATAAGCAGGGGCGGCTGATTTGGGGAAGTGGTGACCTGAGAAGCAGGAGTGAGCTGGTTAGCATGAGGTGGATTAGCACTGGGGTGTGTAGCTACTCTCAAATGGGAAGAGTTGTATTGTTGTTTGCTTGCTCTGTGGGCAATCTGTTCCTCCTTCGACATGAATTTGTCAATATATACATTGTAGTAATTTTCGCTACCTCTGAGTAAGTGTTTGTGTTGTAGTATGTAATCCACTGCCTCTTCGTTAGTGAACTGTACCAGGACAGGTCGTTTCCTGTTACAGTTGTATGGTCCAATGCGTCGTTGGACTTGCACCTCATTCCCTGCCATCTGGGCTCTCATGTCTCTCAAGATCCCCTGTAGCTCCAAATCCTCAATCTCCATCCTTTCCTGCCTCGATGGTGCCCTGGCTTCAAGCAATCCATGGATTATGATTGTCCTCTTTCTCAGTTCAGGGTCATGCTGGTGGCCCTCTCCCTGGCTGACCCCCACCCCTCCGACACCCGCTACTCCACCTACTACTACTCCCCCTTCCCCTGCCAAGCTTCCCTTATTCCTGCCAAATTCATTAGTAAGCTTAGATATTTCTCCTTGCCATTCTACCCTGCTCTTCGTGATTTCCTCTTGAATATAATCCATAAACTCTTGTTTGAATCTTTGAACCTCGTCCTGTATCTTATTAAAGACTTCACTTTTAATCCCCTGGATTAGATCACCTATCCAAACATCCCTCTTCTCTACAAATTTCCCAATCATCTTCTCCACAAACCTATCTTCTTCCTCAATCATAATACTGTTGGACCTAGACACCCTTCCTGACCTAGTCATTGCTATAATCCAACCTTACGCACAGGGGTTCCAAGTATCTTACCATCCTGCTAACACAATAGGTGAGTGAATCTCCAATCGTCGTCCCACGTGGTGGTAGAAGGGTTGCTGCCGGAGGTGAGGTCACGCGGTCAGAGGCGATGAGGTCTGCACCACACTACACACTGCCACAGTACTTCCTCAACTATTTTGAATTACACTATTTAAACTGTTTTTCTTCACTACCTTATGGCTTTGGTCAAAACCCAAGGTTTTTTCATTCACTTGTACACACTTTTTCACTTCGAAGTTGCCTGATTACCCCTCCCACTCCACTAGTGAACCAGGAGCTCCCAACCCACGTCCACCCAACACGATGGTCACAAGAGAAGTGTCTTGTGTGTGTGTGTGTGTGTGTGTGTGTGTGTGTGTGTGTGTGTGTGTGTGTGTGTGTGTGTGTGTGTGTGTGCATGTGTGTGTGTATGTGTGTGTGTGTGTGTGTGTGTGTGTGTGTGTGTGTGTGTGTGCGTGTGTGTGTGTGTGTGTGTGTGTGTGTGTGTGTGTGTGTGTGTGTTTGTGTGTGTACTCACCTAGTTGTGCTTGAGGGGGTTGAGCTCTGGCTCTTTGGCCTCGCCTCTCAACTGTCAATCAACTGATGTAAAGATTCCTTAGCATACCGAGTTCAGGGCCTCGGCGCCATCTACATTCCAGGTGCCGAACTATAGCAGTTGACCCTCCCATTAATCGTAGTTTCCCATCTTCTAGTCTACTGTGTGGAAGGTGACGAGTAACCAGGGACAGGCGATGGTAGTCAGTGAAGTCGAGACAGTGGAAGAGTACTTGCGTTGGCTTGAAGATACTAGACAGTTGGGCTAGGTTAGCGCTGTGAACTTCACTCCTGGAAGGTAGTAGCCAGTGGGGCTAGGTGAATGCTGTGGTGGAGCGCTGTAGATTTCATTCCTGGAAGGTACTAGCCAGTGGGGCTAGTTGCGCAGTGCTGACTTTGCTAATTGAGCGTACCAGCGAGTGCGCTACGGAGGGGGAGCTCTTGAAGGCTTCTCCATAACTGCTGCTAGCGTAAGGGCTTGTGGTGCGTTGAAGACCTCGTCAGAGGAATATAGTGCCCGTCATCCGTGAAGCTATCTAGTGTGAGGGCTAGTGACGCCGCTCTGGATGACCTCACATACACTTGTAAATATTAATAGTGAAGAGCAATAATAACGGCTTAAGTGCTATTTTATTTATTTACCTTAAACAGTAAACTATATTTCCACAAAGGATAGGATCCTCTGAACGTAGAGGTTCCGGGAGGCCTTCACAATCGAACAGGGTAAGGTCACTGTGCTAGGAGAGAGGGCAGTAAACCAGGCGGCCTTGGAAGGATTTGAAATTACGAGAGTTAAGGTCAAGAGATTTGGATGTGAGAAAGGCTGTTGGTCTAGAGGGGTTCTCACCATGGGTATTGAAAGAGAGTGCAGAGGCACTTTGCTTGCCGCTCTCCATAGTGTATAGTAGGTCACTGGAAACGGGAGACCTACGAGAAACATGGAATACGGCTAATGTGGTCCCATTATACAAAAAAGGTGACAGACAATAGACACTGAACTACAGGCCAGTGTCCTTGACTTGTTTACCATGCAAAGTGATGGAGGCGATCGTGAGGAAAAACCTAGTAACACATCTGGAGAGTAGGGACTTCGTGACAAATCGCCAACATGGGTTCAGGGAGGGTAAATCTTGCCTACTGGCTTAATAGAATTGTACGACCAGGTGTCAAAGATTAAGCAAGAAAGAGAAGGCTGGGAGCATTTTCTTGGATTGTCGGAAAGCTTTTGACACAGTACCCCATAAGAGGCCGGTATATAAGCTGGAGTGACAGGCAGGAGTAACTGGTAAGGTGCTCCAGTGGATAAGGGAGTACCTAAGCAATAGAAAGCAAATAGTTAGTGATGTGTGAGACCTCAGATCGGCGTGAATTCACAAGTGGAGTCCCACAGGGCTTTATACTCGGTCCTATCTTGTTTCTGATATACGTAAATGATCTAGAGGAGGGGATAGACTCATTTCTCTAAATGTTTGCTGACGATGCCAAAATTATGAGAAGGATTAAGACAGAGGAGGACTACTTGAGTCTTCAAGAAGACTTAAACAAACTGAAGGAATGGTCGAACAAATGGTTGTTAGACTTTAACCCAAGCAAATGTATTGTAATGAAGGTAGGTGTAGGGAGCAGGAGGCCAGATACAAGGTATCATTTGGGTGATGAAATTCTTGAAGAGTCACAGAGAGAAAAAAACTTGGTGGTTGAAATCACGTCAGATCTGTCCAGTGATGCCCATATCAAGAGGATAACATCACCGGAATATGCCAGGTTGGCCAACATATGAACGGTATTCAGAAACTTGTGTAAGGAAAAATTTAGAACTTTTTATACCACATATGTCAGACCAATCCTGGAGTATGCAGCCCCAGCATGAAGTCCATATCTAGTCAAGCATAAGACTAAACTAGAAAAAGTTCAAAGGTTTACAACCAGACTAGAATCCGAACTGAGAGGTATGAGCTACGAGGAGAGACTACGGGAATTAAACCTCACGTCGCTGGAAGACAGAAGAGTTAGGGGGACACGATCACCACATACAAGATTCTCAAATGATTTGATAGGGGAAGGTAGAGACAGAGTATTTAACACAAGGGGCAGACGCACTAGGGGTCACAGGTGTAAATTGAGTGCCCAAATGAGCCATTGAGACGTTAGAAAGAATTTTTCCAGTGTCAGAGTAGTAGACAAATGGAATGCACTAGAAAGTGATGTGGCTGACTCCATACACAGCTTCAAGTGTAGATATGATAGAGTCCAGTAGGCTTAGGAACCTGTACATTAGTTAACTGACAGTTGAGAGGCGGGACCAAAGAGCCAGAGCTCAAACCCTGCAAGCATAACTAGGTAAGTACACACACGCACACATATATACATATATATATATACATATATATATATATATATATATATATATATATATATATATATATATATATATATATATATATATATATATATATATATATTGAACCCTTGAACACATATATATATATATATATATATATATATATATATATATATATATATATATTGTGACGGGAAAGTGTTGGAGTGTTGATGTTCGGCAGTCCTCCAATGGCAGGTGTCAATGCCTGGTCACACTTACAAAAAAAAAGATAGACTGCTTGTCTGTTGTCTGTGGTAAGTTAGAAAGAGGAACACGTAAAACACAAAGTATGAACAATGAAACTTTAATATTTACTTTAAACATAAATGAAAATAAAGACAAGTCCCGTGGCAATGAAAAGTGCAATTTAAATAACAAAGATAAATGCAAAAACACAATAGATAAAATGGTAATGGTAAAATGGTGCTGAGAATATTGGCTATAGCTGAGACCTCCCTTAGTATAAAAAAGCCAGAGAGTTTAGTATGCCTGAGAGAGATGTCAACTCTTAGAGCACAAAGAATATTCTGAAGTTGATGGGTGGTCCAAGTTCAGACATCGACTCGGGTAGATGGCGCCGAGGTGCAGTATGCAGGTGTGCGGTCGGTGAGTCACCAATCAGGAGCAGGCAGGCTGGGATGGGTAGTTGGCTGGTTGATGACGAGCCGGCATGGAGGGTGTGTGGAGTTGGGGGGTTTAGGGTATGTTTTACCTCCTGGTCAAAACGTTTTGTGCTACTGGTGGACGTATCTTGAATGTAGCATCTTATTCTTGAATAAAATATGTAACTTCATGTAGAGAAGAGCAGGCTCAATCTCTCTTGAAAGAGATTATCATCACAACTCTCCCCCGAAGCCTGCAGTTCCGGGTGAAGTTACGTCTTCAGGTGGTAGAGTGGTAGGTGGAGCAGCCTCTACCTCATAGACTCTGGAGAGGGCGTCTGCTATGATGTTGTCAGAACCCTTGATGTAGAAGATCTCCAGGTTGAAATTCTGCAGATATAAAGCCCATTGTAGAAGCCGTTGATTGTTGAATTGGGCTTGCTGCAGGAAGCGTAAGGGATTGTGGTCCGAGTAGATGATGGTAGACCGAGTACCTTGCAGGTACGGTTCGAAGTGCTGCACGTTCAGGACGATGGAGAGGAGCTTCTTTTCGAGCGTGCTGTAGTTCCTCTGGTGTGGTTCTAACTTGTAGCTGTAGTAGCTAACAGGTAGAATCTCCTCGCCTCGTTGTTGCATCAGGACGCCCCCGATGCCAGTACCACTGGCGCCGACATGGAGGATGAAAGGCTTCGTGATATCTGGCGAGGCGAGAAAGGGATTAGAACAGAGCAGGAATTTAAGTTGTTCAAAAGCAATGGTTTGTGAATGGTCTAATGATACCGTTGCTTGGGGCTGGTTAAAGTGATCAATGGTGTCGCCACCGTACTAAAATTCTTCACAAACCTACGGTAGTAGGAGGCAAGACCAAGGAAGCGCAGGAGCTGCTTCCTGGTGGTAGGCTGTGGGTACTGCTGGATGGCTTGGGTATGTATGTTTAACGGAGTTAACGGAGCTATGCTGCCACTCCCTATCTCATGGCCAAGATAATGCACTTTACCTTTGGCAAAGGTGGACTTGCCCAAGTTGATGGTGAGGCCGGCTGTCAGGAGCTTGGCAAACAATCGTTGCAGCTGGAGCAGATGTTCGCTCCAGGTGTTGGTTGCCACAACTATATCATCCAAGTAGGCGTAGGTGTTATCTAAGCCCTGGATGACGCGGTTGACAGCTCGCTGAAAGGTGGCCGGGGCATTACATAGTCCAAATGGAAGGCGTTCGTATCTGTAAAGGCCAAAAGGAGTGGTAAAGGCAGATATTTCCTTAGCTCGCTCCATCAAACATACTTGGTAATATCCTTTGAATAAGTCCAGCTTCGATAGGTACCGCGCATGACCAATGGCGTCAAGGATGTCATCTATTCTAGGTAAGGGGTACGCATCCTTGACAGTCACAAGATTCAATTTCCGATAGTCGGTACATAACCTCACCTTACCATGCGGTTTCGGCACCAACATGCAGGGTGAGGCCCAAGGGGACTCACAAGGGGTGGCCACCCCTTAATCCAGGAGGTACTGTACCTCAGCACGCATGACTTCCTTCTTACTCGGGCTGATTCGGTAGAAAGGTTGACGAATCGGTCGGGTGTCGGGGAGTAGTTGGATGTCGTGCTGAACCACATTACACTCCTGTGGATCATCGCTGAACAACTTCTGATGTTTCTTGAAGATTCTGATGAGAAGAGCACAATTACTGTACTGCAAATAGGTATGAAGATCAGTTAGGATTTCAGAGTTGGAAGTCACTGACTCAGTGTTAGTGCTTTCGGGAGAAGCAGGGAAGGTTTCACTGTGGAGGTATGGACCTCCATAGTCGAAAAACAATTCATGAAAACTTGGCCTATTAGGCAAATCGGGCCTTGCATAGTAGGCTGAGAAGTGCGTTCTGGCTACTAGGTACGACATATATATATATATATATATATATATATATGTCGTACCTAGTAGCCAGAACGCACTTCTCAGCCTACTATGCAAGGCCCGATTTGCCTAATAAGCCAAGTTTTCATGAATTAATGTGTTTTCGACTACCTAACCTACCTAACCTAACCTAACCTAACTTTTTCGGCTACCTAACCTAACCTAGCCTAAAAAGATAGGTTTGGTTAGGTTAGGTAGGGTTGGTTAGGTTCGGTCATATATCTACGTTAATTTTAACTTCAATAAAAAAAATTGACCTCATGCATAATGAAATGGGTAGCTTTATCATTTCATAAGAAAAAAATTAGAGAAAATATATTATTTCAGGAAAACTTGGCTTATTAGGCAAATCGGGCCTCGCATAATAGGCTGAGAAGTGCGTTCTGGCTACTAGGTACGACATATATATATATATATATATATATATATATATATATATATATATATATATATATATATATATATATATATACATATATATATATATATATGTCGTACCTAATAGCCAGAACGCACTTCTCAGCCTACTATTCAAGGCCCGATTTGCCTAATAAGCCAAGTTTTCATGAATTAATGTTTTTTCGTCTACCTAACCTACCTAACCTAACCTAACCAAGTTTTTTTTGGCTACCTAACCTAACCTTACCTATAAATATAGGTTAGGTTAGGTTAGGTAGGGTTGGTTAGGTTCGGTCATATATCTACGTTAATTTTAACTCCAATAAAAAAAAATTGACCTCATACATAGAGAAAAGGGTTGCTTTATCATTTCATAAGAAAAAAATTATAGTAAATATATTAATTCAGGAAAACTTGGCTTATTAGGCAAATCGGGCCTTGAATAGTAGGCTGAGAAGTGAGTTCTGGCTACTAGGTACGACATATATATATATATATATATATATATATATATATATATATATATATATATTAGTATATTTTGGTAGCAGTCTTTCCTGTAGACATATATTATTAAATATGACCGAAAAAGTAAGATTAATAATTCTAACACGAATTTTCTCAATCTTTCGTACATTACGCTTCACTGTTGGAGGTAAATCAAAAATTAATTCTCCAAAATTCATTTTTATTTCTAGTCTGACGCGACACGGGCGCGTTTCGTAAAACTTATTACATTTTCAAAGACTTTAGTTTCACAAATACACAACTGAATAGAACTTACATATCTCCGATTTTATATCTACATTTTGAGTGAGGTGGGAGGGGTGATGTGGCATTAACACAAGACAGAACAAGAGGGGATATTAATAGGGTATTAAAAGTATCAACACAAGACAGAACACAAACAATGGGTATTGAATAGAAGTGTTTATAGAAAGCCTATTGGTCCATATTTCTTGATGCTTCTATATTGGAGCGGAGTCTTGAGGTGGGTAGAATATAGTTGTGCAATAATTGGCTGTTGATTGCTGGTGTTGACTTCTTGATGTGTAGTGCCTCGCAAACGTCAAGTCGCCTGCTATCGCTGTATCTATCGATGATTTCTGTGTTGTTTACTAGGATTTCTCTGGCGATGGTTTGGTTGTGGGAAGATATTATATGTTCCTTAATGGAGCCCTGTTGCTTATGCATCGTTAAACGCCTAGAAAGAGATGTTGTTGTCTTGCCTATATACTGTTTTTTTTGGAGCTTACAGTCCCCAAGTGGGCATTTGAAGGCATAGACAACGTTAGTCTCTTTTAAAGCGTTCTGTTTTGTGTCTGGAGAGTTTCTCATGAGTAGGCTGGCCGTTTTTCTGGTTTTATAGTAAATCGTCAGTTGTATCCTCTGATTTTTGTCTGTAGGGATAACGTTTCTATTAACAATATCTTTCAGGACCCTTTCCTCCGTTTTATGAGCTGTGGAAAAGAAGTTCCTGTAAAATAGTCTAATAGGGGGTATAGGTGTTGTGTTAGTTGTCTCTTCAGAGGTTGCATGGCTTTTCACTTTCCTTCTTATGATGTCTTCGACGAAACCATTGGAGAAGCCGTTATTGACTAGGACCTGCCTTACCCTACAGAGTTCTTCGTCGACTTGCTTCCATTCTGAGCTGTGGCTGAGAGCACGGTCGACATATGCGTTAACAACACTCCTCTTGTACCTGTCAGGGCAGTCGCTGTTGGCATTTAGGCACATTCCTATGTTTGTTTCCTTAGTGTAGACTGCAATGTGGAAACCTCCGCCCTTTTCCATGACTGTTACATCTAGAAAGGGCAGCTTCCCATCCTTTTCAATCTCGTAAGTGAAACGCAGCACGGAACTCTGCTCAAATGCCTCCTTCAGCTCCTGCAGATGTCTGACATCAGGTACCTGTGTAAAAATGTCGTCAACATACCTGCAGTATATGGCCGGTTTCAAGTTCATGTCGACTAAGACTTTTTGCTCGATGGTACCCATATAGAAGTTTGCAAACAGGACACCTAGGGGAGAACCCATGGCGACCCCATCTACTGATCGAAACTGTGAACGCCAAGAAATCCGGACTCCACCTGCCAAAGATCATTGGGGAATATAAACCTGGATATGCGTATGGAAATGTCAAGACGCACAAGCCTGGAAACCCACTTCGGCCAATCATTAGCCAGATACCCACACCCACGTACAGACTGGCGAAGCGACTCAACGGCCTGCTGACTCCTTATGTTCCTTGCGCCTTCAGCCTGAAGTCTCCAAAGGAATTTGTTGACTTACTGCGGGGCACACGGGCCACAGGGATAAGAGCCTCGTTGGACGTAGAATCGCTGTTTACCAACGTACCTGTGGACGAGACAATCGGAATGATAGCCGACAGAGTGTATCGTGATCCAGCCTGTACTCCTCTTGACATACCAGAAAATATTCTGAGGAAACTACTCCAAGCTTGTATTAAAGAGGCACCCTTCTTGAGCCCGGATGGGCACATGTATAAGCAAGTAGATGGGGTCGCCATGGGTTCTCCCCTAGGTGTCCTGTTTGCAAACTTCTATATGGGTACCATCGAGCAAAAAGTCTTAGTCGACATGAACATGAAACCGGCCATATACTGCAGGTATGTTGACGACATTTTTACACAGTTACCTGATGTCAGACATCTGCAGGAGCTGAAGGAGGCATTTGAGCAGAGTTCCGTGCTGCGTTTCACTTACGAGATGGAAAAGGATGGGAAGCTGCCCTTTCTAGATGTAACAGTCATGGAAAAGGGCGGAGGTTTCCACATTGCAGTCTACACTAAGGAAACAAACATAGGAATGTGCCTAAATGCCAACAGCGACTGCCCTGACAGGTACAAGAGGAGTGTTGTTAACGCATATGTCGACCGTGCTCTCAGCCACAGCTCAGAATGGAAGCAAGTCGACGAAGAACTCTGTAGGGTAAGGCAGGTCCTAGTCAATAACGGCTTCTCCAATGGTTTCGTCGAAGACATCATAAGAAGGAAAGTGAAAAGCCATGCAACCTCTGAAGAGACAACTAACACAACACCTATACCCCCTATTAGACTATTTTACAGGAACTTCTTTTCCACAGCTCATAAAACGGAGGAAAGGGTCCTGAAAGATATTGTTAATAGAAACGTTATCCCTACAGACAAAAATCAGAGGATACAACTGACGATTTACTATAAAACCAGAAAAACGGCCAGCCTACTCATGAGAAACTCTCCAGACACAAAACAGAACGCTTTAAAAGAGACTAACGTTGTCTATGCCTTCAAATGCCCACTTGGGGACTGTAAGCTCCAAAAAAACCAGTATATAGGCAAGACAACAACATCTCTTTCTAGGCGTTTAACGATGCATAAGCAACAGGGCTCCATTAAGGAACATATAATCTCTTCCCACAACCAAACCATCGCCAGAGAAATCCTAGTAAACAACACAGAAATCATCGATAGATACAGCGATAGCAGGCGGCTTGACGTTTGCGAGGCACTACACATCAAGAAGTCAACACCAGCAATCAACAGCCAATTATTGCACAACTATATTCTACCCACCTCAAGACTCCGCTCCAATATAGAAGCATCAAGAAATATGGACCAATAGGCTTTCTATAAACACTTCTATTCAATACCCATTGTTTGTGTTCTGTCTTGTGTTGATACTTTTAATACCCTATTAATATCCCCTCTTGTTCTGTCTTGTGTTAATGCCACATCACCCCTCCCACCTCACTCAAAATGTAGATATAAAATCGGAGATACGTAAGTTCTATTCAGTTGTGTATTTGTGAAACTAAAGTCTTTGAAAATGTAATAAGTTTTACGAAACGCGCCCGTGTCGCGTCAGACTAGAAATAAAAATGAATTTTGGAGAATTAATTTTTGATTTACCTCCAACAGTGAAGCGTAATGTACGAAAGATTGAGAAAATTCGTGTTAGAATTATTAATCTTACTTTTTCGGTCATATTTAATAATATATATATATATATATATATATGTCGTACCTAGTAGCCAGAACGCACTTATCAGCCTACTATGCAAGGCCCGATTTGCCTAATAAGCCAAGTTTTCATGAATTAATTTTTTTTCGACTACCTAACCTACCTAACCTAACCTAACCTAACTTTTTCGGCTACCTAACGTAACCTAACCTATAAAGATAGGTTAGGTTAGGTTAGGTAGGGTTGGTTAGGTTCGGTCATATATCTACGTTAATTTTAACTCCAATAAAATAAAATTGACCTCATACATAATAAACTGGGTAGCTTTATCATTTCATAAGATTTTTTTTTAGAAAATATATTAATTCAGGAAAACTTGTCTTATTAGGCAAATCGGGCCTTGCATAGTAGGCTGAAAAGTGCGTTCTGGCTACTAGGTACGACATATATATATATATATATATATATATATATATATATATATATATATATATATATATATATATATATATATATATATATATATATATATATATATATATATGTCGATATATATATATATATATATATATATATATATATGTCGTACCTAATAGCCAGAACGCACTTATCGGCCTACTATGCAAGGCCCGATTTGCCTAATAAGCCAAGTTTTCCTGAATTAATATATTTTCTCTAATTTTTTTCTTATGAAATGATAAAGCTACGCATTTCATTATGTATGAGGTCAATTTTTTGTTATTGGAGTTTAAATTAACGTAGATATATGACCGAACCTAACCAACCCTACCTAACCTAACCTAACCTATCTTTATAGGTTAGGTTAGGTTAGGTAGCCGAAAAAGTTAGGTTAGGTTAGGTTAGGTAGGTTAGGTAGTCGAAAAACAATTAATTCATGAAAACTTGGCTTATTAGGCAAATTGGGCCTTGCATAGTAGGCTGAGAAGTGAGTTATGGCTACTAGGTACGACATATATATATATATATATATATATATATATATATATATATATATATATATATATATATATATATGTCGTACCTAGTAGCCAGAACTCACTTTTCAGCCTACAATGCAAGGCCCGATTTGCCTAATAAGCCAAGTTTTCATGAACTAATATATTTTCTCTAATTTTTTTCTTATGAAATGATAAAGCAACCCATTTCATTATGTAAGAGGTCATTTTTTTTATTGGAGTTAAAATTAACGTAGATATATGACCGAACCTAACCAACCCTACCTAACCTAACCTAACCTATCTTTATAGGTTAGGTTAGGTTAGGTAGCCGAAAAAGTTAGGGGATGTTAGGTTAGATAGGTTAGGTAGTCGAAAAGCAATTAATTCATGAAAACTTGGCTTATTAGGCAAATCGGGCCTTGCATAGTAGGCTCAGAAGTGAGTTCTGGCTACTAGGTACGACATATTTATATATATATATATATATATATATATATATATATATATATATATATATATATATATATATATATATATATATATATATATATATATATATATATATATATATATATATATATATATATATATTTAAAAAAAAAATTTGTGAGGGTACCACCTCTGGTGCCAATGTGGGGACCCATAGCTTCGGAGAAGAAAATAAAAAGTATTCAGAGGAGACCTTGTGGTTTCTCACTGAACACTAATATTATCTTCTACCACCCCCATTCTTTTGTATGTACACATATATATTTACTTTATTTGAACTTTGTTACAAAAAAGAAGTTACATATGGGTTACAAAGATGGTTATCATTGGTTGTCGAGTTCCTCCAGCTCCTCAGATGGCGGGCAGGAACCCTGGATGCAGTGCGCATTTCCCCTCTGTATCGCCACACTGAGGCGCTGGAAAAGAAAGCTTGCAGCTCTTGGGTCCCTTGTTGTTTCAATGAGCCTAGAACCCAGTTCCTTCAAAAAACTGGTAGCACTTTTACCCCAGGCGCCGAGTGTCTCAGAAGCAATGGGGACAAAATTGTAGTGGTGATCCACTTCTCTATACTTACGGGATTTGGCTGCTTCCCTGTGGGTGGCAGCGCCACCTGGTTGTGCAGCACTGAGGTTAACGTAGGTGTTAGCCAGGGTTGATACGCACATGTAGTCCCATACCAACTGCTTGCCATTCTTCCAGGGGTTCACTGTGATACCATCCGGGCGACCAATAAGAGCATCAGAGTTACGGGGCGTTAGGTAATGGGGCTCTCTTTCAGCTGGGCATCCAGCTGTTGTGAGGCTCCTCTTGATGATGTTGTTAACTTCACTGTGCCTCGAGTGCCATCTCCCTGTGCTTTGGCAGAGTAGGCCATGGTGGCTGTACCTGTCAGCCACCACCTCGCCGCAAATACACCTATATCTGGTGTGGATTGGGGCAGCAAGGCGGAGGGCCACAGCAATTCGGAGAGCGTGTGGTGTGAGACGCGTGCCAGTTGCCGACATTGGGGTTGCTAACAGGAAATCCCCTGCATGTGGTGCTGCTACTGCTGTGAGGCGGGCAATGTCGTGTTGTGTTGTTGCAGCACCCAGGCACTCTGCAGCAACTTGGTCTACAATGGGACCATCCCAGCTGGATTGCTTGTGGGCTTTTGGGGATGGTGGTTGAGGTGATGGGCCTGCACGAGAGGCCCACTCTGTGGCACAGCGTGTAAAATTGGGATCAAGTACACCTGCCAGCTGATGTAAGTGGGCAGGTAGAATAGGCCCACCGGCCTGGGCCGTAGTTATATATATATATATATATATATATATATATATATATATATATATATATATATATATATATATATATATATATATATATATATATATATATATATATATATATATATATATATATATATATATATATATATATATATATATATATATATATATATATATATATATATATATATGTATTATTAAATATGACCGAAAAAGTAAGATTAATTTTTCTAACACGAATTTTCTCGATCTTTCTTATGTTTCAATTTCACTGTTGATGGTAATTGAAAAATCAATTCTCCAAAATTCATTTTTATTTCTAGTCTGACGTGACACTTGAGCGCGTTTCGTAAAACTTATTACAGTTTCAAACACTTTAGTTAACACACACACACAACTATAACTGAATAGAGCTTAAACATCTTCGATTTTTTATACCTGCATTTGGGTGAGGTGATATGTTACAACAGTTTTGGATGAGGTGAAAACAAACTTTCAACACAAGACAGAACACACAACAATGGGTCTTGAAGGTAAGAATGGAAGTAATTGCAGAGGGCCTATTGGCCCATATTTCTTGATGCTTCTATATTGGAGCGGAGTCTTGAAGTGGGTAGAATATAGTTGTGCAATAATTGGCTGTTGATTGCTGGTGTTGACTTCTTGATGTGTAGTGCCTCGCAGATATCAAGCCGCCTGCTATCGCTGTATCTATCGATGATTTCTGTGTTGTTTGATAAGATTTCTCTGGTGATGGTTTGGTTGTGGGAAGAGATTATATGTTCCTTAATGGAGCCCTGTTGCTTATGCATCGTTAAACGCCTGGAAAGAGATGTTGTTGTCTTGCCTATATACTGAGTTTTTTGAGGCTTACAGTCCCCAAGAGGGCATTTGAAGGCATAGACGACGTTGGTCTCTTTTAAAGCGTTCTGCTTTGTGTCTGGACACAAAGCAGAACGCTTTAAAAGACCACAGGATCGAACCCGGGACCACAGGATCACGTGCCCAGCGTGCTATCCTCTCGGCCACCGGCTCCCCACTGTGTGTGGGGGGGGGGGGAAGACAAAAAAGACATAGTAGTTAGTAATAGTTGATTGATTGACAGTTGAGATGCGGGCCGGAAGATCAGAGCTCAACCCTCGCATGCACAACTAGGTGAATATAACAGGGTGAATACACTATACTCACACACAAACCCACAACAGTGGGCGTTGAAAGGGAATTTTGGGCACAGATTCTCAGCTGTGACGAGAAAATAATTAATAAGAAAGAAACACACTCCCTAGGTTGTTAAGTATGGAGGGGAGGATGTAATTAATCATGCATTTTGGCTATATGGGGCAATGAAGTGAATCGTGAAGCTTCGTATTTCTTTGATTTTCGCTAGCCTGCTCTTAATAAATGCAGTACAATACATAACCTGTAAAGACCATGCTAATAAGACGTATTCCTCTCTACCTTACCTTGGTGGTCTAAGGAAATGTGCAACATTCAATATCTAAGAATACACACCATGGGGAGGAGACGCATTGTTGGGGATGGGGTCAGGGAGGAAATCATTGTAGAGACAATAGTGGTGAGTATATATAACAAGGTTATACCAGGAGTGGGGAGCTATACGGGCGCAAATGCACAAAACATATATTAGAATCACAGATATGAGGGAACAATGTATGAACCAGATAAAATAAGCAATAAATGGAAAAATAACAAAAATGGGAGAGGTACTACAGAAACTCAAGAGTCAATTAGAATAAAGAGAACAGAGAAGGAAAAGAATATTTACATAAAGAACTAAAAAGAGTGCCAAGAGAGGGTGCAGAAACAAAGGGTAGACGCAGTGAAGAAATTTAAGGAAGAATGAGAATATATGGGAACCTACTGGAATAGCCAATGGGAAGAGTTATGTGAGAAATGTGACAGAACATTCAAACATGGAGAAGAACTACGGAAAACTCAAGTAAAGGAGGCAGCAATTTATGACAAACAAACCCAGAAAATAATAACAACCTTAGAAAACTAATTAGAGAGACTGAACGCTGAAAATAGGAACACATTGGCCAAAGTACCTAGGAAAATTTATATAATTTGGGAAAGAATGTTGGATATGGATCTACAAATATCAAACCTTCAAAGCATGAATATAATGTAGAGAGAAAAGAAATATTATTCAAAGTCTTCCAGATACAGCAAGACACTAGGGCTGAACGCTTGCAAAATGAAAGGGAATCACCCACACATCCTTTTGCTACTATTCCCATGCAAGGAAACCTAGAAGTTTACAGTCTGGGTTCATATACAACACCACAAGAACATCGAAGAAATATACCATTAAAACTGGTATTTATAAATGAGTTGGCATCAAGAATCCTGGTGAGATGCAAAGATAACCTCAGTGGTATGGGAGGATTCAGAAAGGTATATACCTTTAATTTGACAAAAATAAAAATAAATAAAGTAGAAGATAAAACCGAGCAGGGAATGAGTAAAGAGGAGGGAGGGAGAGAGAGAGAGATAGAGAAACTCTAAGTGTGGAGGAAGCGAGAAGTAGACAGCAGGGGAAAGGAACCCAAACCACTTCTCCAACTGCCTTAGGAGCAACAAGTCGAAGTATTGGCATTAGGAGTCAAGAGGATGATATAATACAACAAGAGTAGTCAGAAAGGCAGTAACTATCATCCCTGGTTACTAATTGTACCAGTAACGGTACAATCAGTAACCAGGGATGATAACGAGTAATTATCCCAGGCCCCACACCATTATCCTTAACCCAGACAAACCCAACATACTCCCAATAGCTATCAAGCATTCTACTCATCACATTTTCCCAAACCTCTCCTTTTCTCCACCCCCATTTCCAGCAGCATCTTCAAGGACAAAACCTACACCGAATCCCGAGGGAGTGGTGGAGCTTAAAAAACACTACAGCCACATATCTGCTTCTTAACGTGTCGTCTACATCACTTCATACACGATACTCAGCCTTTGCTCGCTGTGAAATTCTCAAAACTCATTTTGCATCCTGTACAGTCATAAAATAAATGATGTTGATTTAGGGGCGATGATGATCGAGGGATCGGATGCGCTCCTGCGTACACGTAAAGGGTTTATCGTGAAGTCTAATGACAAAATGAATTTTGCCTATCGGCGGAAGCTAATGTGCGTTATGGCAAATAAAGATATGAATGGGCAGATAATTGGATAGCCCCAAGAGACCTTAAGGGTGACAAGCACCGTCTCCACCCCACACAGAGAACACTGGGTAGCAAAAGCGAAAACTTGGCCTTCAACTAAAACTCAAAAGGTAATTCAATGTTCACGGCAAAACGGGAAGTCATTCACCTACCAAGTCTGAGCGCACTCCGGGAAGGGAACTATTAGGGGAAAGCGGCAATCAAATATAACTTTATAGCACTGGGAAGGGATCAGGATAGAGACTATGAATGGGACGGGGTAAAGGAATTTTGCCCAACCACTTGGATGGTTGGGGATGGAATGCCGACATGCATGATGCCAGACCGTCTCTCTACCGTCCATTCAAAGCGGTTGACGACACACAAGGAGCCTACCACGTCTGAAGGCACACCAGGCGCCCACCACGGCTGAGGGCACACCAGGAGCCTACCACGTCTGAAGGCACACCAGGCGCCCACCACGGCTGAGGGCACACCAGGAGCCCACCACGGCTGAGGGCACACCAGGAGCCTACCACTGCTGAGGGCACACCAGGAGCCCACCACGGCTGAGGGCACACCAGGAGCCCACCACGGCTGAGGGCACACCAGGAGCCCAGCACAGCTGAGGGCACACCAGGAGCCCACCATGTCTGAGGGCACACCAGGAGCCCACCACGGCTGAGGGCACACCAGGAGCCCACCACTGCTGAGGGCACTCCAGGAGCCCAACACGGCTGAGGGCACACCAGGAGCCCACCACGGCTGAGGGCACACCAGGAGCCCAGCACAGCTGAGGGCACACCAGGAGCCCACCACGGCTGAGGGCACACCAGGAGCCCAGCACAGCTGAGGGCACACCAGGAGCCCACCATGTCTGAGGGCACACCAGGAGCCCACCACGGCTGAGGGCACACCAGGAGCCCACCACTGCTGAGGGCACTCCAGGAGCCCAACACGGCTGAGGGCACACCAGGAGCCCACCACGGCTGAGGGCACACCAGGAGCCCACCACGGCTGAGAGCACACCAGGCGCCCACCACGGCTGAGGGCACACCAGGAGCCCACCACGGCTGAGGGCACACCAGGAGCCCACCATGGCTAAGGGCACACCAGGAGCCCACCAAGACCCGTAGACCCCCAGCACCTCTCGGGCCGGCCGGCGCTGGACACTTTCACCCCGCCGGTAGAACCAGCCAGAAAAGGTTCAAAATCTATCAATAATCCTGTGACCCAAGGTGATATGTGTGCCAGGCGTCATAACAATCCGGACTATTGAATCGAAACGCAAAACGGCAGTATCAAAACTTAAAATCCCAGAGATGGAGCAGGTGTCCAGACGGCCGTTCGTTGTCAAGCTTGTACCAGTAATCCATCAAATAACTGCCGAAGTTAAGATACCCAACAAGATACTCCATTAGAATTAATCAAACTCTCAGCCAAGGCAAAATCCCGCCAAACAAACAGCGAAACTACGACGTTGCTACAACGTTCGAAAAAGATTTAACTCCTCCTAACAAGTTATAACAACCAATATAACAAATTGTAACAACGTTCTAATACGTCAAAAACACGTTAAGCCAAAATGTAACAACTTTATTTCAAGTTGTAACATGCGGAAAATATGGTCAGTTACGGTTTGTGTTTCCAGGGAATGCCAGCAGTAGCACTGTGGGACCCTCACTACTTTGCTACTACAAACTCTTGTCAAGTATAGTGTGACGATAATCTCCTTCAAGAGATTGAGCCTGCTCTTCCCTCCACAATTACGTCGCAACAAATATATAAAACTACTAGGGAAGAAATGTCCAACAACGACAACAACATCTCCAAGGTTTGCCAGAGCGCAAAACGTATGCAGCCAGACACCTGATCGGACTCAAACCGCCAAACTACCTGTTGATCGCTACCGGCTCCGCTGATTGGTCGCCCGTCTGGCTGCACCAGCACTCGCCCCCCCCCATACTACTTGATGTCTGAGGTCGCCACGACCTCAGACCTCAGAATGTTCAGTGCTTTCGTGGTTACCACTCCTCCCGGCTAGACATTAGCGTGTACTGAGAGAGGTGGTAGCTTAAAGCCAATATTCCAGCACCTCCCAATTATTTCTGTATTGCACTTCTTGTTATTTTGCCTTAACGTAACTTTTCATTGTGTCATTTAATTATTCTTATTATTTTGATTGATTGATTTTATTATACAAATTTGTTTGTCCATTTTTTCATGTTTTCATTTATTTAACGTAATTAAAATTTCATTGTTAAAGTTTACTTGTGTTTTGTGTGTCTTCTCCTTACCTTACCACAGACGAAGTTCCAGTTTTCTATTTTTTTTTTATAACTATGTGACGAGGCCATACCCCTAGCCTTAAACAGCCGAACACCAACGCGTTACCGTCACAAGTTATATGGGGGCCTGTCCGGGAGCTTCACTCAGGTACTGGTGCCAAGTGGTAATTTATGGTAAGCGTATTTAACTTTGTTAACGTAGTTTTACTATTTTTCATATTCAATTTCATTTTTTATAAGGTGCAGTGTATTGTGCATTACGAGAGTAACATATAGTGAAGGTGAGACAACTTTGGATTACGTGGTGACTGTAGGCCGCAGTCATACTCTTAATTGGTCATCTCTCCCTCCGTGTTATTACTCGTGTTTACCATCTATGTCCCTTGAATATTTCTCATTCTGACAGATCATCATATTGGTATCCTGGTACTGTGGTCTGCCCCGGGTCAAGAGTACCCAATCTTCTGCAATCTGACTGTAGGAGGACAAAGAGGGCCATAGTTCCTCTAGCTCGAACTTTAGTTGCTGAACTGGGACCTCAGCAGCAGTTCTCGTCACCAGTTGACACCTCGCACCCCTACACGTCAGTCAGAGATGATGATACATACAACGGTAGGGAATTAGCTTACTTTTCAGAGCACAAAAGTTCGCTAATTCTGTAAGTATCATATTAAATTCAGTAGGAAAAACTTGCTTTATGTCCTATAGAGACTTGGCAAGGTATGCCTACATCCTTGGACTACCAATTTTACTTTTGAGGCATTTAATTGTTTCATTTGTTTCCGAAACTCTGTTTCATTTGTTAGTAGGATTTTCTTGCCCTTATCCTCTTACATGAGTACTGGGTACAAGATTTCCTGCGCCCTTGATTTAATTTAATCATTTAACATCTTTTACTTAACTTTAATTGTTAAAGATCTCACAGGATAGGTACCAGTTGCCACGTTGTCCTGTTTCTGACATTCACTATTGAATATTCGTGTACCTTTATTTGCTAATTTCACCATGTTTCGTCTCCAAGCTTTCCGTACAAATCCAGCAGGTGAAATAGGGACTTTAAGTCGTGCCAAGAAGACTGAATTACAAACTCTTGCACACGAGTATCAACTAGAAGTTCCCTACCAAGCCAACAAAAATGACCTACACAACCTGTTGCTGGATTACTATTTAGAGCAAGGTAAGATAGACTCTGAAACTCATGAAACTTACTATATTGCAGGAAAAACTGATTTGGCAACGATGAAACTCAAACTAGAGCTGGCCATGATTGAACGCGAACAGCAAAGGGAAACCCTCGAGCAACAAGAACGAGCTGCTGCCATACGAAGGGAAGAACAAGAACGTGAAATCGCCCTCAAGGAACGTGAGTTTGCATTACTCCGTGAACGGGAACGAGAACAGCTTGAAACCAAACAACGCGAGTTGGAGATGCAACGCGAACATGACCAGCAACAAGCGACTCTGGCTCTAGAGTGTCGTCAACGTGAAATCGCCTTGGAAATTTCACACTTCACTCAACGCCAGCAAGCTACTGCCAATCTTCCCGTCAGTTTTAATATATCACATGCAAGTAAGTTAATGCCATCCTTTGTAGAAGCAGAAGTTGATGTGTTTTTCACCACCTTTGAAACCCTTGCTAATCAACTCAGTTGGCCTGTCGACCAATGGGCCACACTTCTCAGAGTCCATCTTACAGGTAGAGCGGCAGTCACACTCAGTACTCTGGCGTCTGAGAATGACTACCAGACTCTGAAACAAGCAGTGTTGGACGCCTACCTCCTCTCTACAGAAAGTTATAGAAGGAAATTCCGTGACCACCTGAAGGCAAGTACCACTACCTTCCTTGAGTTTGCTAACACGAAACGGAGGTATTTCATGAAATGGCTGGAAGCAGCACATGTCTCTACTTTTACAGAACTCGTCAACCTGATGCTTGTTGAAGAATTCTTGAGGCGTGTGCCGCCTCCTGTCCGCCTCTACTTAGCAGATAAAGAAGAAACCGACTACCTGAAGTGTGCTAAGTCGGCTGACACTTACAGCCTCATCCACCGGCTGACACCCGAACCATCCTCCAGTAAGAAGTCGTGGTACAGTTACGAGAAGGTGAGCCCCGATCAAGCTGGTTCACAACTGTACTGCAAGTATTGTAGACTCTATGGACATACCATAGACAAGTGTGGTAAGTCTCAATACAAGGGAACCACTGACCAACAAAGACCCAAACCAACTCCTCCTAAGTCCGGTAAGCCTGTGATGAATGTTGGTGTTGATGTTAATGATCTTTCTCTTTTCAGTAACCACCTGTATACTGGAACTGTCTCTGCCAACGGTTCAAATCCGGAGGGACGTTTCAAATTGAAGATCTTGAGGGACACAGCGGCTCTACAATCGATCATCTTGAAGTCGGCTGTGCCCAACATCACCTACACCGGAGAAACTGTCTTCATCACTGACCTCACTGCTACCACTCCATACCCTCTCGCCAGAGTCCACCTGGATTGTCCCTACGTGAACGGGGAAGTCCAAGTCGCCGTCAGGGAAAAGCCTTTTCCCATGCCTGGAGTGCAACTTCTCCTAGGCAACGACTTGGCAAAAGACCTGCAACCGACCAACCTCATCGTCATGGACAAACCCCAGGTGTGTAACTCTGTGCCAATAAACCCTATTCTAGAGTATGTTCCAGCAGAGGTTCAAGAGAGTGATGAAGTTTCTCCTCCGGTTCTCGTGACCACCCGTGCACAAGCCGCACGTCCACAGCCAGCTGACTCTACTGCTACCACTGTCCCTCAAGACCCTCAGAAACTCCCCCCGCATCTGACCAAGTTGGAGTTCCGTAAGTTGCAGAGGGAAGATCTTACTTTAACACCATTGTTTTTCCAGGCTGAGACTCAACCCGACAGTATTCCTGGGTTCTTCCTAGAGAACGACTTGCTCTACCGCAGATATAGACCCAGTAAACTGAAGGAGGACGATTGGGCCAACATCGAACAACTTGTGATTCCCACCAGCCTGCGGCCCACTATTCTACACCTGGCCCACGGAGCATTCTCCCACTACGGCTTCAACAAGACTTACCATGGAATTCGTCAAGACTACTACTGGCCAGGTATGGTAAATAACGTCAAACAGTACGTAAAACAGTGTCATACATGTCAGATGGCAGGCAAACCGAACATCTCCATTCCCAGAGCGCCACTGATTCCCATACAGGTGCCTGCGGAACCTTTCCACAGACTCATAATAGACTGTGTTGGTCCTTTACCTCGGACCAGTTCAGGTAACGCCTACATCCTAACCATCCTGTGTCCTACCACCAGATTTCCCATAGCAGTTCCAGTGAAGAACATCACGGCTGCTACGGTTATCAAACATCTATTGAAGATCTTCACTCAATACGGATTTCCCAGGGAGATTCAAAGTGACTGTGGTACCAACTTCACCAGTGATCTCTTCAAAAGGACACTGGAGGAGTTCAACATCAAACAGGTATTGTCCAGCCCCTATCATCCTGCTTCACAGGGTTCTCTTGAACGTAGTCATCAGACCATCAAAGCACTCTTGAAAAAATTTTGTAGTGAAACCTCGAAGGATTGGGATAAGCAGATTGACCTTATAATGTGTATTTTCAGAAGTCTCCCCAATGAGTCCCTAGGAGTATCTCCTTATGAGATGCTCTACGGCCGTAAGTGCCGTACTCCCCTTAAGGCTTTCAAAGACTCTCTCCGAGATGCCACCTTCAGTGAGAATCAGAATGTGCCCCAGTTTCTTCAAAACCTTCAACACATTCTAGAGAGAGTCCACCGTTTTGCCCATGATAATCTATTGAAAGCCCAGGTGAGAATGAAGACTCATTACGACCAGACCAGCAAGGTAAGAAAATTCAAGCCGGGAGACTTCGTCCTTGCATACTTCCCTATCCCAGGTTCACCTTTACAAAACAGGTTTTCAGGACCCTACTGCGTCAAAGAGTGCAGGAATAATAACAACTACGTGATAGAGACTCCAGATAGGCGGCGGAAGACCCAGCTGTGCCACGTCAACCTCCTGAAGCAATATAATGGTACTCCTCCCACTGTCCTGACTAACTATTCCACCTTCACAGAACCCTACATCCACAGTGAGACCTTCCCAGCTTCTCCTCCCGAAAGCACTGACAAGGAGTCAGCGCTTTTTAATTCCGAAATCCTTAATGATCTTCCCAAATGCTTTCAGGATAATAATCGTGCTCCTTTGCCCTCTTCTAATTCCACTCTCACCTCGTCAGATAAGCCCTTCATCCTCCATGTCGACGCCAATGGTACCGACGTTGGTGGTGTCGTGATGCAGCAACGAGGCGAGAAGAATCCACCTGTCAGCGACTACTGCTTCAAGGAACTACGGAACAATTGGCAAGGAGCTACTCTTCCTCATCCTGAAGCTTCAGCACTTCACTCCACACCTGAAAAGTGCTCGGTCCACCATCAACACGGACCACACCACCCTACATCTCCTGCAGCACGCCCACTTCTCATCTCAACGTCTTCTACTATGGGCTTGCTACCTGCAGAAATTCAACCTGGAGACACGCTATACCAAGAGTCTGACAACATCTTAGCCCATGATCTCTCCAGAGTTTATGAAGTAGAAGCAACTCCATCTAATACTCCACCACATAACGACGTACTTCTTCCAGAACCGCAGGCTTCGGGGGAGAGTTGTGACGATAATCTCCTTCAAGAGATTGAGCCTGCTCTTCCCTCCACAATTACGTCGCAACAAATATATAAAACTACTAGGGAAGAAATGTCCAACAACGACAACAACATCTCCAAGGTTTGCCAGAGCGCAAAACGTATGCAGCCAGATACCTGTTCGGACTCAAACCGCCAAACTACCTGTTGATCGCTACCGGCTCCGCTGATTGGTCGCCCGTCTGGCTGCACCAGCACTCGCCCCCCCCCCCATACTACTTGATGTCTGGGGTCGCCACGACCTCAGACCTCAGAATGTTCAGTGCTTTCGTGGTTACCACTCCTCCCGGCTAGACGTTAGCGTGTACTGAGAGAGGTGGTAGCTTAAAGCCAATATTCCAGCACCTCCCAATTATTTCTGTATTGCACTTCTTGTTATTTTGCCTTAACGTAACTTTTCATTGTGTCATTTAATTATTCTTATTATTTTGATTGATTGATTTTATTATACAAATTTGTTTGTCCATTTTTTCATGTTTTGATTTATTTAACGTAATTAAAATTTCATTGTTAAAGTTTACTTGTGTTTTGTGTGTCTTCTCCTTACCTTACCACAGACGAAGTTCCAGTTTTCTATTTTTTTTTTATAACTATGTGACGAGGCCATACCCCTAGCCTTAAACAGCCGAACACCAACGCGTTACCGTCACAATAGACAAACATTTCCAGAGTTAATATACAGTTTCTTGGTGTATGCTGAGAGTTCTGTGCCGCACATCCCATGCATGTCCAAGAGTGTTTGTTAGATAATAGTATTCAGCAGTAATACATGTCATCAATAATAACAGAGAGGATCCAAAATACCGTTGAATATATGACATTTAATGAAATAAAAGAAATACTACCAAATTTTCGAACTGGAATCACTGAAAAGTTTAAACAAAACCTCCTAATGGGTGTCAGCACAGCCAGTCTGCTAATGCCCCATTTATAGTCAAAATTATTCTCTATTGCACATTACTTTTTCTATACCTGTTGAATGCACGCATGAGTGTCAAACAGCAAATAAATCGAAAATCTACTCGGAAAACAGAAGGGACTGAGGTTGTCGTCATCAACTTTACAATTACTTTAACAGTTAACTCATCAGCTCAAAGAACTGGGAAACGCACAAGTTATAAATCTATGGCCCTCTCTACGGGGTGGTAAACAATTTTGAGTCCCGCTAAAAATGTTACTGCAAGTGTCTCTGTTGCTACTTACTATAACATGGTCACTGCACTGCCGAAACTTCACTATACAAGAATGTCAAAAGTCTCTCACATGGCGACTGCTTCACTGCATTGTTCTTACCTTGAAGATTTCACAACGGATCCTTGCCGACCAGGACTGTTCATAGTTCTATAGCACTCCTTGAGAAAACTGATGTGTAGTTATGCCTCGACCCCCACCCCCCCACCCCCCCCTCCACCAGCCACACGTTGGTCCTGCACAGCTCGTTGGATGACCGTCACTCCATCCACCACACGTTAGCCGCCTCCCATTGCTTCAACTCTGCAACATTCTGGAAAATCGATGAATTTCACCTATTTGAGAATCATTAGGCTTCTCCTCAGAACTTCAGAATGTCCCTGTTATCAACAAATTATGGACATAAGGTTTAAAAAAATTCTTCTAAAACTCTGGAGGAATGCCAAGGGTAGGCCTGGCACACCTTCCCTCGACTAAAATTAAGCCAACATCCAGCCAATGAGACTTGTCAGAAAACACGACACCATTTACTGACATTTAATACAACAGGCAGATAATATTGCTGTTGTTTTGTAATAACAAATTAACCCTAGAAAAAAATAAAAATTAACTCATAGAAAACGAGAGCATAGTGGAAATTTCCTCCAGTGTAAAACTGGGGATATCATTGCCACGTCGTTATTAAATTCACCAGATATATTATTGGGATTCTTAATCCGAACGCAATGATCATTCTTAATACAGCAATCTCTGGACTGTAAATATCATAAAAACATTTCCCTTGACTCAACTTAATTATTAGTACCAAAATACAGTAAATGTGGGTCCCTTAACTACTTCTTGACATCTGGGTAAAACAACCAACATATCAGTGGGAGAGGGCCAGAAGAGTTGCCATTAATTTTTAACACAACGAGTCTTGCTAGAGCAGAACAATTGTAATTTACACTTGGACTAGTGTTATGGGACTAATAGTGCTCCCTTTATCAACTCCAACTTCGTCTACAATAGGAGAAGGGTCTTCTCCAATTCCTATACTATCTACGTTACTATTGGCCAGTAATATTAGATTTAGGATATATTCTGGTCAGGACACATAGCAAGCCACCCAACAGTGTAAATATTATTTTACTCTTATTCAATCAATATAATAATAATAATAATAATAATAATTTATTTAGGAAAAGTACATACATAACTGCAGGTACAAACATTCTGTTACAGTACAAACATTGTTAGATTTAAAG
Organism: Procambarus clarkii; assembly: GCF_040958095.1. Lineage (NCBI taxonomy): Eukaryota > Metazoa > Arthropoda > Malacostraca > Decapoda > Cambaridae > Procambarus > Procambarus clarkii. Next base: position 33,516,668 of record NC_091194.1, read on the forward strand.
ATAGAGGAAGTACATACAATACTTAAAACCACTAGTACGCATAGCATTTCGGGCAAGATGAGGTGGGGAAAAAAACACTTAGACTAAAACTTAATAGTAATTAAGCTTAAAGTATAAATTGCGTTGAAAGAAAAAAAATAATAAAAGATAAAAAAAGGGGGGGGTACATGGTAGAAAATAGCCAATATACAAGTTGGTCAACAAACAGCCTTTTTTTTTTTTAAATAGTCAGACATGGGTTGAAATTTAGAAGTAAGGTAGGTTACATGGAGTTAATTATGTAGTACTTAGTTTTCATCTTAAACTGGTTGAGAGAGATACAATCTTTGACATGATTGAGAAGGTCATTCCACATTCTGGGTCCCTTGATTTCTAGAGCATTCCTAGTTTGATTAAGTCTTACTCTTGGAATATCAAATAGATATTTGTTTCTGATGTGGTGCCCATGAGTTCTGTTACAACCTTCTAGGAAGCGTTGAAGGTCAGGATTGATATTACAATTCAGAGTTTTAAATATATAGAGTACACAAGAGAGGATGTGCAGTGACTTAATATCTAACATATTTAGAGATTTGAGTAAGGGTACCAAGTGCTGTCTGGGGCCAGAGTTAGATATTGTTCTAATAGCCGCTTTGTGTTGGGTAATTAGAGGACGTAAATGATTTTGGGTTATCTTGAGGTTATCTTGAGATGATTTCGGGGCTTTAGTGTCCCTGCGGCCCGGTCCTCGACCAGGCCTCCACCACGAGGAAGCAGCCCGTGACTGCTGACTAACACCCAGGTACCTATTTTACTGCTAGGTAGCAGGGGCATAGGGTGAAAGAAACTCTGCCCATTGTTTCTCGCCGGCGCCCGGGATCGAACCCGGGACCACAGGATCACAAGTTCAGTGTTCTGTCCGCTCGGCCGACCGGCTCCCAAGTAGTAGTAGTAGTACTCTACTACCGGGGTAGTAGAACACCAAGCACAAATACCATAATTGAGATAAGGATAGATGAGAGAGTAATAGAGCGTCACCAGGGCAGGGCGAGGAACATAATATCTGATCTTAGAAAGAATGCCAACAATTTTAGAAACGTTTTTTGCTATATTTAGAATGTGTCCCTGGAAATTCAGCTTGTTATCGTTGAGGACACCAAGGAATTTACCATCAACCTTACTACTGATTTGTATATTGTTTATTCTCAAATTCAATTTCATTTATTACCAAACGAAATATAGAAAGTTTTGTCAATGTTAAGGGTAAGTTTGTTAGTAGTTAGCCAAAGATGGACTTTATTTAGTTCAGTATTCACAGTAACGTTTAGAGCAAGAGGGTCAGGACTGGAGAAATTGAAAGTTGTGTCATCAGCAAATAAGATTGGTTTGAGGTGTTGAGAGGCATTTGGAAGGTCATTTATGTAGATGAGAAAGAGGAGAGGGCCAAATATACTGCCCTGTGGAACACCGACGTTTATAGGTAATGTCGGAGAAATGGAATTATTCACAGAAACATACTGGAGCCTGTCAGTAAGGTAGGACTGAAGATATTGCAGGGAGTGTCCTCTGACTCCATAATGATGTAATTTAAGAAGGTTTTAGTGGTAGACAGTGTCAAAAGCCTTACGTAGGTCCACAAATATCCCAATAGGGAACTCATTTTTATCAAGAGCTACATGTATCAAATTAATCATACTAATAAGTGTATCGTTAGTGTTTTTTTGGGTCTGAAGCCATATTGACAAGAGCTTAGTATATTGTGTTTGGCTAGATAAGAGTAAAGCTGCTTGTAGATTAGTTTTTCAAATATTTTTGACAAGTTTGGCAGTAATTGATATAGGTCTGAAGTTGTTGACATCAGTGAGATCACCACATTTATGGACTGGGGTTACTCTCGACTTTTTAGAATATCTGGAAAAGTTTGGAGTTCAAGTGACTTGTAGAGCAATGCAATGGCTGGGGCTAAAGATCTGGAGGCATTTTTGTAGATTAGAGTTGGTATCTCCGCAAGGGCATTAGACTTGGTCTCAAGGGTTAGGATTACCTCATTTACATCAGTGGAATTAGTGGGCGTTGGGTACAGAGACTGTGGGTAGTTACCTGCAAGATAGTCCTGAATATTAGTACTGGAAGATGGAATATCATTAGCAAGGGATGACCCAATGGATGAGAAGAACCTATTGAATTCAATAGCAGTATCAGTGGCTGAAAGCAGACAGTCGTTATTGGACAGTATTATTGGTTTGTTATTTATAATCTTTTTTATCCCAATATTTGTGAAATTGTGCTCCATGTTTTCTTGATGTTGCCCTTTGTTTGGGTAAATTTATCTTCGTTGTATTTAATTTTGGCTCTTCTAATTATTTTAGATAGTAATGATGAGTAATTCTTTGAAAGTTCTTTGGAGACGATACCTAACCTATACTTCTTCTCAAGGTCATGTTTTTATTAATAGATTTAAGTATCCCCTTTGTAAGCCAAGGATTGTTTAGTCTTTTAGTTGTGACTTGTTTCGTTAGCATAGGACAGTGGGTGTTATAAAGGCTGAGAGTTTTTTGAAGAAATAATTGCACTGGTAGGTTGATGTCCCCTATGGTACCTAATTTGGACTCCCAGTTGATATTAGTAGCAGCGGCTATAAAATTGTCTATAGAAGTTTCATTGTGCAGCCTAAAGCTTGTCTTCCTTGTATCTAGAGGTGGTTTGTAAATGTTGGTTAGGAGAAATGTGGGGTAATGGTCTGTAGTGCTAACAGTGATTTTCCCTGAAGTAAGCGGAGAGGTTATATTGGTCCAGCTGTGATCAAGAGCTGTGACAGTACTATCCGTGATTCTAGTAGGTCTAGTGAATAAAGGTATGAGGAAGCAGGAATTCATACAGTTGAGGAAACTAGCAGAAGGAGGGTTATCAGGCTCGCAGAGGTGGTCAATGGTAAAGTTCCCAGAAATAATTAAGTGTTTTTGTTCAGACTGTTCTCTAGTATTAGATTTCTAAAGTTAAGTCTGTTCTCTAGTATTAGATTTCTAAGGTTAGAGTTAAATTCAGTCACATCAGTGTTAGGAATTCTGTAGACTGCTCCCACAGTCAGGACAGCCTCACTACCCTTGACTCTGAAACAGGCAAATATATACTCTCTACAAGGGTCTCTAGTTTTAATTACTTTTAAGCAAGTCAGTTCTTGGTGGTAGTAAAGAGAAGTACCACCAGTACCACATTCTATATTTCCCCTGATATAGCTGCCATATTTAGGAGTACTGATATTATTTGTAGGTGCCCTTTGACAGGTGTAATTAAAGAGGAAGAAGAATTAACACTAGTTACCTAGTACACTAGTACAAATGTTAATGCCAGCCTCAACAACGAAGATTATATGGTGTGATTATCCTTGTTCATAATTGGTGAATCAGGCCCACTATATACAGATAAAACCTCCCCATTTTAGTTAATAATATATGTAGTCTAATTTTGTAGTGAATGTCTACTAACCAATAATTTATATTGATAACTACATAAATAAACCATGAACTCCCCTACAATGTGTAAGGAAAGTGATTTGTAAGTATTTTAAACCATACAGTCTACTTTAAACATCAAATAATTTGCTATCAACAATATAAATTAATGTAAAGTATAAATTACTATAACAATTTATATCAACTAAATAAATATAAATCTCACAGGTCACTTCCCTACATTAATAGTCCTTCGAACTGGATGAACCAGAAATACTACACTGGTCCATCAAATTAAACTAGTGCAATTTAACAATATTATAAATATTGTCAGTCACAAGACCGGCAGCATACAACCCTAGGAAGTTCAGAACCTTTCAGCGGCTTTGCGGAGGCCACCCACCAATTTCGTGGTGTTTATATCTGCGGAGTGACAGCGCTTAAATTTAGTGGGCCAGCCAGAGGCTTAGGGCCCGCGCAGGAATATCCCTGAAAAGAAAAAAAAAAACGCTTAAATTAAAACCAGACAAATTACGGCTAAGCCTTCGCAATTTATATACACTAAATTTGTGGTGCTTAATTTGGTGAAAGGTGGCTAATAACAGACTTAATACTTCTAGAAAATACTAGAGGTTAATAAGAGACTAACATCACCAGTTATGTATATAATTTCTCTTGAATAAAGAATTATTTAACATAAAAATAATCCAAATTTAATATATATTGCACTCGTATCATATTACCATGACTAGTTGAACTAATAATTGTTCGTTCTAGTCAAATTTAGTACCATAGTCTAGTTGTACTATATTGAATAATCTAGTACCATTAATTAATGGTGCAGACCCTATTTTGGGCGTGATTTATACCAGCTCGAGTTGAGTTGTGAATTTATAATTTACCTGTTTTATAATTGTTTACCTATAATCATTGCACCTTTGAGTGGTTAATTAGTGTCTACACCAACCAGGGGTGATTTTGATGAGCTAACCTGATGGTACTTCTAATATTGACACTGGATTATCACTCAAATCATTTGTGTGTGATTTATATATAATGTATACTAATTTTAAGTGCTAACCTCGAGAAAAGGAAGGATTATAACCTAGTAAATTACAAATTTTACCCTAGGCTACTACAATTGGTGCTTGCTCACAATTTATGAATTAATACCCCTGTTACTTTCACTACGAAATTATGGGGCCTAAAAAACAGAATTCAGCAGCGAGTACAACACACGAAATGTCTAGTAAGAGTATGTTGTACCACTGATCATATGTGAGTCACAACGGACATGTGACTAGACAACTGAACAAGTGTGATCAATTGACCCGACAAATGTGATACCTAAATAACTTGAAAACCATATAGAGGTGGGTAACAGAAAATACAAAGAACTACCGAGGCTGGGAATAATTATCTTCAAAGCCTCATTCAACAAAATGCTGAACCCGACTATCTTCCATGCCTAAACGGAACAATATGTAGAGGATGTCCAAGTTCACCTTGATAAATTAATACAGTTTGTTAAAAAAAATAAATATAAACTCTGTCTCTCAAAATGCTCTAACAAGTGGAGCTAATACATCTGAACCTTTCAATGAAGTTCTTCTTACTGCCATTGATGTACCTCAATTTCATGGAGAAGAGGAAAATTTCGAATGTTACTGGAACACGTTCGTTGGTGAACTCTAAAAGTTTTATTAACAAAACAAAGAAATTCCTTTATTTGCGAAGGACCCTTAATGATTGAAACAAAGACACATTATTGTTCATCTGATTCCAAATGATGACGACTACAATACTGCTATACAGTTGTTAGAGGTCAACTATAGTAACCAAGAGATTGATATAGCTAACCTCTACTATAAACGTAGAACAATACCAACACCAGAAAGAACAGCTGAAGCTATACAATAATTTAGACTCCAAGTGGAGTCACTAGTCAAAGCTCTTGCTGCCAAGGCAGAGGTTCCTAGGGCAGAACGGGTGTTAAAATTAGAGATTTAGAGTAAATTCCCCAAAGAAATTTTAGCCTCTATCTGTTCTCATTATCGGCCAGACATCCTCACCGCTGGATGAAATATTTGATGGGTTACGGATGACAGTGAACTGCATGCGAGCCCATGAGACAATGACACTAGCAAACTGTTCTTCAACTGACAAGTCTAAACCAACGAAGTCCATTCAGGACCCAAGTAATAATAATCAAACAAAGAGTACAATAAGTACTCCATCTAAATTTAAACAATCTATTTCCTTACCAAAGTGGAACCAAGGCAGAGTGGGCATACATGCAGTGGGACCCCTCCAAGCCTATCGTCAATATGTCATCCAAGACGATGACTCCAAAGGGTGCAGTGAGCTATGGAACATGTTTGTTCTGCCAAGAGAAACATTAAATGTACCACTGCACCAAATTTCCTGATCGAGACACCCTTGTTGAGCGACTCAAAGAGTTGCAAAATTGCCCGAGGTGCCTCAGGAAACACAACCTCCTAGACTGTGAGGCCCAATTACCCATCTGTAATAAGTGTAACAAGGGTCAGCATCATGCAGCATTGTGCGGAGACACCAAAACAAAGTCTCCAAATCCCAAGGTGAAAATTTATATTCCCACCACAGTACAGTACTGCAAGGTGCCACAGAAAATCAGTGTCCTACCGACAAAGACCAAGAATACTTCGACTTTGCCAGGGTCAACTCACCCAAGTATGTGTATGCCAAGTTAGGTATAGCTCAACTCACCATCCAAGAGAGGAGGGGCAGGGTCCATCCCTGTAGGTTGTTTGACCAAGATTCCCAAACATTTGTCACTAGAAATGTTGCAGATGATCAACAATTAAAGCCTGTAAAATAGGTGACCTTAAATATTTCGGGGTTCCTAGCTGATACAGTACCTCAAGTCTACCAGGTGGTACAGTACGATTAGGCAGCTACGTCTGTCAGGTACCAGCCATTGTGGTGGACACAATTCCAATAGACCTCATGTACAAGCTCTGGGAGCTACTGCAAAATTCCTGAGAAATAGAGGAATAAAATTGACAGATAAAATTAAGTCTGATCACCTCACCGACTTCGTAATTTTTGTAGGTGCGGACTACTACCACCAATTCATCAGTAGTCCTACTAAATATTAGCGCATAAACATGTTTCAGCAGGAGGCAAATTACTCACAGGCCCAGTATATAGCCTGAGGAGACCAATGTCTGCAGACAAACAGTACCAATAGAACACACCCTCGACCTCATCCATCCATCAAGGGTCAGCCCTCGTCATGGCCATTGTGGATTTGTTCAATACCAATAGACATTTAAATTTATCAGCTGATTATACAATTCCAGTAGCATTATACTATTGAGATTACAGCTGACTATAACAGAGGTTGATCTTAATATCATCATTTAAACCTGAAGATGAGTTCATGAGGCCTCAGTGGCAAATCAGTGAACAGAAGCCTAAACAGCTACAAGTCACCTGCGAGTAGTGTTACTGAACCAACTGCAGTCTCAGAACCATAATTGACTCTATTGATTGAATATTCAATCCTCTGAATCTAATAACCATATTAAATTAAATTTGTCAGCACAAATAAACTCCAGCAAATAAGCACAAGGGACCATGACTGACTATACAAATCCAACAACTGATGTTGATACATTTATTGTTTAATCAAGATGTATTCCATGGGCCTCACTGTTTATATATCAATAACCAGTTAAATGAACAAGCTTCAAGTTAACACAACTAATGTCACTGTTACCACTGCAGTCCCAGAATCATACTTGACTGTAGTATTCACATTCAGTCCTCTGGGGTTAAATAAAATATAATTAGGCTAGAAATTTCGCCTCCCAAGAGCTAACAGAGAAATCAAATCGCCAAAGAACTCCAACCCCTGCAACTCTAGTACGGGACATCCATCCTGTATGAACTGATGCACAGATGTGTGAATACTAAATATTAACATCAAGTTAATCTAATAAATCTGAGGATGAGTATCAGTGTTCATCTGGTCTAAATTTTGGACTCGTGTTTAGCCCTCTCGGGAATTATGTCAGAAAACCTGACATCATTTACTAACATTTAATACATTAGGCAGATAATATTGCTGCTGTTTTGCAATAACAAATTCATCCTATTATCCCACTTTCGGTAATAATATATGTACTCTAATACTGTAGTGAATGTCTACTAACCAATAATTTATATTGATGACTAGTTGTACCAGGGCATCATTTACTAACATTTAATACATTAGGCAGATAATATCGCTGTTGTTTTGCAATAACAAATTAACCCTAGAAAAGGGTTAATTTGTTTTTATTATCTCACATTAGGTAATAATATTGTACTCTAATACTGTAGTAAATGTCTACTAACCAATAATTTATATTGATGACTAGTTGTACCCAGCCATGCATTGTTGTTGCTCAGGAAAACGCATGCGTTGCTTAGCGACAGAACCCCTCCCCTTTCCCCCATCCTCCCCAACATTCCCCCTCACCCGTCCCTTCATTTTCCCAGCCCTTCCCCACTCCCGTCCCCTCGTCCTCCCCACCATCCCCCCACTCCCGTCCCCTCGTCCTCCCCACCATCCCCCCACTCCCGTCCCCTCGTCCTCCACACCATTCCCCACTCCCTCGTTCAATGCATTCCCAAATGATCAGATGTTCCCATCAGAAAAATGGAAACACCAAATGATCTGATGTTCCTATCACTGAAAAATAAGACGAACAGTTAAAAAACTAAATTAATTAAAAAAAAAATTAAAAAAATGAGCTATACTCACAAAATGAATGGTATGGTAAGCAACTCAGCCCAATGCAAATGCAATGTCACACAAAATAATTAAATCAAAATGAAAATAAATCAAAATCTATGAACATTTAATTTATTAGTGCAATTGGAAACATTGAAATGGAATCGTAACATATTTGGTATAGTGTGTGTTGCTTTTACATGCAACAGATGGAGCTGGTTTTCGAAAAAAAAATGTGTTTTTACCTGCCACAGGTGTAGCATGTATGTAGTAGGTACATAAAAACATGGCCGTATTCAAATGCAACGTTCTGTCCAAATTTCAAAACAAGTTTTGGAGATTTCCCCTCATTTCTCGGGAGCCGGTCTGCCGAGCGGACAGCACGCTGGACTTGTGATCCTATGGTCCTGGGTTCGATCCCAGGTGCCGGCGAAAAACAATGGGCAGAGTTTCTTTCACCCTATGCCCCTGATACCTAGCAGTAAAATAGGTACCTGGGTGTTAGTCAGCTATTACAGGCTACTTCCTGGGGGTGGAGGCCTGGTCGAGGACCGGGCCGCGGGGACACTAAAAAGCCCCAAAATCATCTCAAGATAATGTCTGTGGGATATTTGGGGCTTGAATCTGATTATTTAAATATTAATGTAGTAAATTAAATTACGAAGGACCACCCGCTTTTATAGTAAAGAGGGAAACTGAGAATTTCTGATCATTAGATAATTCCTAGATGAAACCAGTAACTATGGATAAAATACTAGGGAATATGTTCATAGAAATAATTAATGGGCTGTATAATTAAATGAATCAAACCCTCAAACACCTACATTGGGGGGTTATTACTGGAGGTAAGTACGTTCAGGAACTAGTGTGGTTCGTTCACTAATCCAAATAATAATAATCTAATCCTATGAATTATAGTGAAACTAATGTCATTACCATGAATGGGAACATAGATTATAAGTATAGTAATGAGAGTCACAATAAACACATGTTAATGCTAAGAAATTCTGCATGTAAGTAATTTCAAGAAGTTCATGAATGAATACAAAGAATCTTAGCTTAAAGACAATTCGTTTATGTAAGCCACGGCACTTCCTCTAATTCCCTGGACTCGGCTGGCTGACGAATGGGATGGATTAACATGGGAGAAGGCGGCAGGGAGAATTCTTCTCACGTGCTGCAAGACAAATATTTACAGTAGCAACTAATTAAACTACTGAATCTCTATATTCAAGAATTTAAGAGTTACAGGTGATAAAATTAACAACCTGTTGTTTGATGCTATCATGCGTCGTAACGGTCAATCACCCAGCTACTACAAAACACTTTACAAGATGCATCAAATAAAGAGAATATACTTAGCTAATAAGGGCACTATATAAGTTTTAAGATTGCCGATATTCGCGTCCCCAGGCTCTGGCTTCAGCCTATCCTGGATAATGGCGCGCTTCACTGGCTGGTCACGTGTAGTCAGGAACCAGATTAAAAAGGTTCCTTATGTTACACCAGCACCAGTTGAAGATATTATCTGCAAGGTTATTCACGCCTCACAGTGGCGACTTTCATCTGAGGATGGATAACGTCTACCCTGATGGCTGGGCAATGGCGTCTCCTCGTGAGTACGGTACGAGCAGGTCTGCCTCAGAGCTGCTCTCGACGTGTACTGGCAAGCCTCCTCAACCCACGCCGCGTCTCGCGTTCATTAGACAAATTATTGTCACGAACATTAATATTTCTCGCATTTACGCTTGAAACGTTGAAGACTGGACGGGTTTATTATTTAGAAGAGGGAAATATTATTATTTGCCAATTTAGAGATAGTAAATATATAAGGGAGAGGAATTAATGTCTCCCCATGGCATTCACTCTTGACGTTAACTTTTATTACTAGATAATCGCTATGACTCCAACGCTCTATTCGGCTTTTAGTTGGAGGTCAATTCATCTGTAATTAATTATCATACAGAATGCCTTAGTTATAGAGAATCGAATTTAATTCTCAGATACATTGGATATAATGTGTTTATTGTAATGAAATCTGACGCAATACTGGCGTCAGGATGACGTGAGAATTCTAGCCTACTGCACAGATGAAATTATTAGTACATGAGAATTCTACGTGTTGTTAATTTTACTTACTACAATAATTAGTAGAGTTAGTAATAAGTAATGAGAATACAACAGTGTTGTATTCGGTGTTGGAAATATCCAACAATGTCACATGGAAACACATTTTTTCCCAACAAGCATGTTTTTAACTGTTACAGACGTGACAACTATATAGTAGGAATATAAAAACACGCTCGTATGTGAATGGAATGGTGTGTGAAAATTTCAAAGCAATCGGTGAAGAACTTTCATTGATTAGCGATTTTGAACGAATGAACATTTACATTTTTATTTATATAGACTACATATATAAACCATCCACCCCCCCAGAATGTGTATGAAAACAATTTGTGAGAATTTTAAACCATAGTGTCCACTTTGAACATCGAAGAATTTGCTATAGAAAATATAAATTAACGTAAAATATAAATTACTATATAAATTAATGTAAACTAAATAAATTTAAATCTCACAGGTCAATTCCCCACAAGACGTCCCGTAGCTCCCTTTTGCTGGTCACCTGACTATTTGTTGGATTTCTGGGACTTGATTCATATATTCAATTATTTGCTTATTGTATTTATTAAATCGAAGGACCACCCACTTTTGAAAAAAGAGGGAAAACGAATAAAAGTGATCATTAGAGTGATACCAGAGAACCAGTGTCTATGGATACTAATTAAATGAATAATCACTTGAAAATAATGAATAGACTGTATTATTAATTAATTAAAGTCAAAGCCTCAAATATCAACATTGGGGGTATTTCTAGAAGTTCATATATATTTAGGAACCAGTATGGTTCGTCACTAGTTCATTGTTGAGTTAGTAACATAGTAAATCTAAACTACAATAGATTCAAAGATATGGTAACTCAAATTATGAATATTAAAGATTATGAATTACTGAGCAACAGTCAGAGCAAAACACATTAATTACCAAATCATCATTTCTGGCAATAATTTATTCAATGTAAAGATCCTATATGAATTATATGGAAATCAGTAGTAATATTAGATAAGTTTGTACAAAAATGAATGTCTTAGCTGCAAGACGATTTCTGTAACGCCATTTCGTCATTCGTCCTCGTGGTCACAGGATCCCATTAAAGAAAGAACCCGAGGTGAATATCACGAATGATAAGAAGCAACTTGTCGACTCCTTGTATACACGCTGAAATCAGAGAAATTTAAGTAGCATTTAATTTGGCTACGATTTATTTCAAATATTCATGAAAACGGAGAAATTGTTGAAATTACACTAACGTTGTGTATTAGGTATCCTTGCTGTATAACGACAGACTACTCACAAATATACAATCTAGGATGATGCATCAAACGAGAATGGTATACTTAACATGAGCGTATCAAATACTGAGGTCTGCCGAAACCGCGTCAGCCAGTCCCAGGCGTCCACTGATGTGTACGTGTAATTACGGGTCATGGCTTCAATTGTTGACGTGTTATTAACTGGCCGGGCACTATAGAACACGTGAATAAGTAATTGTTAATTGTTAACCAGGTATCAACGTAATTCTTGTCGATAAAAACTCCCCAGTCACTACCACGTGCCTCGCCACTCTTCACACCAGGGATACCTCGTGTCCAATGAGGTCTCCGCCTTCCCTCAACCCGTCCTCTCGCATTCACCACAGAAATTATTATTCACGAATAATTCTTTGCCGCGCAATTATGGATGTAATACGTTAATGAGAACTGGGTTGCAATTATAGGGACTTAAATATTATCATATTCTTGTTTAATGATGTTAAACGAGAAATGGATAAGATTTTATTCTCTCCATGGCATTCGCACATAACAGATAAAACTGCTACTTGATAACAATTTCAGTTAATAACTTTCGGTTTTAAATTATCGGGAGTCATATTATCCGTAAGTAATTATTACACGGAATACTGATAATTTTAGAGAACCACATTCAATTCGCTAACACATTGGTAATAAATGTGTCTAACTAGACATTATCTGATGCAATGTTGCTACTCAATTTCATGAGAATTCTAGCACTAATACGCAGATGAAATGGTTTAATTTATGTTTACACTACCGTTAGTGAAATTAATAACTACTGTAGTTAGTATATAATGATGATGATGTATTATAATACAATAGTAGTTTATTAGTGTTGGAAATTTCCAACATAACTCCGGGGGGAGAAAACTCGCGTCGCAGTGCAATGTTGAGTACTGACGTACCTATCCCGAAGTTAGTATTAAGGTTAGTATGTTAGTACGTTAGTACACACATAACGGATGTCCCGTAATTGTCAAGGACATACAAGAATTTAAGTCTTGTAAAGGAACTCATGTTAAATGAAAACATAGAATTGTGAATCATCTAAAGTTAATGACTACTAAAGCCTACAATGTACTCTGTGACTGGTGTCGCTATGACATGTAACGTTTATGTTACTAAGTCTTAAAGTTATGCAAACTCATAGATGCTCTAGATGAAATAATGTTATAGTTGATAGCCTACACAAACAAATTAAGGATTAAATCATACAATTTAAAGTAACTGAGAATCCACTGTGAAGTGAATGTCTTGGGTCATTGTAACTTGTAACTGATTTGTTACTTGACATCACAACACAGCATCATCATGATTACTCAAATTGGATGGTAAATTATTTGCTCTTAGTCAGAGCTATAATAGGCTTGTAGTTTCCGTTTGCATTGTTGAGCAGCTGCTCTAGTTGGGCGGGTGCTCAGTGGATCAGAATTGTTGTCCTCGGACACTGTAGGTGAAGCTGGTTGTGTTAAACACTCTCGTTCTGCTAATTCGAGAGGTACTAACTTCTCTAATGTTTTTAGGGTAGTGTTGCCTCGGCACAAAACCCGTACTACTCTCAGGATGCCTTGGTGATCTAGGTAGATAGAGACAATTTTGCCTATAGGCCATTCTGACCTTGGTCCATCACTGTCAACCAATACTAGGTCTCCTGGTTTGAGTTGAACTTTATTATAGGGGCTTGAAGCTCCATAGTGGTACTCTCGTAGAGCTGTGAGGTACTCTCGAGTCCACACCTCATTCCACCTTTCAATTACTCTCGAGAGATGTTGGTAACTTTCTACTAAGTCAATCCTGGTTACATGGGAAGGGTTGACGGGGTCCTCTTCTGCCAAAGGTTTCAGAGGGCTAAGCAGGCCTCCATGTATCAAATGTGAGGGACTCAGGGGTTCTCTCTGTGAGAAATCATCTGATAGGTAAGTTAATGGGCGATTGTTGACTCACGCTTCAATTTCAACGACGAGTGTTTGGAGTTCGGAGTAACTAATTTTCTGTCGATGTAAGGTCTTCCTTAAACACTTCTTGACAGTTCCTATCATACGTTCGTAGAACCCACCTTGCCAGGGGGGCTCTGGGAGCAATAAATTTCCAGTGGCATTGTCGTCTCTACAGGACAGACTGCACTTCTGGATGATTCCATATCTCTCGTAGGCAGGCTTCTCCTGCCACAAAATTTGAACCATTATCAGGTATCATTAGTTTGGGACAGGATCTGCGAGCTGCAAATCTACGAAAAGCTTGGATGAAGGCTTCGGCACTCATGTCAGAAGTCAGTTCTAGATGTACATCTCGCGTGGTAGCACACGTGAAGAGGCAAATATAAGCTTTCACTGGTATCTTATCTGGAGTACCAGTGAGAAGCAAGGCTTCTGTGTAATCGACACCAGTGGTCTGGTGTCGATTACAAAGGGACGAAGATGAACTACTCTCTCCTTAGGGAGTGGTGGAGGTCCTGCGTAAGGACACACTCGAGCGTCGTATCTTTTGCAGATTACACAGATCTTAATGATTGATTTGACAGTTTGACGACCTTGAGGAAGCCAATATTTCTGTCTGTGGTCGGTGAGAGTGTCTAACACTCCACCATGCAAAGTACCATATTGATGGTGATGTAAAACTAGAAGTTTTGTAATAATGTGGTGACGTGGTAGAAGGATCGGAGTCTTTGTATCCAAATCAATTTTTGCATGAAGCAAACGACCTCCACACCTTAATATATTATGAGTGTTGGCATCATACCAGATACCTAGAGACTTGGTTAATTTATCTGGAAGATTTTCATATTCACTTCCATAAGTCTCTTGTTGTGCACGTTTGATCCAGTAGAGGATAGGATTGGGAAACTTATGTCTGATTCCTATCTTAGCAAGAAAGTCAAACACATGTGCTGTCACTCTTAATAACTTACTCAAGTTAGAATAATTGTGAGGATTAATAGCTGAGATTCGATGAGGTTCTGGTTCCTTCATGGGAGTAGTGATACTGGTCACTATGACTTGTGGCTTCTGTTTGGGCCACTGACCACTAACAAGCCATGAAAGTCCATTGAACCACATCGAAGACTTGATTAGTTGTTTTAATGTTAACCCTCGAGATAAGTAATCTGCAGGATTGTCCTTAGTGGGGACATGTCTGAATTTATATCCAGCAGATAATTCATGAATTTCCCTAACGCGATTACTAATGTAGGGAGTTTTGTTGTTGTTATTTCTTACCCATTGTAAGACTGCCTCATTGTCTGACCACACTATGATTTCACCAAAGTGGATATTATTGAGTGTCTTGGTCAGGCAATGAGCCAATCTTACTCCCACCAGCAATGCAGTTAACTCCATTTGAGGTAAAGATCTCTTATTGATTGGAGCAACTCTTGCTCTAGATGTGAGTAAAATTGATTGTGCACTATTGACTAAGTAGGCTGCAGCGCCATATGCTTTGCCAGAGGCATCGCAAAAAACGTGCAAATTTGTGGGTAAGTTTTGTCCTGAAGCATTACGAGGAAATTTCAAAACACCTAATTGATTGAAATCCGTTGCGAGTATTTGCCATTTATCCTGCAACTCAATTGGCAACGGATCATCCCATCCCATATGTTTCTGCCAGCATTCCGGCATTAGGAGTTTGCCCCTTATTAATATAGGACTAAGTAAGCCTAAAGGGTCAAATGGTTGACTGACAAACGAGAGTAATTTTCTCATGGTAAGGGATGAATTATTGGTTTGTACTGACTTGACATTCATCTCATCAGTACCTGTGTTCCATTCCACGCCCAGAACTTTTAAATGATTAGGCACCTGATAACCAGGAAATTCTTTCTCGATTATCTGGTTTAATGATTTATTGTTTGAGGCCCATGATTGTAGTGGCATATTGGTTCCTAATAACTCACGGTTAGCCTCATGGTAAATTTCTACCAATTTGGATTTGTCATTTGTAGTTCCCTGGAAATTATCGACATACAAGTTGTCACTGATCTCCGTTTTATAAGGGCTATTTGACTTCCTCAAATGTGTATATAATGTGGCTTGAAGTAGAAACGGGGAGGAAGTCGCTCCGAATAGCACAGAGGCAAACCGGTAGGTTATGACATCACTGTCAGGATCCAGTGGGTCCTTAATCCAGAGAAATTTGGTGTAATTACGATCCTCTTCTTGCAAACCTACTCTAAGGAAAGCTTTACTGATATCAGCAGTATATGTTAAAATACCAGTGCGGAATCGTAATAGTACATCATGTAGCCTTTGTGTTAGGCTAGGTCCCGTTTGGAGACATTCATTCAAGGACACGCTGTTTGGCTTCACTTTGGCACTACAGTTGAAGACAATACGAATAGGTGTTGTCAATGAATCTTTCACCACAGATTGATGGGGTAAATAGTGACCTATTTTTCAGTCATCATTATCAACAACTTTGATAAATTTACTATTGAGTTGTTGAATTAATTGATGATACATGTTCAATTTGTATGGCTGTTTCTTCAGCCATATTAATTGAGACTGTAATTGAGAGGCTGCCATGAAATAATTAACTGGAAGTTGTGGATGATTCAACTTCCATGGAAGTCTCACCCAGTATTGTTTGTCCTCATAGACAACTGTATCCAGATATTGCGGGTAAGTCCACATATCATTTGGGCTTGGTTGTTCAGGGACAATACAGTAAGTGTCTAAATCCCACAGACGATGTACAGGTGGATCAGACTCATTATCTTCAGATATTTCTCTGAAATGTAGGGGTGACTGACTGTTCCAAGCCTAGTCACGCCACTATTGTATTGTTAGATTGTTGGTTGGTTGACGCTGGGTTTTGTTGGAAAAGCACCGGTCCAGTAAGCAATTTGCCTCCAGCAGATGACAACAAATTCATTCCATGTTGTCTGGTGCATCCCGTTATAAATTTATAATAATGGTCAGCGCCTATAAGTATACCAACATCTGTGAGGCAGTCAGAATTTATTTTGTAGTCTGCTAGCCTCATGCGGTTTCGTTTAAGATATCTCGCAGTGCGAGCTAGTCCTGTGACCTGCAGATCTGAAGGAAGTTTATCTACTACTACCGCTTGTATTGGACTAGTGGAAGATCCAAGTCTCACTAACACCTTAACTACTTGGTATTCACGAGGTCCACTATTAGTCAAGAACCCAGAAATATTCAGTCTCACGCTTTTGGCAGGTTTTAATTTTAACTGCTCGACTAATTGTTGTGTGATGAAGGTTT
The DNA here is from genome assembly GCF_040958095.1 of Procambarus clarkii. NCBI lineage: Eukaryota > Metazoa > Arthropoda > Malacostraca > Decapoda > Cambaridae > Procambarus > Procambarus clarkii. The sequence continues at coordinate 33,533,496 of NC_091194.1, forward strand.
TCTGTGATCCTTGATCAAAGAGACCTCTAGTGTTAACTCTAGATTTCCTGTCAATTAGTTTGAGTTGAGCTGTAGGCAGAGTGGTATTATTGCCAGACTCAGTAGCAAGTACATTTATTTCTTGATGTACCTTGCAATATTGTACTGTGGTAGAATTCGTAGAATTCTCCCCAGGTGTCATTGATTGTGTAGAAGTTTTTCTACATAAGGCATAATGATGTATACCTTTATTGCATCTACTGCATAACAGTAGCTGCACTACACATTTACTAGGATCATGAGAGCCCATGCACTTGGTGCATCTGTGTAATTCTTGTAGTCGTTTAATCCTGGTATTAAAGTTAGGATAAACAGTGCATTTGTTGGTGACATGTTCTTGATCACAGAACAGACACTTTCTCTCTGGCTGAATTTGTCCTTTTAGTGGACATATCAGTTGTAACGTCAGAGGGAGATACAGAATAAATACCTACACTACCACTCCTTTTTCCAGTGGATGGAGTAGTCTTAGGTTTGAATTTATTAGACTTATTCAAAGTCGATTTGGGTTTGACTGAGTTGTCAATGTTAGGTGGGTTATGATGAGAGTTAGTAGAGAAGTTTGAAACACTCTTCCCATCTTGGTTGGCTCTTTGTCTTTCGACTAAGGTATGTAGACCTTCTGTAATTTCATGTAAGGTCAGAAACGTTTCATTGTACATAGTACACAATTTATCTAAAGTTTCTTTTGGTAATTTGTGCCTTACAACTACCTTTGTCATCCATTCAGCAGTCTGAATTTGGACTTTAAGGCTTAAGGCCTTGAGTAAAGATTCTAGCTCTAGTCTGAAAGTTTGGAGAGAATCTATAGAATTATTTGCAGATGGTAAATCCAGCAATTTTTGAACTAAGTTAGTAATAGTTTTCTCCTTGTTATCGTAGTTGTTCTTGAGTCATTGAACAGCTAGGGTGTAACCATCACTGGTCAGTGTTATGTTAGAGATTACCTTCAAGGCTTCATTTCGTAATAAGCCTTGTAAATAAGTGAACTTGGTTGTTTGAGGGATGTTAGCTTTAGAGTCTACTGCATCCACGAATTTACTCCAGAAATCATCCCAACTCTCATTCTCGTTATCAGAGAATGTGGGTATATTGATCTGAGGTAATTTGACATCAGGATCTGGATGTGCAGTAGAGGCTGTTGTTAATTTGTTTTTAGCAATTTGCTTTTAAAAGTGTTGAAGTTTAACCTGTATATCATCTTCATACTGGGCTAAATCATTTACAATATCCTCAAGTTCAGTTTCACCTATTGAAGTTTTGTAAAGTTCTGTCAAATACAGATTCATATGTTGCTTAATATGCGCGAATTTGTCTGCAGCAACTTGAAGTAAATCTTCTAATTCAAGGTAGTCAACAGGTGACTGTTGTGACAGATTTTGACACTTGGTAATCTGTCGGGTCAAATGACCTTTCAGACCGATAAGGGTCCTTTTTATTTTGTCAGCCGTTTCCATCTTGCTGGGTAAGGGCTGGTCTGACAGAAAATAGTTGTTACTGATGTAACTGGGATATTGAATCATTCAATGGAGGTCAATATCAATATAATAGCCTAATGTATTTGAATAGACTGTACTACCTCGCTCAGAGGTTAATTTACTTACCTAACAATAAGTAGCTAAGGATTTTGAGTAGTGCTTGAACTTCACCATTAACTTTCTTCCGGTTAGCTCATCTTTATCACCATTAGATGTAATGGTGATCATTCAACAGCACTCAAAATGCATACACACAAATAATGAGTACACAAATAATTAATATGAATATACTCTAATCAGAGTTACTATAAAGTTGAATCCCACCCTTGATAGGGTCAGCACAAGAATGAATAATGTATGCACTACTGACTAGTCCAAGACTAGTTGTAAGAATTTCTACCTAAGACACTACAAATTTATTTAGTCTGCATTTGTGCCAAATTCAGCACAATCACAGCCTAAATTCCTACCTAATAAAGGTTGGCATAGATTAATTTGTGGTGCAATAATGTGAATATATAGTTGTGCTGTGTTTTTGTTTTTTTTAGATTTTATAGTTTATATAAAGGTGCACTTGCACACACAGGTGAAAATACAATTACGTACAATTAATTTGGCTTGCCAGCCACAGCCTTTTATGGTGATTGATTGTGTTGATCAATTTGTCAACTACATGTGACCTAGACTCACCTGACAGGTGTACACCATCTCTTGCCAGGTTTTGCCTGTATGGTCTGGCTGTAAATTGAATGTAAGTGACATCCAATCGTACTCTCTTCCTCAGCGTAAGGTTTATATATTTGGTAGCTCTTTGGTAATATTCTGGACTCACTCCCCAACGAATATTTTTGCTCAGTTGGCGAGGTTCCACCAATGTGAACACTACTGAACTGCTAACAAGTTTAAATGAGAAAATTATTGTTTTAAGGTGATTAATTACCTCGGCTGGGTGTCGAGTAGGATGGATGTCATTACCACCTAAATAAATAATAGTTAGATGGTGAGGCCACTCTAACGCAGGTGTTAATGTGGAATTATTATAAAAGTTATGAGCTGTTGCTCCTGGTGACCTGAAGATTCTTACCTCAGTGTGAGGTATAGGTCTGAGTGTTGTGGGCAATTGACTGTGTCCCACTAGCGCTACTTTATACATGAGGTATAAGCAGCAAATAAATTGGTGTGAATTAGGCTAACTTATGTGGTACACTGCCGGTAGCCACAATTAATAAATGTGTTTAGTTTAAACTATTTCACACGGTGATTAGTTACGACTAATTAGTATCCATCTGGTTCGATAAGGACCATAATGTTGGATTTCTGGGGCTTGACTCATATATTCAATAATTTGCTTATTATATTTAATAAATCGAAGGACCACCCACTTTTGAGAAAAGAGGGAAAACGAATAAAAGTGATCATTAGAATGACACTAGAGAACCAGTGTCTATGGATACTAATTAAATGAATAATCACTCGAAAATACTGAATAGACTGTATTATTAATTAATTAAAGTCAAAGCCTCATATATCAACATTGGGGGGTATTTCTAGAAGTTCATATATATCTAGGAACCAGTGTGGTTTGTCACTAGTTTAATGTTGAGTTAGTAACATAGTAAATCTAAACTACAATAGATTCAAAGATATGATAACTCAAATTATGAATATTAAAGATTATGTATTACTGAGCAACAGTCAGAGCAAAATACATTAATTACCAAATCATCATTTCTGGCAATAATTTATTCAATGTAAAGATCCTATTTGAATTATATGGAAATCAGTAATAATATTAGATAAATTTGTACGAAATGAATGTCTTAGCTGCAAGACGATTTCTGTAACGCCATTTCGTCATTCGTCCTCGTGGTCACAGGATCCCATTAAAGAAAGAACCCGAGGTGAATATCAAGAATGATGAGAAACAACTTGTCGACTCCTTGTATACACGCTGAAATCAGAGAAATTCAAGTAGCATTTAATTAGGCTACGATTTATTTCAAATATTCATGAAAACGGAGAAATTGTTGAAATTCAACTAACGTTGTGTATTAGGTATCCTTGCTGTATAACGACAGACTACTCACAAATATATAATCTAGGATGATGCATCAATCGAGAATGGTATACTTAACATGAGCGTATCAAATACTGAGGTCTGCCGAAACCGCGTCAGCCAGTCCCAGGCGTCCACTGCTGTGTACGTGTAATTATGGGTCGTGGCTTCAATTGTTGACGTGTTATTAACTGGCTGGGCACTATAGAACACGTGAATAAGTAATTGTTAATTGTTAACCAGGTATCAACGTAATTCTTGTCGATAATAACTCCCCAGTCACTACCACGTGTCTCGCCACTCTTCACGCCAGGGATGCCTCGTTTACAATGGCATCTCCGCCTTCCCTCAACCCGTCTCTCGCATTCACCACAGAAATTATTATTCACGAATAATTCTTTGCCGCGCAATTATGGATGTAATACGTTAATGAGAACTGGGTTGCAATTATAGGGACTTAAATATTATCATATTCATGTTTAATGATGTTAAACGAGAAATGGAGAAGATTTTATTCTCTCCATGGCATTCGCACATAACAGATAAACCTGCTACTTGATAACAATTTCAGTTAATAACTCTCGGTTTTAATTTATCGGGAGTCATATTATCCGTAAGTAATTATTACACGGAATACTGATAATTTTAGAGAACCACATTCAATTCTCTAACACATTGGTAATAAACGTGTCTAACTAGACATTATCTGACGCAATGTTGTTACTCGATTTCATGAGAACTCTAGCACTAATACGCAGATGAAATGGTTTAATTTATGTTTACACTACCGTTAGTGAAATTAATAACTACTGTAGTTAGTATATAATGATGATGATATATTATAATACAATAGTAGTTTATTAGTGTTGGAAATTTCCAACACTATTGGTCCCATGTTGATTTGCAGGAAAATATCTAGAGTCCAAATGCAAACTGTCATATTAGAAAATATCAGAAAGTGACCACCTAAAAAATCTTTAAAGTAAAATTTCTAATAAACTGTGCAACTTGCACATTTCCTGCTTGAACTAAAATTATCACTGGCCCATTGTACAAGTAGGTTGAACAATTTCTATTATATCCGGAAAATGCACGAACGAGAATGGATTGCAGTGTTAATCGTAACAATATCCATTGTGTGCTCCAAACCCTCAACCCCCACTCAATCCCAGTGTCAATAACGCGCACTAACCACCACCACTACCTCAGTGACCTCCACTCCCAGGAGATCTCTAGCGACCAATCCTCCAACCTTTTTCTTACCTTCTACACACGAACCTATCAAGTACCTCCCATAACCAGGCAGATACCCATAATGGGAATAGAATATCAATGACCAGCCAAAAAATTTGAGAAAAAGACTGTTGAAATTAACCTCATATAAGAGCAATAGTAATTACATTGTAACTGAAAAAAATCACTATGGTAATATTCCACAGACAATACCAGGTATCAAGAAGATAAAGGTTTGAAAATATAAATTTTTAGAAAGATACAAATAATGAAGAATATTTTGCACAAATGACTTCAGTGAAAGGAAAAAAAAAAATTGGTAGAAATTTACATAACAGAGTAATGTATAAATGTAACATAGATGACCAGAGTAACATAGATGACCCGAGACAAGAATATAAGAAAGCAAACAGAGCTTGGATAAATATCATACAAAGTGAGGCCGAATTATCGAATAGATTGATGGCAAAGCTTCTAGTATTGCGAGGTGTCAATAATAGACAAATTGACTAAAAATCGATGTATCTGAAAGAGCGTGAAGAAACATGGAGAAGAGACAAGAAATAACTTCTGCCAAAACTGGTAGAAGTTGCTTAGAGAAATTTCCTAAGAGAACATATTAGAGAGGAAACATGGAGGTGAATGGGAGACCAATCAACATGAGTGGATCTAGACCTTACCAGGAGCAAATTGGTCATTGAGAACATTGAGTAAGTGACCATTGTGAACTGGTCTTTGAATGTGCAGTTCTTATGAAGGAAGTAGTAAAATAAAGAGAAGACGAAAGGGGAGACTAGTTTTTCATACAGGCGAGTATCAGAAGGTTAGAAAATTCTTTGTAACAATACCCTGGGATATAGAACTAGGAGAAAAAATTGTATAAAACTTGATAATAATCCAATGTAAGGTAACTTAATTTATACTGCCCATATTTGAATAAATGAGCTAAGATACAAAAATATTCTGAATTTAACAGACAATGTTTGGAGGCAAAAAGTTAAAGTAAAAGAGCATGCAAGATATTCATGGGGCACAGAACCGAGGGAGAACCATAACGTATATACAAGAGGCAGGAACGAATACACAGCAAAGAAGCAATATGATAAGCATATAACATCCAAGGCTAAGATCATCCTAAATTACTAAATAGCCAATTGAGGTAAGATGTCGGTAAATAATAAGTGATCAGACAACACAGAAGTGGAGTCCATACAAAGAGTAATAAGGAAGTTTGTGAATGTTATGAGCTCATGTACAGTGCCCCTATTTCACTGTTAAGAGACATGGACAAGAACCTCATATTAATGTAATGAGGGACAAGAACCTTCAGCATCACTGGAACACAGCCTGGAAAAATATCAATCAATGTTCTAGGGGAGTGAAAGACTAGTAAAAATATTCTAGTTTACTGGCATTAATATAAATCCACAAACCACTAAAATAATAAACAGCTACTAACTCACACACAATTACTTTATCCAGCTTCTCATCAGCTGGGCATGATCATACAAAAATGTCTGGAAACTGCATCAATCAACACTAGCTGGCACCAAGAACTTTGCCTGACACAGTGGAACACTAGGGCCTATATGCTGCTAATGCCAATACAGTGTGGTGGTGGTGGCACAACCAGTAACACATGAGGTATGGGGAAACAATATCTCATAAAGAACCATGACATTACTTAAGTTCCTCAGAATATCACCTCACAAAGACACATAAAAACCTCTACCACCTGGTATACATGATGAACAACAGTAAAAAATAACCATGGTATTATATAGCGTTACATGATAATTAATCTAACAGTCACATTACACAAATAAGGTCCCAAATCTCGGACCAGAACGCTACAGATGCGTTCGCCTGGAATGGTCAAGGAGTAGTCGCCTTGAACCAAGCTCGCCGGGAGGCGACACTGTATCCAACTCCATGAGTCAACTGACCCTCAACTTTCAAATAATCTCAAGCTCATTACAGACATAACTCGATCATGAACTCTAATTTAATATACAACAAAGTAAAGATTATAAGACACAACCTTACATAATTTATACAAAATAAGAATTCAATACATTAGAGAATGTATCATGACATAAAAATAAGTACACAAAGAATTCGTATCGGTACGACATGGTAACACTAGCGTGAGTCGGTACATCAAAGGGGGGGGGGGTGAGGAATGGAGGGGGAAGTTAGGGAGGATTCAAGACGTCGGCCAATCGTTAATACATGTGTATACAAGAATACAAAAGAAAGTAGATATATACAACATGTGTATCAAAAGCTTGTCTAGGTGGTATACATTTCACAGTGCCATAATTTCAGTAAATGTCATGAGAAGAGGAAATACAAAGAACAACACTGAAATGGAAATTACACAGTATACATGTGAGTAATACATCTGGAACCTAAATGTATACATTCTCCATCATGGTCCACATAATGTTATCTATACAGCATTTATGAAGCATTACATACAATAAACATACAACGAGATTTTTCAAGCGACATGACATTAGGCTACAGCTATACATTAAACAACTAATATATATCCACAATTACATGGCATACATCTTTGATACAGAATTATCATAAAATTGGTTATGTATGTCACACATTGACAATACATAAATTAAGAATAATATTGTGTTAAAGAATATTCACTAATAATTACAACATTCGTGATACTAGGCTAATCAGCCAAGATATCACTAATAGTTTGAGCACAATCATACACCAGCCTCAGTATGATCATATTGGTGTATGCTTGCTCATAACAGCGAAAAAACTCATTAAAAGTTTCCAGGAAGTTTTCATGATAGAACTAGAGCTGCCCCTAAATTTATTTATTTATTTATAAATATACAAGAAGGTACATTAGAATTGTGAGGATACATAGTATAGTAATTACAATCTTGTAAAGCCACTAGTACGCGCAGCGTTTCGGGCAGGCACAATTCTTATCTAAGATTTCTAATGGAACAGGCACTACCAGAAAGAAAAACTAATGCAATATAAGTGATATCAGAGAACGAAAAGAAACACTAAGAGGAGCTGGATGTTATGGAAGCCAGAAGTCGCGTGTCGATCTCACCATGGATCCTGAAAGGGGCAGCTTTAGCATTATGTTTAGCATATTGCATACTATAGTCTTCATCTCATCACTTGATATGGCCGAACTTCCTGATATTTGGAAAATGGCAAAGGTGGTACCTACGTACAAGAAAGGGGGAAGATAGGAACCACTGAACTAGATACCGGTATTGCTAACATGTATTCCCTGTAAGCTATTAGAGAGACTGCTTAAAAGATAGTTCATAGAACATTTCCAACCCATAAACTTTGTTTCTAAGCATCAATAGGAATTCAGTTTGACCAACTGTGTGAGAATGGGATTTCACAGCTATCTAACCCTCCTGTTAATAGCTAACTACCTTGTAGTGCACCCCAGCTAAAAAATCTGAATTTGTTTTCTTATCCCTGACGTTGTTAAGAAGCATTCAAGAAGCACAAAAATACAAGTAAAAAGATTCTACCTCTTGTAGTTTAGCTGTAGTCATACTCACCTAGTTGTGCTTGTGGCGATGAGCTTTGGCTCTTTGTTCCCGCCTCTAAATTTTCAAACAGCTGGAGTAGATTTTCTTGAGCCTATTGGGCTGTATCAAATCTACATTTGAAACTGTGTATGGAGTCTGCCTCAACCACATCACTGCCTAACGCATTCCATTTGTTAACAACTCTGACATTGACAAAATTATTTATAATGTCCCCGTGACTCATTTGGGTACTAGGTTTCTACCTGTGTCCCCTTATTCGTGTTCCCTCTATGCTAAATAGTTTGTCTTTATCCACTCTGTCAGTTCCCCCTGAGAATTTTGTTGGTGGTGTTCATGTCTTCCCTTACTCCTCTGTCTTCCAGGGACGTGAGGTTTCGCTCCCCTAGCCTTTCCTCACAGCTCATACCTGTCAGTTCTGGGACTAATCTGGTGGTATACCTCTGACTTTTCTCTAACATTGTCTTGTATTTAACAAGGTACGGATTCCAGGCTGGAGATGCATGCGCCAGGATTAGTCTGACACAAGTGGTATAAAAGGTTCTGAATGATTCCTTTCAATAGGTTCTAAAGGCAGTTCTTATTTTGGCCACTCAAGTATATGTTGCTAATGATATCCTTTTGATGTGGGCCTCTGGGGACAAGTTCGGTGTGATATCGACCCCCAGATCGTTTTCTGTATTTGACTCTAGCAGGATTTCACCTCCAAGTTGGTACCTTGTGATCGGTCTCCTGCTCCATTCACCTAATTTAATTACTTTACACTTTTCAGAGTACAACTTTAGTAGCCATAGCCATGTAGTGACCCATGAGAAGTTGCGCTTTTTCTGTAGAAATTAGATGAGGTGCCACACTGGAATAGCTTTGTCGATCAGTTTGTATTGATGTGTTAAAGGTTGTGTTCCTTATGAAGAGCTTTGAAAATATGCGTATGTTCAGATGTATGTTCATAAATGTACACACACGACATGTATTTATTCATGCTAATATACACACATAAGCCTAAATCTTATAATAGGACATAGCACACATTTTACCTGTAAATATAAATATGGTAATCACTTATTTGATATTGTTAAAAGTTCGATAATTCCTGGTATGGCTCCCTAGCACAGTCAGAAACTGAATGGTGATGTATGCGACATGGTTCTTAACGTTTTTACTGACGCCTTAGAAGGAAAGTGGAAGGTCTAAAGATATTTTTTAAATTAATATGTAAGGTGGTTACTGGAGGCCTGTGGAAGCAAATATAAACCCCATGTATGAGCAAGGCTTTCACATCTTATACAGTACCCTATTACTTCACCTGAGGGGATGCGCAGCCGAAAGATGGTCGTGCAAATGATTGCACGACAGTAGGTACGTCAGTGTGGAACATCCAGCGTGCACAGTTTTTCAGTCCACTGGTCTAGATACTTTAATTAGGGACTTAGGTCTGCCGTACTGGCTCTCTCCGGATAGTCTACGTTATCAGTAGACCAAATGTACTGCAAGGGCCAGTGAATACATTGTCCAACAATTAAATAGAGCAAGTTGAACATATACATCGCAAGTCATATGTCTCGGAGCTTCAACGTTGGAAGGAGACAGGGGGAACTTTTTTTAACTGTGGTTAAAAAGTTGGGAGCCTTAATCGTCTTGAATTTCCTAACAACCATAGGTCTCATACATGCTGTATCCATGATGTCATAGACCTAGCTGGCATTGATTACCGCTTCTCATTAGTTTAGGCACCAATGCTTGTGTCTCATTGGTCAACCCATAAATTGGACTGTTGTACTCGTGGTGAAGCCCACTTAGAGCCTCACAAATTCATTTTACCTCCGGAGGTTGTCTACAATGGACGTATATCAATCAAGGTAATTACCACTAACGTGATCAACCCGCATTATATTCTCTAAAAATAAAAGTCACTCAATAAGACTCAATTTCATGCTACATGATTGTCTACTGAATCCGATTGTAGTAGATGAGAATATAATACGATTTTCTGAGTGAACTTGAAGTGTAGAGAAACTGTGATCCCATGTCATGTCGAACAGAAGTAACAGACTCCAGCCAGAGTACCTGAGAATGTCATAAAACAGTATACTATAATAGCTTGCAAGATGATCAAAGTGATACAAATCGTGTATAATCGTCGCCGCATAAGTTCTTGTGTGAATTTTCTGGCAATCATCTAAACATAGACTCACAACATGATCAGTGTGTAGTAAGATAACTGCCTGGAAGTGACGAGTCACCTGCCTACGTGTCAGTGATCAGACTAGCTGCCAACACCGTGCTGTGAGTGAGTTGAGTCTCCCACCAACATTATGCTGCCATGTGGCATCATTGACAACTGCCTCTCACCTGAACTAGCCACGTATTGCCCCATTGTGTCCACCTGTTCCACCCCACTGAGTCCTAACTTTGTGTCCATCTGTTCCACTACACTGTGTCCTAACTTTGTGTCCATCTGTTCCACCACACTGTGTCCTAACTTTGTGTCCACCTTGTTCCACCACACTGTGTCCTAACTTTGTGTCCATCTGTTCCACCCCACTGTGTCCTAACTTTGTGTCCATCTGTTCCACCACACTGTGTCCTAACTTTGTGTCCATCTGTTCCACCACACTGTGTCCTAACTTTGTGTCCACCTGTTCCACCACACTGTGTCCTAACTTTGTGTCCATCTGTTCCACCACACTGTGTCCTAACTTTGTGTCCATCTGTTCCACCACACTGTGTCCTAACTTTGTGTCCACCTGTTCCACCACACTTTGTCCTAACTTTGTGTCCATCTGTTCCACCACACAGTGTCCTAACTTTGTGTCCGTCTGTTCCACCACACTTTGTCCTAACTTTGTGTCCATCTGTTCCACCACACTTTGTCCTAACTTTGTGTCCATCTGTTCCACCACACTGTGTCCTAACTTTGTGTCCATCTGTTCCACCACACTTTGTTCTAACTTTATGTCAACCTGTTCCACCACACTGTGTCCTAACTTTGTGTCCATCTGTTCCACCACACTGTGTCCTAACTTTGTGTCCATCTGTTCCACCACACTGTGTCCTAACTTTGTGTCCATCTGTTCCACCACACTGTGTCCTAACTTTGTGTCCGTCTGTTCCACCACACTGTGTCCTAACCTTATGTCCGTCTGTTCCACCACACTGTGTCCTAACTTTGTGTCCACCTGTTCCACCACACTGTGTCCTAACTTTGTGTCCGTCTGTTCCACCACACTGTGTCCTAACTTTGTGTCCACCTGTTCCACCACACTGTGTCCTAACTTTGTGTCCATCTGTTCCACCACACTGTGTCCTAACTTTGTGTCTATCTGTTCCACCACACTGTGTCCTAACTTTGTGTCCACCTGTTCCACCACACTTTGTCCTAACTTTGTGTCCATCTGTTCCACCACACAGTGTCCTAACTTTGTGTCCGTCTGTTCCACCACACTTTGTCCTAACTTTGTGTCCATCTGTTCCACCACGCTGTGTCCTAACTTTGTGTCCGTCTGTTCCACCACACTGTGACCTAACTTTGTGTCCATCTGTTCCACCACACTGTGTCCTAACTTTGTGTCCATCTGTTCCACCACACTGTGTCCTAACTTTGTGTCCGTCTGTTCCACCACACTGTGTCCTAACTTTGTGTCCATCTGTTCCACCACACTGTGTCCTAACTTTGTGTCCATCTGTTCCACCACACTGTGTCCTAACTTTGTGTCCGTCTGTTCCACCACACTGTGTCCTAACTTTGTGTCCATCTGTTCCACCACACTGTGTCCTAACTTTGTGTCCATCTGTTCCACCACACTGTGTCCTAACTTTGTGTCCGTCTGTTCCACCACACTGTGTCCTAACTTTGCGTCCGTCTGTTCCACCACACTGTGTCCTAACTTTGTGTCCATCTGTTCCACCACACTGTGTCCTAACTTTGTGTCCATCTGTTCCACCACACTGTGTCCTAACTTTTCGTCCATCTGTTCCACCACACTGTGTCCTAACTTTGTGTCCGTCTGTTCCACCACACTGTGTCCTAACTTTGTGTCCACCTGTTCCACCACACTGTGTCCTAACTTTGTGTCCATCTGTTCCACCACACTGTGTCCTAACTTTGTGTCCATCTGTTCCACCACACTGTGTCCTAACTTTGTGTCCACCTGTTCCACCACACTTTGTCCTAACTTTGTGTCCATCTGTTCCACCACACAGTGTCCTAACTTTGTGTCCGTCTGTTCCACCACACTTTGTCCTAACTTTGTGTCCATCTGTTCCACCACACTTTGTCCTAACTTTGTGTCCATCTGTTCCACCACGCTGTGTCCTAACTTTGTGTCCGTCTGTTCCACCACACTGTGTCCTAACTTTGTGTCCATCTGTTCCACCACACTGTGTCCTAACTTTGTGTCCATCTGTTCCACCACACTGTGTCCTAACTTTGTGTCCGTCTGTTCCACCACACTGTGTCCTAACTTTGTGTCCATCTGTTCCACCACACTGTGTCCTAACTTTGTGTCCATCTGTTCCACCACACTGTGTCCTAACTTTGTGTCCGTCTGTTCCACCACACTGTGTCCTAACTTTGTGTCCATCTGTTCCACCAGACTGTGTCCTAACTTTGTGTCCATCTGTTCCACCACACTGTGTCCTAACTTTGTGTCCATCTGTTCCACCACACTGTGTCCTTACTTTGTGTCTACCTGTTCCACCACACTGTGTCCTAACTTTGTGTCCGTCTGTTCCACCACACTTTGTCCTAACTTTGTGTCCGTCTGTTCCACCACACTGTGTCCTAACTTTGTGTCCATCTGTTCCACCACACTGTGTCCTAACTTTGTGTCCATCTGTTCCACCACACTGTGTCCTAACTTTGTGTCTACCTGTTCTACCACACTGTGTCCTAACTTTGTGTCCACCTGTTCCACCACACTGTGTCCTAACTTTGTGTCCATCTGTTCCACCACACTGTGTCCTAACTTTGTGTCCGTCTGTTCCACCACACTGTGTCCTAACTTTGTGTCCATCTGTTCCACCACACTGTGTCCTAACTTTGTGTCCATCTGTTCCACCACACTGTGTCCTAACTTTGTGTCCGTCTGTTCCACCACACTGTGTCCTAACTTTGTGTCCGTCTGTTCCACCACACTGTGTCCTAACTTTGTGTCCATCTGTTCCACCACACTGTGTCCTAACTTTGTGTCCATCTGTTCCACCACACTGTGTCCTAGCTTTGTGTCCATCTGTTCCACCACACTGTGTCCTAACTTTGTGTCTACCTGTTCCACCACACTGTGTCCTAACTTTGTGTCCATCTGTTTCACCACACTGTGTCCTAACTTTGTGTCCATCTGTTCCACCACACTGTGTCCTAACTTTGTGTCCATCTGTTCCACCACACTGTGTCCTAACTTTGTGTCCATCTGTTCCACCACACTATGTCCTAACTTTGTGTCCGTCTGTTCCACCACACTTTGTCCTAACTTTGTGTCCATCTGTTCCACCACATTGTGTCCTAACTTTGTGTCCATCTGTTCCACCACACTGTGTCCTAACTTTGTGTCCATCTGTTCCACCACACTGTGTCCTAACTTTGTGTCCATCTGTTCCACCACACTATGTCCTAACTTTGTGTCCGTCTGTTCCACCACACTGTGTCCTAACTTTGTGTCCATCTGTTCCACCACACTGTGTCCTAACTTTGTGTCCATCTGTTCCACCACACTGTGTCCTAACTTTGTGTCCGTCTGTTCCATCACACTGTGTCCTAACTTTGTGTCTACCTGTTCCACCACACTGTGTCCTAACTTTGTGTCCGTCTGTTCCACCACACTGTGTCCTAACTTTGTGTCCGTCTGTTCCATCACACTGTGTCCTAACCAGATACAATGTAAAGTCAGGGTTATTGTGAATCTAGCCTCATGTGTGATCCTGTGACTGTACACCTGTGCCACCGTGCTGTGTCACACACCTGTCACCACATGTGGCTGGCGTGACTGTACACCTGTACCACCGTGCTGTGTCACACACCGGTCACCACATGTGGCTGGCGTGACTGTACACCTGTACCACCGTGCTGTGTCACACCTGTCACCACATGTGGCTGGTGTGACTGTACACCTGTACCACCGTGCTGTCACACACCTGTCACCACATGTGGCTGGCGTGACTGTACACCTGTACCACCGTGCTGTGTCACACACCTGTGGCTGGCGTGACTGTACACCTGTACCACCGTGCTGTGTCACACACCTGTGGCTGGCGTGACTGTACACATGTACCATCGTGCTGTGTCACACACCTCTCACCACATTTGGTTGGTGTGACTGTACACCTGTACCACCGTGCTGTGTCACACACCTGTCACCACATGTGGCTGGCGTGACTGTACACCTGTACCACCGTGCTGTGTCACACACCGGTCACCACATGTGGCTGGCGTGACTGTACACCTGTACCACCGTGCTGTGTCACACACCTGTCACCACATGTGGCTGGCGTGATTGTACACCTGTACCACCGTGCTGTGTCACACACCGGTCACCACATGTGGCTGGCGTGACTGTACACCTGTACCACCGTGCTGTGTCACACACCTGTCACCACATGTGGCTGGCGTGACTGTACACCTGTGCCACCGTGCTGTGTCACACACCTGTCACCACATGTGGCTGGCGTGACTGTACACCTGTGCCACCGTGCTGTGTCACACACCTGTCACCACATGTGTCTGGCGTGACTGTACACCTGTACCACCGTGCTGTGTCACACACCGGTCACCACATGTGGCTGGCGTGACTGTACACCTGTACCACCGTGCTGTGTCACACACCTGTCACCACATGTGGCTGGCGTGACTGTACACCTGTGCCACCGTGCTGTGTCACACACCTGTCACCACATGTGGCTGGCGTGATTGTACACCTGTGCCACCGTGCTGTGTCACACACCTGTCACCACATGTGGCTGGGGTGACTGTACACCTGTACCACCGTGCTGTGTCACACACCTGTCACCACATGTGGCTGGCGTGACTGTACACCTGTACCACCGTGCTGTGTCACACACCTGTCACCACATGTGGCTGGCGTGACTGTACACCTGTACCACCTTGCTGTGTCACACACCGGTCACCACATGTGGCTGGCGTGACTGTACACCTGTACCACCGTGATGTGTCACAAACCGGTCACCACATGTGGCTGGCGTGACTGTACACCTGTACCACCGTTATGTGTCACACACCGGTCACCACATGTGGCTGGCGTGACTGTACACCTGTACCACCGTGCTGTGTTACACACCTGTCACCACATGTGGCTGGTGTGACTGTACACCTGTACTACGCCTGTTCGCATGGCCAGCCACGTGCTTTGTGTATCGGGATGAATGTGTCATCTACTTGCCACGCCTTAGTGATGTTGCAGTTGTGTCATACCAGCTGCCAAGGATCATCAGGGCTGTCCATGCTGTATGAGTATTGAGAGAGTGAGAGCATATCAGGCCAGCCTGCAGGATGTACAATCTCTATACTTATAATTAATATTCTTTCATTGTGCTAACTCTGTGATCAGCAACCCGATTGATAAATATGTCATCAAATACCTGCAACACGTGTGAAGTAAACTGGAGGGTGTGAGTGTGGTAATGTGAGTTCACCGTGCTGCACATGCCTCTCACCTCTATATTGGTTACATACACACTCCCACCTTTGTTACTGAATTATCATTGTTGTGTTGACGTCTCAGCGTCGTGTGATATTTAATTATTGCATTATTGTCTCAGTGATGTGTTTAGTTCATTTGTGAATAATGCCTCAAAAATGTTATTATTTAATTCATTATTATTGTCTCAGTGATGTGAGTTTAATTCACTTATGATTGTATTAATCATGTGTGTTTAATTAATTTATGATTTGTGTCTTAGTGACGTGTTCTTAACTCATTTATAATTATCATCTCGGTGACGTGCGTTTAATTAGTTTATGTTTAATGTCTCAGTGACGGGTAACTGACTCATTTATAATTTAAAACTCGATGATTTATGTTGTGTACATTTTGGCGCAATGATTTGTAATTGTGCATTTCATGTGTATTGATATGCACTGCCCCGAGTGTCCCGTGTGGACCGAAAATCAACATACCTTTACTGCAAGTAACATATGCCGAACGTGTCAGAGTGTTCCATAGTGTTCGGCTTAGTTCACATTGAGCCAAGCAAGTGGGTAGAGACCGAGTATCTCCTCATACCAGAGTGATAGGAACGATTCCTGCTGTGTACGGGTTGAGTAGATTTATCGTTACACTCTTGATTAACGCAAGGGCAAGCTCATTGTGTATTGGTAAGCAAGTTTATTGAATATATATTAGTACCAGAGTCTTTTCGTCAGCATTTCCCTAAGTTCTGCCCCCACCCTCCTATTTATTCTGCCATTATTGTCACTTTGCTGATTATTTGGTACCGGCTCTGGGCATGAGACCCTACAGTCTACTAACACTAACATACTCAATTATTATAGGGGGACCACGGCGGTCATTTGGTACCGGCTCTGGGTATCGAGACCCTACAGCCTACTAACACTAACATACTCAATGTTTATAGGGGGACCACGGCGGTCATTTGGTACCGGCTCTGGGTATTGAGACCCTACACCCTACTAACACTAACATACTCAATGTTTATAGGGGGACCACGGCGGTCATTTGGTACCGGCTCTGGGTATTGAGACCCCTACAGCCTACTAACACTCACATACTCAATGATTATGGGGGACCACAGCAGTCATTCCTCTAGAAGATGGTTCACACATTTGAGCAAGGCTGACGACCCAGTGACGGGAGATATGTTCGTCTGGAGACTGGTGTGGTGAGATACTCCTCTCCATTTGAGGTACAGCGTATCTGCGCAACTGCTGTCTCTTATAATTTATGTAAATTGATGGTGTTGCATGCATCTTTGCCGAATTTTACCCTCACTCCAATTAGGGCAATATAACCGGAGAGAGATACCTAGACAGACTGCATTCTCCTTCATTGCAAGAAAGCTTTTGACGCTATTGATAACATGTAAACTAGGGGAACTCTTATGTAAACTAGGAAAACAGACTGGTGTATCAACAAGATTACTAAAGTGGGTGATAGAGGGCCTTTGAAGGAGGCAAAGAGTCATAGTAAGAGGAGAGCTTTCAAACTGGAGAAAGGTAGTGAGTTGAGTACCTCAAGTGTCAGTAATAGGGGCTTATCCTGTTCCTAATATATGAATGCAATCTAGCAGCGGAGCAAGCTCATTCTTGTCAATGTCTGTTGATGATGAATTGCTAAGCAGACTAATCACAAATGAGGAGGACTGCAATACCTTACAAGATGAACTGGAAAATATCCTTAGATAGTCAGAGAAATTGCTACTAGACTTTAACCCTGACAAATGCAAGGTTATGTGGACTAGAATCAGAAGAAAGAAATCTCAAATGCAGCTCAATATGAAGGGAAGGCAACTTTAAATTTCTGTAAAAGAGTAAACCTTAGGCGTGGACATAACTGGGAATCTATACTAGAGGCACACACCAGCAGAATAACTATGGTAGCATTTGCGTTACTAGTAAACGTTTCGTTATCCTTCAGGAACATAGACAAAGATCTCTTCCGAACGCTGTAGAAATACTTTGAGACTCATTATTGAGTATGATGGAATGGCTTTAACCCCTACTTAAAGGAAAAAAAACCTTTTAAAGGTGCAAATATATGCAACAAGTCTCGCTCCTGTTAATGAACAAATGCACAAGGGTCGTGATGAGGGTTCGAACTTACGTCCTGGATGAGCCTTAGTCGAGTGCGCCACGACAATCCACGACAGTCGATTGCGCCTCGCTCCTGAGCTCAGGGGACAGAGCTATGAAGAAACTCTGAGAGAACTGAACATCACAACACTGGAGGAAGGAAGGAATAGGGCTACGCAATAGCGACGTGCAAGATACTAAGGGGATTTACAAAGTAGATATAGAAGAATGTTGAAATTAATTAACAGTCGAACGAGAGGACATGATTGGAAACTGAAAAGACAGATGAGTCAAAGGGATGTCAAGAAATATCTTTTTTAAGTCTCAGAGTAGTAAGTTTAATGGACTAAATGAGGAAATTTACGAAGAGAATTCAAAATATTTTTACACGTAAATATTAAATAACACGAGGGAAAATGAGTCGCAGCATTAAACAAATGATGGTCGAAATGCTGGCCTTACGAGTTTATGCTTGACGCTGCTAAGACAACGGAATATATAAACACACATGTCGGAAAAACCGACACCATTTACTAACATTTATTACAATAGGCAGATAATATTTCTGCTGTTTTGTACTTACAAATTAACACAAGAAATAGTGTTTTAATGATTCAAAGAAAACGAGACTACAGTGAAATTTTCCCCTGAAGAAAACAGGGAAATCATTGCCATGTAGCAATTAAATTTACCAGCTAATAATATTGGGAATTCTTATTAAAACATCAGTCTGTGGACGGTAGACATCATGAAAACATTTTCCCTTGAACCAACTTAATTATCAGTACTAAAATAAATTAAATATAAACCCTCTTTCCACTTCTTGATAAAACGCATCTGGAGAACAGTCGATGCGGGAGGGAGAGGACATGTGCTCGAGAGTTGCCCTCTCGAGAACATGGGGAACAACAAGTTATTGTCGAAGAGTTTGACAGCACAAATTGACACCATCGTTACCAGGCAAGGTTTTGTCTAATATTCAGGTGGATATAACATGATACTCAGCACTATTTGTCACTCAGAAACTCACACTCACTCGCACACACATAACCGTATCCATACACTCACACACACACAAACACACACACACACACACACACACACACTCACACACACACAAACACACACACACACACACACACACACACACACACACACACACACACGACAATTTGGGGCCTCGTAGCCTGGTGGATAGCGCGCAGGACTCGTAATTCTGTGGCGCGGGTTCGATTCCCGCACGAGGCAGAAACAAATGGGCAAAGTTTCTTTCACCCTAAGTGCCCCTGTTACCTAGCAGTAAATAGGTACCTGGGAGTTAGTCAGCTGTCACGGGCTGCTTCCTGGGGTGTGTGTGTAGTGTGGAAAAAAAAAAAAAAAAAAAATAGTTAGTAAACAGTTGATTGACAGTTGAGAGGCGGGCCGAAAGAGCAAAGCTCAACCCCCGCAAAAACACAACTAGTAAACACAACTAGTAAACACACACACACACACACACACACACACACGTTTCCTGGGGAAACACGCCGTGTTTCCCCAGGAGTATACAGTAATAAGGAAAGAGAGGGAAGGTAGAGGAGGAGGCGGAGTGGCCCTACTCATGAGAAGGGAATGGAGTTTTAAGGAGATGGCCATCCCGGGCTGTGAGGAGTTCAGAGACTACATAGCAGGCACCATAACAATGGGAGGACCAAGAATAGTAGTAGCAGTAATATACAACCCTCCACCAAATGACAGGAGACCCAGTCAAGAGTATGAAAACAACAACAAGGCAGTTAACACTATAATTGAGAGGGCAGCCTCTGCTGCCTGTAGAAATAGATCCCACCTGCTCATCATGGGCGACTTCAATCACGGAAAGATTGACTGGGAGAACAAGGAACCGCATGGAGGCGAGGATACGTGGAGAGCCAAACTATTGGAGGTAGTGACAAGCAACTTTTTAACCCAGCATGTCGGAGAACCCACAAGGATGAGAGGAAATGACGAACCAGCAAGACTCGACCTAGTCTTCACTCTGAACGACTCCGACATAAGAGAAATCGGTTTTGAGGACCCAGTAGGAATGAGCGACCACAGTGTACTGGTGTTTGAGTACTTGATTGAAGAAGGGTTATTGAACTCGAGGAGGGATACCGAAACCAAAAGGTTAGCATACCGAAAGGGAAACTATGAGGGGATAAGAAAATTCCTAACAGATATAGCATGGGAAACAGAGCTCAGGGGAAAGACGGCCCAAGATATGATGGATTACATCACGCAGAAGTGCAAGGACGCAGCAAACAAGTTTGTCCCAGTCCAAAAGGAAAACAGAGAAATGAAGATGAGAAACCCATGGTTTAATCAAAGATGTAGGCTAGCTAAGCAGCAAAGTAAAAGGGCATGGAGAAACTATAGGAATAACAGGACACTGGAGAGCAGAGAAAGATACCAGAATGCCAGGAATGAATATGTCAGGATGAGAAGAGAGGCAGACAGACAATACGAAAATGACATCGCAAGCAAGGCAAAGACTCAGCCTAAATTGTTGCATAGCCACATTAGGAGAAAAACAACAGTAAAGGAACAGGTTATGAGATTAAGGATAGGGGCGGAAGGATTCACTACAAATGACAAGGAAGTGTGTGAGGAATTGAATAAGAAATTCCAGGAGGTCTTCACCTTAGAACAAGGAGAAATTCCAGAGGTAAGTGAGGGAATAGCTAACCAGGAACCGCTGGAAGAGTTTGAGATTACCAGTGGGGAAGTAAGGAAGTGTTTACTAGAGTTGGACGTGACGAAGGCTATAGGCCCAGATGGAATCTCCCCTTGGGTTCTAAAGGAAGGAGCAAGAGAACTGAGCCTACCACTCTCCATAGTGTATAACAAATCACTGGCAACAGGGGAACTGCCAGATATTTGGAAAGCAGCTAACGTAGTCCCGATATACAAGAAAGGGGATAGACAGGAGGCACTGAACTACAGGCCAGTGTCCCTAACCTGCATACCATGCAAGCTGATGAAGAAGATTGTGCGAAAAAAACTAGTGGAGCATCTGGAGCGAAGGAACTTTGTAACACAGCATCAACATGGGTTCAGGGATGGCAGGTCCTGCCTCACAGGGTTACTTGAATTCTACGACCAGGCAACAAAAATAAGGCAAGAAAGAGAAGGGTGGGCAGACTGCATATTTTTGGATTGTCAGAAAGCCTTTGATACAGTACCACACAAGAGGCTAGTGCCAAAGTTGGAGATGCAGGCTGGGGTGAGAGGGAAGGTACTCCGGTGGATAGAGGGATACCTAAGCAACAGGAGACAACGAGTCTGTGTGAGGGGTGAGGCCTCAGATTGGCGAGACGTCACAAGTGGAGTCCCGCAGGGGTCAGTCCTTGGACCTATACTGTTTCTGGTATATGTAAATGATCTCCCAGAGGGTATAGATTCGTTCCTCTCAATGTTTGCCGACGATGCAAAAATTATGAGGAGGATTGAAACAGAGGATGATAGTAGGAGGCTACAAGATGACCTGGATAGACTGAGTGAATGGTCCAACAAATGGCTGTTGAAGTTCAACCCGAGTAAATGCAAAGTAATGAAACTAGGCAGTGGAAACAGGAGGCCAGGCACAGGATACAGAATAGGAGATGAAGTACTTAATGAAACAGACAGAGAGAAAGATCTAGGAGTTGATATCACACCAAACCTGTCTCCTGAAGCCCACATAAAGAGAATAACGTCTGCGGCATATGCGAGGCTGGCTAACATCAGAACGGCGTTCAGGAACCTGTGTAAGGAATCATTCAGAATCTTGTACACCACATATGTAAGACCAATCCTGGAGTATGCGGCCCCAGCATGGAGCCCGTACCTTGTCAAGCACAAGACGAAGCTGGAAAAAGTCCAAAGGTATGCTACTAGACTAGTCCCAGAACTAAGAGGCATGAGTTATGAGGAAAGGCTGCGGGAAATGCACCTCACGACACTGGAAGACAGAAGAGTAAGGGGGGACATGATCACAACCTACAAAATCCTCAGGGGAATCGACCGGGTAAACAAGGATGAACTATTCAACACTGGTGGGACGCGAACAAGGGGACACAGGTGGAAGCTGAGTACCCAAATGAGCCACAGAGACGTTAGAAAGAACTTTTTCAGTGTCAGAGTAGTTTGTAAATGGAATGCATTAGGATGTGATGTGGTGGAGGCTGACTCCATACACAGTTTCAAATGTAGATATGATAGAGCCCAATAGGCTCAGGAATCTGTACACCAGTTGATTGACGGTTGAGAGGCGGGACCAAAGAGCCAGAGCTCAACCCCCGCAAGCACAATTAGGTGAGTACAATTAGGTGAGTACACACACACACACAAAAGGCCAAAAGGCCAAAAGGCCAAAAGGCCTTTGATACGGTACCGCACATGAGACTGCTATACAAACTTGAGAGGCAGGCAGGAGTAAGCGGAAAGGCCCTAGTATGGGTGAAGAACTACCTAACAGGAAGGAGCCAGAGGGTAATGGTAAGGGGCGAAAAGTCGGACTGGCGAACAGTAACAAGTGGAGTACCTCAAGGATCGGTGCTGGGACCAATCCTCTTTCTAATTTACGTAAATGATATGTTTACAGGAGTGGAATCATACATGTCAATGTTTGCAGATGACGCAAAATTAATGAGAAGAGTTGTGACAGACGAGGACTGTAGGATCCTCCAAGAGGACTTAAACAGGCTGCAGAGATGGTCAGGGAAATGGCTACTGGAGTTTAACACCAGTAAATGTAAAGTTATGGAAATGGGATCAGGTGACAGGAGACCAAAGGGACAGTACACAATGAAGGGGAACAGCCTACCTGTAACGATTCGAGAAAGAGACCTGGGAGTGGATGTGACACCTAATCTAACTCCTGAGGCACATATAAATACGATAACGACAGCAGCGTACTCTACACTGGCGAAAATTAGAACTTCATTCAGAAACCTAAATGAGGAAGCTTTTAGGGCGCTTTACACTGCCTACGTGAGACCTGTCTTAGAGTATGCCGCGCCATCATGGAGCCCCCACCTGAAGAAACACATAAAGAAACTGGAGAAGGTTCAGAGGTTTGCGACGAGGCTTGTCCCAGAGCTACGAGGGATGGGATATGAAGAGCGGCTGAAGGAACTGAACCTTACGACACTAGAGAAAAGAAGGGAGAGAGGAGATATGATAGGGACATATAAAATACTCAGGGGAATTGACAAAGTGGAAATAGATGAAATGTTCACACGTAATAATAACAGAACGAGGGGACATGGGTGGAAACTGGAAACTCAGATGAGTCACAGAGATGTTAGGAAGTTTTCTTTTAGCGTGAGAGTAGTAGAAAAATGGAATGCACTTGGGGAACAGGTTGTGGAAGCAAATACTATTCATACTTTTAAAACTAGGTATGATAGGGAAATGGGACAGGAGTCATTGCTGTAAACAACCGATAGCTAGAAAGGCGGGATCCAAGAGTCAATGCTCGATCCTGCAAGCACATATAGGTGAGTACATATAGGTGAGTACACACACACACACACACACACACACACACACACACACACACACACACACACACACACACACACACACACACACACACACACACACACACACTTTGTAACACAGCACCAACATGGATTCAGGGATGGCAGGTCCTGCCTCACAGGGTTACTTGAATTCTACGACCAGGCAACAAAAATAAGGCAAGAAAGAGAAGGGTGGGCAGACTGCATATATTTGGATTGTTAGAAAGCCTTTGATACAGTGCCACACAAGAGGCTAGTGAAAAAGCTGGAGATGCAGGCTGGAGTGAAAGGGAAGGTACTCCGTTGGATACAGGAGTACCTAAGCAACAGGAGACAACGAGTCAGTGTGAGAGGTGAGATCTCAGATTGGCGAGACATTACGAGTGGAGTCCCGCAGGGGTCAGTCCTTGGACCTATACTGTTTCTGATATATGTAAATGATCTCCCAAAGGGTATAGAATCGTTTCTCTCAATGTTTGCCGATGATGCAAAAATTATGAGGAGGATTGAACATGAGGACGATAGTAGGAGGCTACAAGATGACCTAGACAGACTGAGGGAATGGTCCAACAAATGGCTGTTGAAGTTCAACCCGAGTAAATGCAAAGTAATGAAACTAGGCAGTGGAAACCGGAGGCCAGACACGGGATACAGAATAGGAGATGAAGTACCTAATGAAACGGACAGAGAGAAAGATCTAGGAGTTGATATCACACCAAACCTGTCTCCTGAAGCCCACATAAAAAGAATAACGTCTGCGGCATATGCGAGGCTGGCTAACATCAGAACAGCGTTCAGGTACCTGTGTAAGGAATCATTCAGAATCTTGTACACCACATATGTAAGACCAACCCTGGAGTATGCGGCCCCAGCATGGAGCCGGTATCTTGTCAAGTACAAGACGAAGCTGGAAAAAGTCCAAAGGTATGCCACTAGACTAGTCCCAGAACTAAGAGGCATGAGTTACGAGGAAAGGCTGCGGGAAATGCACCTTACGACACTGGAAGACAGAAGAGTAAGGGGAGACATGATCACAACCTACAAAATCCTCAGAGGAATCGACCGGGTAAACAAGGATAAACTATTCAACACTGGTGGGACGCGAACAAGGGGACACAGGTGGAAACTGAGTACCCACATGAGCCACAGAGACGTTAGAAGGAACTTTTTCAGTGTCAGAGTAGTTAACGGATGGAATGCATTAGGCAGTGATGTGGTGGAGGCTGACTCCATACACAGTTTTAAATGTAGATATGATAGAGCCCAGTAGGCTCAGGAATCTGTACACTAGTTGATTGACAGTTGAGAGGCGGGACCAAAGAGCCAAAGCTCAACCCCCGCAAGCACAAATAGGTGAGTACAAATAGGTGAGTACACACACACACACACACAGGGATGAGGGAAACTATGATGAGATGAATAAATTCGTATGGGATATACATTGGGACACAGAACTCGGAACCAAGTCCGTACAAGACATGATGGACTACGTCACCCTAAAATGTCAGGAGGCTGTAAGCAGGTTTGTCCCAGCCCGACAGGAAAAAACAGAGAAGCAAAGGAAGAATCCGTGGTTTAATAGGGAATGTATGAAAGCAAAGGAGCTGAACAAAGGGGCATGGAGGAACTTCCGTAATAACAGAAGACCAGAAAGTAGAGAGAGAGATACCAGAGAACCAGGAACGAGTATGTTAGTGTGAGAAGAGCAGCTGAGAAAAGGTATGAAAATGATATAGCTAATAAAGCCAAGACCGAACCAAAGCTACTACACAGTCACATCAGGAGGAAGACAACAGTGAAGGAACAGGTGATGAAACTTAGGGTGTGCGAGGACAGGTACACAGAGAATGACAAAGAGGTGTGTGAAGAACTCAACAAAAGGTTCCAGGAGGTCTTTACAATAGAACAGGGAGAAGTCACGGCGCTAGGAGAGGTGGCAGCAAACCAGGTGACCTTGGAAAGGTTCGACATTAAAAGAGATGAGGTCAAGAAGCACCTATTGGAGCTGGATGTGAGAAAAGCTGTTGGGTCGGATGGAATCTCACCATGGGTATTGAAAGAATGTGCAGGAGCACTTTGCTTGCCACTCTCCATAGTGTATAGTAGGTCACTGGAAACGGGAGACCTACCAGAAGTATGGAAGAGTGCTAATGTAGTACCAATATTTAAAAAGGGTGACAGACAAGAGGCACTGAACTTCAGGCCAGTGTCCTTAACTTGTATACCATGCAAGGTGATGGAGAAGACTGTGAGAAAAAACCTAGTAACACATCTGGAGAGAAGAGACTTCGTGACAACCCATCAACATGGGTTCAGGGAGGGTAAATCTTGCCTTACAGGCTTGATAGAATTCTACGATCAGGTGACAAAGATTAAGCAAGAAAGAGAAGGATGGGCGGACTGCATTTTTTTTTACTGTCAGAAAGCCTTTGACACAGTACCCCATAAAAGGTTGATGCATAAGCTGGAGAAACAGGCAGGAGTAACTGGTAGGGGGCTCCAGTGGATAAGGGAGTACCTAAGCAATAGGAAGCACAGAGTTATGGTGAGGGGTGAGACCTCAGAATGGCGTGAAGTCACCAGTGGAGTCCCACAGGGCTCTGTGGTTGGACCAATCCTGTTTCTGATATATGTAAATGATCTCCCAGAGGGTATAGACTCATTCCTCTCAATGTTTGCTGACGACGCCAAAATTATGAGAAGGATTAACACAGAGGAGGACAGCTTGAGGCTTCAAGTAGACCTGGACAAGCTGAAGGAATGGTCTAACAAATGGCTGTTAGAGTTTAATCCAAGCAAATGTAATGTAATGAAGATAGGGGTAGGAAGCAGGAGACCAGATACAAGGTATCACTTGGGAGATGAAATACTTCAAGAGTCCGAGAGAGAGAAAAACCTGGGGGTTGATATCACGCCAGACCTGTCCCCTGAAGCTCATATCAAGAGGGTAACATCAGCAGCATATGCCAGGTTGGCTAACATAAGAACGGCCTTTAGAAACTTGTGTAAGGAATCTTTCAGAACATTATATACCACATATGTCAGACCAATCCTGGAGTATGCGGCACCAGCATGGAGTCCATATCTAGTCAAGCATAAGACTAAAATGGAAAAGGTTGAAAGGTTTGCCACCAGACTAGTACCCGAGCTGAAAGGTATGAGCTACGAGGAGAGACTACGGGAATTGAACCTCACTTCGTTGGAAGACAGAAGAGCTAGGGGGGACATGATCACCACATTCAAGATCCTCAAGGGAATCGACAGGGTTGATAAAGACAGGCTGTTTAACACAAGGGGCACACGCACTAGGGGATACAGGTGGAAACTGAGTGCCCAAATGAGCCACAGAGATATTAGAAAGAACTTTTTTAGTGTCAGAGTGGTTGACAAATGGAATGCATTAGGAAGTGATGTGGTGGAGGCTGACTCCATACACAGTTTCAAGTGTAGATATGATAGAGCCCAATAGGCTCAGGAACCTGTACACCTGTTTATTGACAGTTGAGAGGCGAGACCAAAGAGCCAGAGCTCAACCCCCACAAGCACAACTAGGTGAGTACACACACGCGCGGAAATTCATTTTCTATGAGGAAAGAAAGGGAAGGAAGAGGTGGTGGTGGTGTAGCTCTGCTGGTAAGAAAAGGCTGGGATTTTGAGGAGATGGTTATTCAGGGCTGTGAAGGTTTCAGTGACTACATAGCAGGTACCATAACAACTGGAGGGCAAAAAATTAAAGTTGTAGTCATATATAATCCACCACCAAATGACAGAAGACCCAGACAGGAATATAATAGAAACAACATGGCCATCATTAACATAATAGAGAGAGCAGCTTCCGTTGCTAGCAGGAATGGATCTGGACTACTAATCATGAGTGACTTCAACCATGGGAAGATAGATTGGGAGAACAGAGACCCGCATGGAGGACCAGAAACATGGAGGGCTAAGCTGCTGGACGTGGCGACAAGAAACTTTCTAAGCCAGCACCTCAAGGAACCAACAAGAATGTGAGGAGAAGATGAACCAGCAATGCTTGATTTTATATTTACCCTAAATGAGTGGGATATAAGGGAAGTCAAGATGAAAGCACCCTTGGGAATGAGTGATCACAGTGTATTGAACTGTGAGTACCTGGTAGAGCTAGGACTTATCTCCCCCAAAAAAGAACTGGGAAACAAAAGGCTGGCATACCGAAAGGGGAATTATGAAGAGATAAGAAGTTTCCTAAGGGAAATACCTTGGGACACAGACCTCAGAGACAAGTCTGTACAAGATATGATGGACTATGTTACCCAAAAGTCTTAGGAGGCAGTAAACAGGTTCATCTCAGCCCAAAGGGAAAAATCCAAGAAGCAACAGAAGAATCCATGGTATAATAGGGCATGTATGGAAGCGAAGAAACTGAACAAAAAGGCGTGGAGGAACTTCCGGAAAAACAGAACACCAGAAAGCAGAGAGAGATACCAGAGAACCAGGAATGAATATGTCAGGGTGAGAAGAGAAGCAGAGAAAAGTTATGAAAATGATATAGCAAACAAAGCCAAGACCGAACCAAAGCTACTCCACAGTCACATCAGAAGGAAAACAACAGTGAAAGAACAGGTTTTGAAACTTAGAACAGGGGAGGACAGGTATACAGAGAATGACAAAGAGGTGTATGAAGAACTCAACAAGAGGTTCCAGGAGGTCTTCACAATAGGACAAGCTGAGGTCACTGTGCTAGGAGAAAGGGAGGTAAACCAGGCGGTGTTGGAATAGTTCGAAATTACGAGAGAGGAGGTCAAGAGACACCTGCTGGACCTGGATGTTAGAAAGGCTGTTGGTTCAGACGGGATCTCGCCATGGGTACTGAAAGAGTGTGCAGAGGCACTTTGCTTGCCACTCTCCATAGTGTATAGTAAGTCATTTGTTACGGCCCTCTCGGGACGCAACGGGGTCCTTACTCTGATGTTGTTAGAGGAAGATATATGTATCCGTTCCCGAGCCAGTAGTGGCTATCAAGGGATGAGATCCGTGACGCAAGTAACTTAAAGGGAGTAGGGAAAGAAAGCTAAGAACTTAATATTATAATTTTCACCATCACCTATTAAATATGTAAAATAAAAGAGTGCACAAGGGGGAGGGGTATTAACACTTTACAAGGGGATTAATCCATAATCGTGGTCTTCTGCTGAAGACGCTGGTGCCACACCACTTGGTGCAGAGTCCTTGGTGCTTTCTTCGTGGCCTCACGACGTGTCCTCTGAGAATGCCGAGCCTACCCGGGCCACAGGTCAGCCAAAACGCAGGTCCACTGGGGGCACCATCGTGGAGGCCGTCAACCACACGTCCAGCTGATCTGCTGGCAGGTACTGAGCCACCAAGGCTGGTACGGCCACTCCACGAACGATATAAGGGGTACGCCCTAGACAGGAGTCTCGTGTGATATCACAAATCACCCTCCTGTCCTCAATACCCCAGTGGATGATCGTCTCCAACAGTCGGTCCCGGGTAAATCCTTTCACTGCCACTCCAATGGCAGGCTAACACACCACAGTGTTCTTCCGGGGGGACAACGTCACAACAGCTGCAGCAAACTTCACAGTATGGAGACTGGCTGCCTCGGGTAGACTGACTCAACCTTCAACACAGTGGTCCCAGGTCGACTCTGTAAACAGACACGTCATCAATAACCGGGACACTAATACATCTCACTTACGGGCTCGGGCACAAACACCTGACGTATCCAGTCCATAGATGGCGCTGTCGTCGGAGCACCACCTCACCAGAGGTCAGGAGCGGCTGTGTTGTGAGCTGCACAGGACTGGAAACTGGCCCTTGTGGCCGATATTCGCCGTCCTCATCCGGTGTCGCCGTTCGTTTGGCGGGGGTTTCGGGAGCTGACCCACAGATGGCGTGGTTGTCACTGCTCCAGGCTCGGACGCTGGATCCGGGTTCGTAACACATTGGAGACAGGAGACCTACCAGAAATATGGAAGACGGCTAACGTAGTCCCAATGTACAAAAAGGGCGACAGGCAAGAGGCACTGAACTACAGGCCAGTGTCCTTGACTTGTATACCATGCAAGGTGATGGAGAAGATCGTGAGAAAAAACCTGGTAACACATCTGGAGAGGAGGGACTTCGTGACAAATCGCCAACATGGATTCAGGGAGGATAAATCTTGCCTGACTGGCTTAATAGAATTCTACGACAAGGTGGCAAAGATTAAGCAAGAAAGAGAAAGCTGGGCGGACTGCATTTTCTTGTATTGTCGGAAAGCCTTTGACACAGTACCGCATAAGAGGCTGGTACATAAGCTGGAGAGACAGGCAGGTGTAGCTGGTAAGGTGCTCCAGTGGATAAGGGAGCACCTGAGCAATAGGAAGCAGAGACTTACGGTGAAGGGTGAGACCTAAGATTGGCGTGAAGTCACCAGTGGAGTCCCACAGGGCTCTGTATTTGGTACTATCTTGTTTCTGATATATGTAAATGATCTCCCGGAGGGTATAGATTCATTTCTCTCAATGTTTGCGGACGATGCCAAAATTATGAGAAGGATTAAGACACTGGAGGACTGCTTGAGGCTTCAAGAAGACCTAGACAAGCTGAAGGAATGGTCAAGCAAATGGTTGTTAGTGTTTAACCCAAGCAAATGTAATGAAATGAAGATAGGTGTAGGGAGTAGGAGGCCAGATACAAGGTACTATCTGGGAGATGAAATACTTCAAGAGTCAGAGAAAGAAAAAGACTTGGTGTTTGATATCACGCCAGACCTGTCTCCTGCAGCCCATATCAAGAGGATAACATCAGCGGCATATGCCAGGCTGGACAACATAAGAACGGCATTCAGAAACTTGTGTAAGGAATCATTCAGAACTTTGTATACCACATATGTTAGGCCAATCTTGGAGTATGCAGCCTCAGCATGGAGTCCATATCTAGTCAAGAATAAGACTAAATTGGAAAAGGTTCAAAGGTTTGCCACCATGCTAGTACCCGAGCTAAGAGGTATGAGCTACGAAGGGAGACTACGGGAATTAAACCTCATTTCGCTGGAAGACAGAAGAGTTAGGGGGGGGGACATGATCACCTCATTCAAGATTCTCAAGGGAGTTGATAGGGTAGATAAAGACAGTCTATTTAACACAAGGGGCACATGCACTAGGGGACATTGGTGGAAACTGAGTGCCCAAATGAGCCACAGAGATGTTAGAAAGAACTTTTTTAGTGTCAGAGTGGTTGACAAATGGAATGCATTAGGGGGTGATGTGGTGGAGGCTGACTCCATACACAGTTTCAAGTGTAGATATGATAGAGCCCAATAGGCTCAGGAATCTGTACACCTGTTGATTGACGGTTGAGAGGCGGGACCAAAGAGCTAAAGCTCAACCCCCGCAAGCACAACTAGGTGAGTACACACACACACACACACACACACACACACACACACACACACACACACACACACACACACACACACACACACACACACACACACACACACACACACACACACACACACACACACACACACACACATACACACACACACACTAATAATAATCCTTTTGGTTACTGTCTTCTAACAGAGTTTTCTCTCTCTTGTCAGTATTGTGAAGGAGAGGAGGAAGTGGCCACACTGACGAAGGCGCTGCTGGAGCTGGAGGAGGACATGAGCTATGCTGTGCTGGATGACGACGATGACCAACAAACACAACACCACTCGGCTGAGCGTGACTCTGACAAGGAGGGAACCACACATGTAGTGACCTCCACAGCAATATGCCTGCAGGACCTGGGACTCATGGCCGCTTACCTTGGTCTACATGCTGGCCGCGTACCTGCCCGGTACCGCCACCCGTTCACCCAGAGCAGCATCTACTCCTCCGTGGACAGTGTTGCCAGAGCCCAGGCTGCAGCATACGCCATGTGGGGCGTCCATGTTGGTGACATACGCCGTCGGCCTGGGCGCCTCAGTCAACTGTCTCGCCACCGTCGACAAGGAACACCTTCCATGTGGCGCCGCACAGTGTCTGACTACTTCCGCCACCTGGCCACACCCTCACCTCTCCCAGACCATCACTTGGTGGGCTCCTGTCCACACCTGTCTCACCCTCCTGTCTTGGCCCACAACCCCTTGGCTTATCCTCTCCGGTATGCTGTCTCTCTGCCAGCAGCACTTGACACCCTGCCCTCTCACTCAGAGGACCGGGCACTTGACACCATGCCCTCTCACTCAGAGTACCTGGCACTTGACACCCTGCCCTCTCACTCAGAGGACCGGGCACTTGACACCCTGCCCTCTCACTCAGAGGACCGGGCACTTGACACCCTGCCCTCTCACTCAGAGGACCGGGCACTTGACACCCTGCCCTCTCACTCAGAGGACCGGGCACTTGACACCCTGCCCTCTCACTCAGAGGACCGGACACTTGACACCATGCCCTCTCACTCAGAGTACCTGGCACTTGACACCCTGCCCTCTCACTCAGAGGACCGGGCATTTGACACCCTGCCCTCTCACTCAGAGGACCGGGCACTTGACACCATGCCCTCTCACTCAGAGTACCTGGCACTTGTTACTATATCCCCTGACTCACAGAAGCTGGCACTTGACACCATATCACCTGACTCACAGTAGCTGGCACTTGTCACCATATCCCCTGACTCACAGTAGCTGGCACTTGACACCATATCCCCTGACTCACAGTAGCTGGCACTTGTCACCATATCCCCTGACTCACAGTAGCTGGCACTTGTCACCATATCCCCTGACTCACAGTAGCTGGCACTTGTCACCATATCCCCTGACTCACAGTAGCTGGCACTTGTCACCATATCCCCTGACTCACAGTAGCTGGCACTTGTCACCATATCCCCTGACTCACAGTAGCTGGCACTTGACACCATATCCCCTGACTCACAGTAGCTGGCACTTGTCACCATATCCCCTGACTCACAGTAGCTGGCACTTGTTACTATATCCCCTGACTCACAGTAGCTGGCACTTGTCACCATATCCCCTGACTCAGAGTAGCTGGCACTTGACACCATATCCCCTGACTCACAGTAGCTGGCACTTGACACCATATCCCCTGACTCACAGTAGCTGGCACTTGACACCATATCCCCTGACTCACAGTAGCTGGCACTTGTCACCATATCCCCTGACTCACAGTAGCTGGCACTTGACACCAAATCCCCTGACTCACAGTAGCTGGCACTTGTTACTATATCCCCTGACTCACAGTAGCTAGCACTTGTCACCATATCCCCTGACTCACAGTAGCTGGCACTTGTTACTATATCCCCTGACTCACAGTAGCTGGCACTTATCACCATATCCCCTGACTCACAATAGCTGGCACTTGACACCATATCCCCTAACTCACAGTAGCTGGCACTTGACACCATATCCCCTGACTCACAGTAGCTGGCACTTGACACCATATCCCCTGACTCACAGTAGCTGGCACTTGTCACCATATCCCCTGACTCACAGTAGCTGGCACTTGTCACCATATCCCCTGACTCACAGTAGCTGGCACTTGACACCATATCCCCTGACTCACAGTAGCTGGCACTTGTCACCATATCCCCTGACTCACAGTAGCTGGCACTTGTTACTATATCCCCTGACTCACAGTAGCTGGCACTTGTCACCATATCCCCTGACTCACAGTAGCTGGCACTTGACACCATATCTCCTGACTCACAGTAGCTGGCACTTGACACCATATCCCCTGACTCACAGTAGCTGGCACTTGACACCATATCCCCTGACTCACAGTAGCTGGCACTTGACACTATATCCCTTAACTCACAGTAGCTGGCACTTGTCACCATATCCCGTGACTCAAAGTAGCTGGCACTTGACACCAAATCCCCTGACTTTACAGTAGCTGGCACTTGTTACTATATCCCCTGACTCACAGTAGCTGGCACTTGACACCATATCCCCTGACTCACAGTAGCTGGCACTTGTCACCATATCCCCTGACTCACAGTAGCTGGCACTTGACACCATATCCCCTGACTCACAGTAGCTGGCACTTGTCACCATATCCCCTGACTCTCAGTAGCTGGCACTTGTTACTATATCCCCTGACTCACAGTAGCTGGCACTTGTCACCATATCCCCTGACTCACAGTAGCTGGCACTTGACACCATATCCCCTGACTCACAGTAGCTGGCACTTGTCACCATATCCCCTGACTCACAGTAGCTGGCACTTGTCACCATATCCCCTGACTCACAGTAGCTGGCACTTGTCACCATATCCCCGGACTCACAGTAGCTGGCACTTGTTACTATATCCCCTGACTCACAGTAGCTGGCACTTGTCACCATATCCCCTGACTTACAGTAGCTGGCACTTGACACCATATCCCCTGACTCACAGTAGCTGGCACTTGACACCATATCCCCTGACTCACAGTAGCTGGCACTTGACACCATATCCCCTGACTCACAGTAGCTGGCACTTGTCACCATATCCCCTGACTCACAGTAGCTGGCACTTGACACCAAATCCCCTGACTCACAGTAGCTGGCACTTGTTACTATATCCCCTGACTCACAGTAGCAAGCACTATTATCCCCTGACTCACAGTAGCTGGCACTTGTTACTATATCCCCTGACTCACAGTAGCTGGCACTTATCACCATATCCCCTGACTCACAATAGCTGGCACTTGACACCATATCCCCTGACTCACAGTAGCTGGCACTTGACACCATATCCCCTGACTCACAGTAGCTGGCACTTGACACCATATCCCCTGACTCACAGTAGCTGGCACTTGTCACCATATCCCCTGACTCACAGTAGCTGGCACTTGTCACCATATCCCCTGACTCACAGTAGCTGGCACTTGACACCATATCCCCTGACTCACAGTAGCTGGCACTTGTCACCATATCCCCTGACTCACAGTAGCTGGCACTTGTTACTATATCCCCTGACTCACAGTAGCTGGCACTTGTCACCATATCCCCTGACTCACAGTAGCTGGCACTTGACACCATATCCCCTGACTCACAGTAGCTGGTACTTGACACCATATCCCCTGACTCACAGTAGCTGGCACTTGACACCATATCCCCTGACTCACAGTAGCTGGCACTTGACACTATATCCCTTAACTCACAGTAGCTGGCACTTGTCACCATATCCCGTGACTCAAAGTAGCTGGCACTTGACACCAAATCCCCTGACTTTACAGTAGCTGGCACTTGTTACTATATCCCCTGACTCACAGTAGCTGGCACTTGACACCATATCCCCTGACTCACAGTAGCTGGCACTTGTCACCATATCCCCTGACTCACAGTAGCTGGCACTTGACACCATATCCCCTGACTCACAGTAGCTGGCACTTGTCACCATATCCCCTGACTCTCAGTAGCTGGCACTTGTTACTATATCCCCTGACTCACAGTAGCTGGCACTTGTCACCATATCCCCTGACTCACAGTAGCTGGCACTTGACACCATATCCCCTGACTCACAGTAGCTGGCACTTGTCACCATATCCCCTGACTCACAGTAGCTGGCACTTGTCACCATATCCCCTGACTCACAGAACCTGGCACTTGTCACCATATCCCCTGACTCACAGTAGCTGGCACTTGTCACCATATCCCCTGACTCAGAGTAGCTGGCACTTGTCACCATATCCCCTGACTCAGAGTAGCCGGCACTTGACACCATATCCCCTGACTCACAGTAGCAGGCACTTGTCACCATATCCCCTGACTCACAGTAGCTGGCACTTGTTACTATATCCTCTGACTCACAGTAGCTGGCACTTGACACCAAATCCCCTGACTCACAGTAGCTGGCACTTGTTACTATATCCCCTGACTCACAGTAGCTAGCACTTGTCACCATATCCCCTGACTCACAGTAGCTGGCACTTGTTACTATATCCCCTGACTCACAGTAGCTGGCACTTGTCACCATATCCCCTGACTCACAATAGCTGGCACTTGACACCATATCCCCTGACTCACAGTAGCTGGCACTTGTTACTATATTCCCTGACTCACAGTAGCTAGCACTTGTCACCATATCCCCTGACTCACAGTAGCTGGCACTTGTTACTATATCCCCTGACTCACAGTAGCTAGCACTTGTCACCATATCCCCTGACTCACAGTAGCTGGCACTTGTTACTATATCCCCTGACTCATAGTAGCTGGCACTTATCACCATATCCCCTGACTCACAATAGCTGGCACTTGACACCATATCCCCTGACTCACAGTAGCTGGCACTTGACACCATATCCCCTGACTCACAGTAGCTGGCACTTGACACCATATCCCCTGACTCACAGTAGCTGGCACTTGACACCATATCCCCTGACTCACAGTAGCTGGCACTTGACACCATATCCCCTGACTCACAGTAGCTGGCACTTGACACCATATCCCCTGACTCACAGTAGCTGGCACTTGTCACCATATCTCCTGACTCACAGTAGCTGGCACTTGTTACTATATCCCCTGACTCACAGTAGCTGGCACTTGTTGCTATATCCCCTGACTCACAGTAGCTAGCACTTGTCACCATATCCCCTGACTCACAGTAGCTGGCACTTGTTACTATATCCCCAGACTCCCAGTAGCTGGCACTTGTCACCATATCCCCTGACTCACAGTAGCTGGCACTTGTCACCATATCCCCTGACTCACAGTAGCTGGCACTTGACACCACATCCCCTGACTCACAGTAGCTGGCACTTGTCACCATATCCCCTGACTCACAGTAGCTGGCACTTGTTACTATATCCCCTGACTCACATTAGCTGGCACTTGTCACCATATCCCCTGACTCACAGTAGCTGGCACTTGACACCATATCCCCTGACTCACAGTAGCTGGCACTTGTCACCATATCCCCTGACTCTCAGTAGCTGGCACTTGACACCATATCCCCTGACTCACAGTAGCTGGCACTTGTCACCATATCCCCTGACTCACAGTAGCTGGCACTTGTTACTATATCCCCTGACTCACAGTAGCTAGCACTTGTCACCATATCCCCTGACTCACAGTAGCTGGCACTTGTTACTATATCCCCTGACTCACAGTAGCTGGCACTTGTCACCATATCCCCTGACTCACAATAGCTGGCACTTGACACCATATCCCCTGACTCACAGTAGCTGGCACTTGTCACCATATCCCCTGACTCACAGTAGCTGGCACTTGTTACTATATCCCCTGACTCACAGTAGCTAGCACTTGTCACTATATCCCCTGACTCACAGTAGCTGGCACTTGACACCATATCCCCTGACTCACAGTAGCAAGCACTTGTCACCATATCCCCTGACTCACAGTAGCTGGCACTTGACACCATATCCCCTGACTCACAGTAGCTGGCACTTATTACTATATCCCCTGACTCACAGTAGCTGGCACTTGTCACCATATCCCCTGACTCACAGTAGCTGGCACTTGACACCATATCCCCTGACTCACAGTAGCTGGCACTTGTCACCATATCCCCTGACTCACAGTAGCTGGCACTTGTTACTATATCCCCTGACTCACAGTAGCTGTCACTTGTCACCATATCCCCTGGCTCACAGTAGCTGGCACTTGACACCATATCCCCTGACTCACAGTAGCTGGCACTTGACACTATATCCCCTGACTCACAGTAGCTGGCACTTGACACCATATCCCCTGACTCACAGTAGCTGGCACTTGACACTATATCCCTTAACTCACAGTAGCTGGCACTTGTCACCATATCCCGAGACTCAAAGTAGCTGGCACTTGACACCAAATCCCCTGACTTTACAGAAGCTGGCACTTGTTACTATATCCCCTGACTCACAGTAGCTGGCACTTGACACCATATCTCCTGACTCACAGTAGCTGGCACTTGTCACCATATCCACTGACTCACAGTAGCTGGCACTTGACACCATATCCCCTGACTCACAGTAGCTGGCACTTGTCACCATATCCCCTGACTCTCAGTAGCTGGCACTTGTTACTATATCCCCTGACTCACAGTAGCTGGCACTTGTCACCATATCCCCTGACTCACAGTAGCTGGCACTTGACACCATATCCCCTGACTCGCAGTAGCTGGCACTTGTCACCATATCCCCTGACTCACAGTAGCTGGCACTTGTCACCATATCCCCTGACTCACAGTAGCTGGCACTTGTCACCATATCCCCTGACTCACAGTAGCTGGCACTTGTCACCATATCCCCTGACTCAGAGTAGCTGGCACTTGTCACCATATCCCCTGACTCAGAGTTGCCGGCACTTGACACCATATCCCCTGACTCACAGTAGCAGGCACTTGTCACCATATCCCCTGACTCACAGTAGCTGGCACTTGTTACTATATCCTCTGACTCACAGTAGCTGGCACTTGACACCAAATCCCCTGACTCACAGTAGCTGGCACTTATTACTATATCCCCTGACTCACAGTAGCTAGCACTTGTCACCATATCCCCTGACTCACAGTAGCTGGCACTTGTTACTATATCCCCTGACTCACAGTAGCTAGCACTTGTCACCATATCCCCTGACTCACAATAGCTGGCACTTGACACCATATCCCCTGACTCACAGTAGCTGGCACTTGTTACTATATCCCCTGACTCACAGTAGCTAGCACTTGTCACCATATCCCCTGACTCACAGTAGCTGGCACTTGTTACTATATCCCCTGACTCACAGTAGCTGGCACTTGACACCATATCCCCTGACTCACAGTAGCTGGCACTTGACACCATATCCCCTGACTCACAGTAGCTGGCACTTGACACCATATCCCCTGACTCACAGTAGCTGGCACTTGACACTATATCCCCTGACTCACAGTAGCTGGCACTTGACACCATATCCCCTGACTCACAGTAGCTGGCACTTGACACCATATCCCCTGACTCACAGTAGCTGGCACTTGTCACCATATCCCCTGACTCACAGTAGCTGGCACTTGTTACTATATCCCCTGACTCGCAGTAGCTGGCACTTGTTGCTATATCCCCTGACTCACAGTAGCTAGCACTTGTCACCATATCCCCTGACTCACAGTAGCTGGCACTTGTTACTATATCCCCTGACTCCCAGTAGCTGGCACTTGTCACCATATCCCCAGACTCACAGTAGCTGGCACTTGTCACCATATCCCCTGACTCACAGTAGCTGGCACTTGACACCATATCCCCTGACTCACAGTAGCTGGCACTTGTCACCATATCCCCTGACTCACAGTAGCTGGCACTTGTTACTATATCCCCTGACTCACATTAGCTGGCACTTGTCACCATATCCCCTGACTCACAGTAGCTGGCACTTGACACCATATCCCCTGACTCACAGTAGCTGGCACTTGTCACCATATCCCCTGACTCTCAGTAGCTGGCACTTGTTACTATATCCCCTCACTCACAGTAGCTGGCACTTGTCACCATATCCCCTGACTCACAGTAGCTGGCACTTGTTACTATATCCCCTGACTCACAGTAGCTAGCACTTGTAACCATATCCCCTGACTCACAGTAGCTGGCACTTGACACCATATCCCCTGACTCACAGTAGCTGGCACTTGTCACCATATCCCCTGACTCACAGTAGCTGGCACTTGTTACTATATCCCCTGACTCACAGTAGCTAGCACTTGTAACCATATCCCCTGACTCACAGTAGCTGGCACTTGTTACTATATCCCCTGACTCACAGTAGCTGGCACTTGTCACCATATCCCCTGACTCACAATAGCTGGCACTTGACACCATATCCCCTGACTCACTGTAGCTGGCACTTGTTACTATATCCCCTGACTCACAGTAGCTAGCACTTGTCACCATATCCCCTGACTCACAGTAGCTGGCACTTGACACCATATCCCCTGACTCACGGTAGCAGGCACTTCTCACCATATCCCCTGACTCACAGTAGCTGGCACTTGACACCATATCCCCTGACTCACATTAGCTGGCACTTATTACTATATCCCCTGACTCACAGTAGCTGGCACTTGACACCATATCCCCTGACTCACATTAGCTGGCACTTATTACTATATCCCCTGACTCACAGTAGCTGGCACTTGACACCAAATCCCCTGACTCACAGTAGCTGGCACTTGTTACTATATCCCCTGACTCACAGTAGCTAGCACTTGTCACCATATCCCCTGACTCACAGTAGCTGGCACTTGTTACTATATCCCCTGACTCACAGTAGCTGGCACTTGTCACCATATCCCCTGACTCACAATAGCTGGCACTTGACACCATATCCCCTGACTCACAGTAGCTGGCACTTGACACCAAATCCCCTGACTCACAGTAGCTAGCACTTGTCACCATATCCCCTGACTCACAGTAGCTGGCACTTGTTACTATATCCCCTGACTCACAGTAGCTGGCACTTATCACCATATCCCCTGACTCACAATAGCTGGCACTTGACACCATATCCCCTGACTCACAGTAGCTGGCACTTGACACCATATCCCCTGACTCACAGTAGCTGGCACTTGACACCATATCCCCTGACTCACAGTAACTGGCACTTGTCACCATATCCCCTGACTCACAGTAGCTGGCACTTGTCACCATATCCCCTGACTCACAGTAGCTGGCACTTGACACCATATCCCCTGACTCACAGTAGCTGGCACTTGTCACCATATCCCCTGACTCACAGTAGCTGGCACTTGTTACTATATCCCCTGACTCACAGTAGCTGGCACTTGTCACCATATCCCCTGACTCACAGTAGCTGGCACTTGACACCATATCCCCTGACTCACAGTAGCTGGCACTTGACACTATATCCCCTGACTCACAGTAACTGGCACTTGTCACCATATCCCCTGACTCACAGTAGCTGGCACTTGTCACCATATCCCCTGACTCACAGTAGCTGGCACTTGACACCATATCCCCTGACTCACAGTAGTTGGCACTTGTCACCATATCCCCTGACTCACAGTAGCTGCCACTTGTTACTATATCCCCTGACTCACAGTAGCTGACACTTGTCACCATATCCCCTGACTCACAGTAGCTGGCACTTGACACCATATCCCCTGACTCACAGTAGCTGGCACTTGACACCATATCCCCTGACTCACAGTAGCTGGCACTTGACACCATATCCCCTGACTCACAGTAGCTGGCACTTGACACTATATCCCTTAACTCACAGTAGCTGGCACTTGTCACCATATCCCGTGACTCAAAGTAGCTGGCACTTGACACCAAATCCCCTGACTTTACAGTAGCTGGCACGTGTTACTATATCCCCTGACTCACAGTAGCTGGCACTTGACATCACATCCCCTGACTCACAGTAGCTGGCACTTGTCACCATATCCCCTGACTCACTGTAGCTGGCACTTGTCACCATATCCCCTGACTCACAGTAGCTGGTACTTGACACCATATCCCCTGACTCACAGTAGCAGGCACTTGTCACCATATCCCCTGACTCACAGTAGCTGGCACTTGTTACTATATCCTCTGGCTCACAGTAGCTGGCACTTGACACCAAATCCCCTGACTCACAGTAGCTGGCACTTGTTACTATATCCCCTGACTCACAGAAGCTAGCACTTGTCACCATATCCCCTGACTCACAGTAGCTGGCACTTGTTACTATATCCCCTGACTCACAGTAGCTGGCACTTGTCACCATATCCCCTGACTCACAATAGCTGGCACTTGACACCATATCCCCTGACTCACAGTAGCTGGCACTTGACACCATATCCCCTGACTCGCAGTAGCTGGCACTTGACACCATATCCCCTGACTCACGGTAGCTGGCACTTGTCACCATATTCCCTTGGCTCACAGTAGCTGGCACTTGACACCATATCCCCTGACTCACAGTAGCTGGCACTTGACACCATATCCCCTGACTCACAGTAGCTGGCACTTGACACCATATCCCCTGACTCACAGTAGCTGGCACTTGACACCATATCCCCTGACTCACAGTAGCTGGCACTTGACACCATATCCCCTGACTCACAGTAGCTGGCACTTGTCACCGTATCCCCTGACTCACAGTTGCTGGCACTTGCCACCATATCCCCTGACTCACAGTAGCTGGCACTTGACACCATATCCCCTGACTCACAGTAGCTGGCG
This sequence comes from Procambarus clarkii, assembly GCF_040958095.1. NCBI lineage: Eukaryota > Metazoa > Arthropoda > Malacostraca > Decapoda > Cambaridae > Procambarus > Procambarus clarkii. The sequence continues at coordinate 33,575,279 of NC_091194.1, forward strand.
CTTGACACCATATCCCCTGACTCACAGTAGCTGGCACTTGACACCATATCCCCTGACTCGCAGTAGCTGGCACTTGACACCATATCCCCTGACTCACAGTAGCTGGCACTTGACACCATATCCCCTGACTTACAGTAGCTGGCACTTGTCACCATATCCCCTGACTCACAGTAGCTGGCACTTGTTACTATATCCCCTGACTCACAGTAGCTAGCACTTGTCACCATATCCCCTGACTCACAGTAGCTGGCACTTGTTACTATATCCCCTGACTCACAGTAGCTGGCACTTGTCACCATATCCCCTGACTCACAATAGCTGGCACTTGACACCATATCCCCTGACTCACAGTAGCTGGCACTTGACACCAAATCCCCTGACTCACAGTAGCTAGCACTTGTCACCATATCCCCTGACTCACAGTAGCTGGCACTTGTTACTATATCCCCTGACTCACAGTAGCTGGCACTTATCACCATATCCCCTGACTCACAATAGCTGGCACTTGACACCATATCCCCTGACTCACAGTAGCTGGCACTTGACACCATATCCCCTGACTCTCAGTAGCTGGCACTTGACACCATATCCCCTGACTCACAGTAACTGGCACTTGTCACCATATCCCCTGACTCACAGTAGCTGGCACTTGTCACCATATCCCCTGACTCACAGTAGCTGGCACTTGACACCATATCCCCTGACTCACAGTAGCTGGCACTTGTCACCATATCCCCTGACTCACAGTAGCTGGCACTTGTTACTATATCCCCTGACTCACAGTAGCTGGCACTTGTCACCATATCCCCTGACTCACAGTAGCTGGCACTTGACACCATATCCCCTGACTCACAGTAGCTGGCACTTGACACTATATCCCCTGACTCACAGTAACTGGCACTTGTCACCATATCCCCTGACTCACAGTAGCTGGCACTTGTCACCATATCCCCTGACTCACAGTAGCTGGCACTTGACACCATATCCCCTGACTCACAGTAGTTGGCACTTGTCACCATATCCCCTGACTCACAGTAGCTGCCACTTGTTACTATATCCCCTGACTCACAGTAGCTGACACTTGTCACCATATCCCCTGACTCACAGTAGCTGGCACTTGACACCATATCCCCTGACTCACAGTAGCTGGCACTTGACACCATATCCCCTGACTCACAGTAGCTGGCACTTGACACCATATCCCCTGACTCACAGTAGCTGGCACTTGACACTATATCCCTTAACTCACAGTAGCTGGCACTTGTCACCATATCCCGTGACTCAAAGTAGCTGGCACTTGACACCAAATCCCCTGACTTTACAGTAGCTGGCACGTGTTACTATATCCCCTGACTCACAGTAGCTGGCACTTGACACCACATCCCCTGACTCACAGTAGCTGGCACTTGTCACCATATCCCCTGACTCACTGTAGCTGGCACTTGTCACCATATCCCCTGACTCACAGTAGCTGGTACTTGACACCATATCCCCTGACTCACAGTAGCAGGCACTTGTCACCATATCCCCTGACTCACAGTAGCTGGCACTTGTTACTATATCCTCTGGCTCACAGTAGCTGGCACTTGACACCAAATCCCCTGACTCACAGTAGCTGGCACTTGTTACTATATCCCCTGACTCACAGAAGCTAGCACTTGTCACCATATCCCCTGACTCACAGTAGCTGGCACTTGTTACTATATCCCCTGACTCACAGTAGCTGGCACTTGTCACCATATCCCCTGACTCACAATAGCTGGCACTTGACACCATATCCCCTGACTCACAGTAGCTGGCACTTGACACCATATCCCCTGACTCGCAGTAGCTGGCACTTGACACCATATCCCCTGACTCACGGTAGCTGGCACTTGTCACCATATTCCCTTGGCTCACAGTAGCTGGCACTTGACACCATATCCCCTGACTCACAGTAGCTGGCACTTGACACCATATCCCCTGACTCACAGTAGCTGGCACTTGTCACCATATCCCCTGACTCACAGTTGCTGGCACTTGCCACCATATCCCCTGACTCACAGTAGCTGGCACTTGACACCATATCCCCTGACTCACAGTAGCTGGCGCTTGACACCATATCCCCTGACTCACAGTAGCTGGCACTTGACACCATATCCCCTGACTCACAGTAGCTGGCACTTGACACCATATCCCCTGACTCACAGTAGCTGGCGCTTGACACCATATCCCCTGACTCACAGTAGCTGGCACTTGACACCATATCCCCTGACTCGCAGTAGCTGGCACTTGACACCATATCCCCTGACTCACAGTAGCTGGCACTTGACACCATATCCCCTGACTCACAGTAGCTGGCACTTGACACCATATCCCCTGACTCGCAGTAGCTGGCACTTGACACCATATCCCCTGACTCACAGTAGCTGGCACTTGACACCATATCCCCTGACTTACAGTAGCTGGCACTTGTCACCATATCCCCTGACTCACAGTAGCTGGCACTTGACACCATATCCCCTGACTCACAGTAGCTGGCACTTGACACCATATCCCCTGACTCACAGTAGCTGGCACTTGTCACCATATCCACTGACTCACAGTAGCTGGCACTTGACACCATATCCCCTGACTCACAGTAGCTGGCACTTGACACCATATCCCCTGACTCACAGTAGCTGGCACTTGTCACCATATCCCCTGACTCACAGTAGCTGGCACTTGACACCATATCCCCTGACTCACAGTAGCTGGCACTTGACACCATATCCCCTGACTCACAGTAGCTGGCACTTGTCACCATATCCCCTGACTCACAGTAGCTGGCACTTGACACCATATCCCCTGACTCACAGTTGCTGGCACTTGACACCATATCCCCTGACTCACAGTAGCTGGCACTTGACACCATATCCCCTGACTCACAGTAGCTGGCACTTGACACCATATCCCCTGACTCACAGTAGCTGGCACTTGACACCATATCCCCTGACTCGCAGTAGCTGGCACTTGACACCATATCCCCTGACTCACAGTAGCTGGCACTTGACACCATATCCCCTGACTTACAGTAGCTGGCACTTGTCACCATATCCCCTGACTCACTGTAGCTGGCACTTGACACCATATCCCCTGACTCACAGTAGCTGGCACTTGACACCATATCCCCTGACTCACAGTAGCTGGCACTTGACACCATATCCCCTGACTCACAGTAGCTGGCACTTGACACCATATCCCCTGACTCAAAGTAGCTGGCACTTGACACCATATCCCCTCACTCACAGTAGCTGGCACTTGACACCATATCCCCTCACTCACAGTAGCTGGCACTTGACACCATATCCCCTGACTCACAGTAGCTGGCACTTGACACCATATCCCCTGACTCACAGTAGCTGGCACTTGACACCATATCCCCTGACTCACAGTAGCTGGCACTTTTCACCATATCCCCTGACTCACAGTAGCTGGCACTTGACACCATATCCCCTGACTCACAGTAGCTGGCACTTGACACCATATCCCCTGACTCACAGTAGCTGGCACTTGTCACCATATCCCCTGACTCACAGTAGCTGGCACTTGACACCATATCCCCTGACTCACAGTAGCTGGCACTTGTCACCATATCCCCTGACTCACAGTTGCTGGCACTTGACACCATATCCCCTGACTCGCAGTTGCTGGCACTTGACACCATATCCCCTGACTCAAAGTAGCTGGCACTTGACACCATATCCCCTGTCTCACAGTAGCTGGCACTTGACACCATATCCCCTGACTCGCAGTAGCTGGCACTTGACACCATATCCCCTGACTCACAGTAGCTGGCACTTGACACCATATCCCCTGACTTACAGTAGCTGGCACTTGTCACCATATCCCCTGACTCACAGTAGCTGGCACTTGACACCATATCCCCTGACTCACAGTAGCTGGCACTTGACACCATATCCCCTGACTCACAGTAGCTGGCACTGGTCACCATATCCTCTGACTCACAGTTGCTGGCACTTGACACCATATCCTCTGACTCGCAGTAGCTGGCACTTGACACCATATCCCCTGACTCACAGTAGCTCGCACTTGACACCATATCCCCTGACTCACAGTAGCTGGCACTTGACACCATATCCTCTGACTCGCAGTAGCTGGCACTTGACACCATATCCCCTGACTCACAGTAGCTGGCACTTGACACCATATCCCCTGACTTACAGTAGCTGGCACTTGACACCATATCCCCTGACTCACAGTAGCTGGCACTTGACACCATATCCCCTGACTCACAGTAGCTGGCACTTGTCACCATATCCCCTGACTCACAGTAGCTGGCACTTGACACCATATCCCCTGACTCACAGTAGCTGGCACTTGACACCATATCCCCTGACTCACAGTAGCTGGCACTTGTCACCATATCCCCTGACTCACAGTAGCTGGCACTTGACACCATATCCCCTGACTCACAGTAGCTGGCACTTGACACCATATCCCCTGACTCAGAGTAGCTGGCACTTGTCACCATATCCCCTGACTCACAGTAGCTGGCACTTGACACCATATCCCCTGACTCACAGTTGCTGGCACTTGACACCATATCCCCTGACTCACAGTAGCTGGCACTTGACACCATATCCCAAGACTCACAGTAGCTGGCACTTGACACCATATCCCCTGACTCACAGTAGCTGGCACTTGACACCATATCCCCTGACTCGCAGTAGCTGGCACTTGACACCATATCCCCTGACTCACAGTAGCTGGCACTTGACACCATATCCCCTGACTTACAGTAGCTGGCACTTGTCACCATATCCCCTGACTCACTGTAGCTGGCACTTGACACCATATCCCCTGACTCACAGTAGCTGGCACTTGACACCATATCCCCTGACTCACAGTAGCTGGCACTTGACACCATATCCCCTGACTCACAGTAGCTGGCACTTGACACCATATCCCCTGACTCAAAGTAGCTGGCACTTGACACCATATCCCCTCACTCACAGTAGCTGGCACTTGACACCATATCCCCTCACTCACAGTAGCTGGCACTTGACACCATATCCCCTGACTCACAGTAGCTGGCACTTGACACCATATCCCCTGACTCACAGTAGCTGGCACTTGACACCATATCCCCTGACTCACAGTAGCTGGCACTTTTCACCATATCCCCTGACTCACAGTAGCTGGCACTTGACACCATATCCCCTGACTCACAGTAGCTGGCACTTGACACCATATCCCCTGACTCACAGTAGCTGGCACTTGTCACCATATCCCCTGACTCACAGTAGCTGGCACTTGACACCATATCCCCTGACTCACAGTAGCTGGCACTTGTCACCATATCCCCTGACTCACAGTTGCTGGCACTTGACACCATATCCCCTGACTCACAGTTGCTGGCACTTGACACCATATCCCCTGACTCAAAGTAGCTGGCACTTGACACCATATCCCCTGTCTCACAGTAGCTGGCACTTGACACCATATCCCCTGACTCGCAGTAGCTGGCACTTGACACCATATCCCCTGACTCACAGTAGCTGGCACTTGACACCATATCCCCTGACTTACAGTAGCTGGCACTTGTCACCATATCCCCTGACTCACAGTAGCTGGCACTTGACACCATATCCCCTGACTCACAGTAGCTGGCACTTGACACCATATCCCCTGACTCACAGTAGCTGGCACTTGTCACCATATCCCCTGACTCACAGTTGCTGGCACTTGACACCATATCCCCTGACTCACAGTAGCTGGCACTTGACACCATATCCCCTGACTCACAGTAGCTCGCACTTGACACCATATCCCCTGACTCACAGTAGCTGGCACTTGACACCATATCCTCTGACTCGCAGTAGCTGGCACTTGACACCATATCCCCTGACTCACAGTAGCTGGCACTTGACACCATATCCCCTGACTTACAGTAGCTGGCACTTGACACCATATCCCCTGACTCACAGTAGCTGGCACTTGACACCATATCCCCTGACTCACAGTAGCTGGCACTTGTCACCATATCCCCTGACTCACAGTAGCTGGCACTTGACACCATATCCCCTGACTCACAGTAGCTGGCACTTGACACCATATCCCCTGACTCACAGTAGCTGGCACTTGTAACCATATCCCCTGACTCACAGTAGCTGGCACTTGACACCATATCCCCTGACTCACAGTAGCTGGCACTTGACACCATATCCCCTGACTCACAGTAGCTGGCACTTGTCACCATATCCCCTGACTCACAGTAGCTGGCACTTGTCACCTAATGTTTATTTTTGACCATTTTGGAAATTTTTTGACACAATATTGAATAATTTTTTTCTCCCTTCCTATTTATGCTATAATGCTGAGAGATGAGCAAGTTGAACCAAATTTTATATAAAACTAGTCAAAAAAGTTTGATTAAAATCGAATCATTTTTCATTTATCACATTTTTCCGTAATATGCCCCCCACAATATGGGAGCTGGTCGGCCGAGCGGACAGCACGCTGGACTTGTGATCCTGTGGTCCTGGGTTCGATCCCAGGCGCCGGCGAGAAACAATGGGCAGAGTTTCTTTCACCCTATGCCCCTGTTACCTAGCAGTAAATAGGTACCTGGGTGTTAGTCAGCTGTCACGGGCTGCTTCCTGGGGGTGGAGGCCTGGTCGAGGACCGGGCCGCGGGGACACTAAAAGCCCCGAAATCATCACAAGATAACCACAAGATAACCCACTAGTGTGCTTGTGTATAACTATTCCTGTACCAGTCTTATCACTGGTGTTCTAGTGTATAACTATTCCTGTACCAGTCTTAACACTGGTGTTCTAGTGTATAACTATTCCTGTACCAGTCTTAACACTGGTGTGCTTGTGTATAACTATTCCTGTACCAAGTCTTAACACTGGTGTGCTTGTGTATAACTATTCCTGTACCAGTCTTAACACTTGGAAGGTTATTTATTAGTATATATGGACTTCTACTTAGCACTAGAGTGCTTTTAATTTAATATAATAAATGGTTTACTTAAAGTAATTTTTCACTGTAGCTTGAGTATCATGGTTAGCATATTGATAACTTAAATAATATTTTGTATTTGTATGTCTTGATATTAGCATGATTAGGTTGTTCCCTTGTGATTACTAAGATGACACTTAACTTGTACTTGTGAGTAACTATTCTGTTTTAACATTACCGTGAATGAATTCCCATGATCTTGTAACATAATATGTACTGTTCTCAGTATTGTAAGTTGGTGAAAAGAAAGAGCTGTATGTCTGTCCTTATTTGAAAAGTCATTACTTGTTGACGAGTAATATAAATATTGTCATCTTAGCTCTCTAGTTGTTGAGCTGTGTGGTCATGGTTAGTGGGCCTCAGCTAGCCATGGTTATTAAGCTGTGTGTACATGGTTAGCTGGCCTCAGCTAATCATGATTGTTGAGCTGTGTTCATGGTAAACTGTTAAGCTGTGTGTTCATGGTTGCTGGTCTCAGCTAACCATGATTGGTGAGCTGTGTTCATGGTTAGCTGGCCTCAGCTAACCATGATTGTTGAGCTATGTTCATGGTTGCTGGCCTCAGCTAACCATGATTGTTGAGCTGTGTTCATGGTTAGCTGGCCTCAGCTAACCATGATTGTTGAGCTGTGTTCATGGTTAGCTGGCCTCAGCTAACCATGATTGTTGAGCTGTGTTCATGGTTAGCTGGCCTCAGCTAACCATGATTGTTGAGCTGTGTTCATGGTAAGTTGGCCTCAGATGGCCATGGTTGTTGAGCTGTGTGTCCAAGGTTAGTTGGCCTCAGCTAGTCCTGGTTGATCAGTTGTGTGTTCATGGTCAGCCCATCCTCCTGTTTAGATACTAGTGGGTGTAACTATGTGCGCAATAGTACAAATATTGACGTACTAAGCAATTGGACAGTAGAATTTGGTACTATTCACTCTATATATTCCGAAAAAAATGACGCTAAAAAACAAACTTAAATATTCCAAGGCCTAGTATAGAACACATATGTACTATATTATGCCTCAGGTAGCGTGTATTAGGCCTATGGAGATTAAGTTAGGGTAGCTAACTTGTCTTTGCAACATAAATAGAAAACCTATTCCGGTTTGGCCAAATTAGTAGAAATTTCTACTTTATAATTGCGTTGTTCGTTTATATATGTACTATGGTCCTAATGCACTGTGGAGAAATGCCAAACAGACCACTGGAACATTATCTAACACAGTGCACAGTTACAACCACAACAGACCACTGAAACATTATCTAACACAGTGCATAGTTACACACACAACAGACCACGTGAACATTATCTAACACAGTGCACAGTTACAACCACAACAGACCACTGGAACATTATCTAACACAGTGCATAGTTACACACACAACAGACCACGTGAACATTATCTAACACAGTGCACAGTTACAACCACAACAGACCACTGGAACATTATCTAACACAGTGCATAGTTACACACACAACAGACCACGTGAACATTATCTAACACAGTGCACAGTTACAACCACAACAGACCACTGGAACATTATCTAACACAGTGCATAGTTACACACACAACAGACCACGTGAACATTATCTAACACAGTGCACAGTTACAACCACAACAGACCACTGGAACATTATCTAACACAGTGCATAGTTACACACACAACAGACCACGTGAACATTATCTAACACAGTGCATAGTTACACACACAACAGACCACGTGAACATTATCTAACACAGTGCACAGTTACAACCACAACAGACCACTGGAACATTATCTAACACAGTGCATAGTTACACACACAACAGACCACGTGAACATTATCTAACACAGTGCACAGTTACAACCACAACAGACCACTGGAACATTATCTAACACAGTGCATAGTTACACACACAACAGACCACGTGAACATTATCTAACACAGTGCACAGTTACAACCACAACAGACCACTGGAACATTATCTAACACAGTGCATAGTTACACACACAACAGACCACTGGAACATTATCTAACACAGTGCACAGTTACAACCACAACAGACCACTGGAACATTATCTAACACAGTGCACAGTTACAACCACAACAAACCACGTGAACATTATCTAACACAGTGCACAGTTACAACCACAACAGACCACTGGAACATTATCTAACACAGTGCACAGTTACACACAACAGACCACGTGAACATTATCTAACACAGTGCACAGTTACAACCACAACAGACCACTGGAACATTATCTAACACAGTGCATAGTTACACACACAACAGACCACTGGAACATTATCTAACACAGTGCACAGTTACAACCACAACAGACCACGTGAACATTATCTAACACAGTGCATAGTTACACACACAACAGACCACGTCAACATTATCTAACACAGTGCACAGTTACAAACCCATTAAGATTTCAACTTCATTCAACAGAGCAGAAGAAGTTGTTAAACACATATGGCAAAATCTTACTGAAGCGACCATACGAGTCATAAATACTCATACTCCGCCCAAGTAAAACAGAAACAAGCAACATTTAGTGGGCCAGCCAAAGGCTTAGGGCCCGCTCAGGAATATTCTTGCAAAAAAAAAATATATGGTCCTAATCGATATTATAAGTACAACCAAAACAGGAGGATAGGCTGTCATGGTCAGTTGGTATCAGCTAGCCCTGGTTGATCTGTTGTGTGTTCATGGCCAGTTAGCATCAGATATTTACAGTTAATGAGTTGTGTGGTCCATGGCCACTTGACATCAGTTATCTCCGTAATCTGCTGGTGATTGTGTTTATCACTGTGATTTATGTGTTTATCACTGATATTTAACAATGTGTTTATCACTGATATTTAACAATGTGTTTATCACTGATATTTAACAATGTGTTTATCACTGATATTTAACAATGTGTTTATCACTGATATTTAACAATGTGTTTAACATGTTATTCAATATACTTTTGTTTTTATTTTTCACAGGATCTGATTTCTATATATTATTTTTATGGGTCAAAAAGATTAGTAATGTCAGCCAATATATTTGGGTCAATATGTTTCCCGACTCAATTTAAAATGTTAATATTGATCATGTTTTAATTAACTTATTATAATGACACATATAATTCAAGAAATGCCTTAATATAGTTCCTGTTGCATTTATGTAATTGCACAAGCCTGCATTTTGAAATATGTTTTCTATTGTCAGAGTTTATTTTTTTGCACTGAATCTAAATTACATCGCTGCGCTGAACTAAAATATTGCAAAGGTTTCGCTCAATCAGCTTAGATTTTTCACCTATTCCAGTATCTCATAAAACCTTGTCTTTAGGTTAAAATTCTCAATAGCAATATACATTAATGTGTAAGAAAAGTTGTCTTCAATGATTTTGGTTTGTGTTTTGTAGTGGTAAGGTCAGCGGGCTAACATGTTAGTGTTCCGTCGTCTCTGGTACCTTCCTTACATAGTAGGAATATCTTGGTGGAACCTGGCCCCTTGTTCCTCACTCTTGTCAACAACAGTTCTCAGGGAAATAATATCAGATGCGATCTGAGAAAATACAATTATACTGACATCAATGCTCACAGACTTGATATTCTTCAACAGTTCTTCAACATCCATGTTCCAGACTTAATACTCTTTATCAGATCTTCAACATCCATGTTCCAGACTTAATACTCTTTATCAGTTCTTTAACGTCCATGTTCCAGACATAATACTCTTTATCAGTTCTTCAACACCCATGTTCCAGACTTAATGCTCTTTATCAGTTCTTCAACAAAGTGCACGAATTCTGAAATTCGGTGGTTCCAGGAAATTTATTCACTTCTGATTTGAAGGCTTGCCTTGCATTCCTCTCCGTCTCACTCATTACTCTTTCCTACTGGTCATCCATTCTCAGAACCATCATAAATTCCTGCATACAATTTAGCATCACTTTAACATGAACATTTATGTTCTATGAAAACAGAAGCTAGACTTTCTTTAGTCATGATCTTGATTCTTTTTTATCAATTCACGTTTCACATAAAGAGGTGGCAGTAAAATTTGAGGAGGACAGACTAGAGGTTGAGCAGCCACATTATGTGAGGCAGGTTGAAGGGCTTCTGGAGATGGCCTCCACTACACTCATAGTGTTTGTCACCTGCTCCACTCTCCCACAAAGACAACCCGGGTATTTGGACTAGCCTCCCTGCATTCATATTATTACAGACATAAACAAAACTGAACAGGTAGGTTTTTATCTGAATAAAATTAGATTACGAGAAAACTTGAGCTGATCATAGGTAACCAAATACAGATTTGAATTCAACTCCTTGAAAATTTACAGAATCTGTCTACAAAAACTTGACAGTAATAATGACGCAGGCTTGTGCATTATCAATCATTTATATGTATTATTTAAAGAGTATTAGCAACATAACATCCTGTTCTCAGTTTAGGCAAGAGATGTTGTCGATCCTCTCGTAGTGTAGTTAGATTAATTGAACAAAGTTATATTATTCAATAAACCATGATTAATCTGTATCATCAACAACCATCAAGTGATAAGAAGGTTTACCTTAGGTTTTTAATATGTTAAATATTAATTTCACCAAAGAAATATTTTGGCAAAACTGTCTGTAATGTGAAACTTTCCATCATTGTATTACATGGTGGTGCTGGATACAACGGACCTATTATAGAATCTGGTAATATTTTGCTGGTTTGCTTATCACTTGACTGTTTGATTATATTTGATGTAAACTTATATATAAGTAGAGTTATGAACATATATATCTTGCCAGATGGTGGCACTGTTACCAGTGGTGGAGTTGTGTGTAACTCTCCAGATTATGACAGTTACCAGTGGTAGAGTTATGTGTAACTCTCCAGGTGGTGGCACTGTTACCAGTCGTGGAGTTAGGTGTAACTCTCCAGATGGTCACACTGTTACCAGTCGTGGAGCTATGTGTAACTCTCCAGGTGGTGGCACCGTTACCAGTGGTGGAGCTATGTGTAACTCTCCAGGTGGTGGCACCGTTACCAGTGGTGGAGCTATGTGTAACTCTCCAGATGGTCACACTGTTACCAGTCGTGGAGCTATGTGTAACTCTCCAGGTGGTGGCACCGTTACCAGTGGTGGAGCTATGTGTAACTCTCCAGGTGGTGGCACCGTTACGAGTGGTGGAGCTATGTGTAACTCTCCAGGTGGTGGCACCGTTACCAGTGGTGGAGCTATGTGTAACTCTCCAGGTGGTGGCACCGTTACCAGTGGTGGAGCTATGTGTAACTCTCCAGATGGTCACACTGTTACCAGTGGTGGAGCTATGTGTAACTCTCCAGATGGTCACACTGTTACCAGTGGTGGAGCTATGTGTAACTCTCCAGGTGGTGGCACCGTTACCAGTGGTGGAGCTATGTGTAACTCTCCAGATGGTCACACTGTTACCAGTGGTGGAGTTATGTGTAACTCTCCAGATGGTCACACTGTTACCAGTGGTGGAGTTATGTGTAACTCTCCAGATGGTCACACTGTTACCAGTGGTGGAGTTATGTGTAACTCTCCAGATGGTCACACTGTTACCAGTGGTGGAGCTATGTGTAACTCTCCAGATGGTCACACTGTTACCAGTGGTGGAGTTATGTGTAACTCTCCAGATGGTCACACTGTTACCAGTGGTGGAGTTATGTGTAACTCTCCAGATGGTCACACTGTTACCAGTGGTGGAGTTATGTGTAACTCTCCAGATGGTCACACTGTTACCAGTGGTGGAGCTATGTGTAACTCTCCAGGTGGTGGCACCGTTACCAGTGGTGGAGCTATGTGTAACTCTCCAGATGGTCACACTGTTACCAGTGGTGGAGCTATGTGTAACTCTCCAGATGGTGGCACTGTTACAAGTCGTGGAGTTAGGTGTAACTCTCCAGATGGTCACACTGTTACCAGTGGTGGAGTTATGTGTAACTCTCCAGGTGGTGGCACCGTTACCAGTGGTGGAGTTATGTGTAACTCTCCAGATGGTCACACTGTTACCAGTGGTGGAGTTATGTGTAACTCTCCAGATGGTGGCACTGTTACCAGTGGTGGAGTTATGTGTAACTCTCCAGATGGTGGCACTGTTACCAGTGGTGGAGTTAGGTGTAACTCTCCAGATGGTGGCACTGTTACCAGTGGTGGAGTTAGGTGTAACTCTATATATCATGTTGCTGTGTGAGTTTTTTCTTAAATTGTCACATTTATTACTTTAGACTTTAATGAACAAAATTCTTAAAATCTCTTGTTTACTCTTTTGTAAGCTGAACAGGAAATAAAATAATAAACAAACATTCTGTTCACCAATGGAATTTGAGGAATTTCCTTAACTATTTATCACAGTTCTAACTAATTTGGGAAATTTGCTATATTTGCCTCACACATCTCCATTCATTATAAAAAATACAAAAAAAATGCAAAATTATGATTTATAATGTTATTTCTGATTTCGAGATGTTACTTTGGCACGGTTTTCATTATATATATATTTGTGAAATACATGTCAGAAATAATAAATAATTAATCCACATGTTTTTTAATGATCCCTTATTGAAACAAGAAAATAACACTGACCTAATTATTAATTGATAGAATAACTTGAAAGTTTAAAATTGCATGATGAATATATATATATATATATATATATATATATATATATATATATATATATATATATATATATATATATATATATATATATATATATATATATATATGTCTATGATGTGTCTATAAGCATAGACACAGAGTTCTCTCATATTAACAGGAATTTGATGAAAGAACGTGAGTAACCCCTCACTAGCTCTAGTTACCCTTGGGAGGTGGTGATCTTTAGGGGGTTTAAATACCCCGAAATTACCATCTCTTTTAGGGGTCTGAGTTTGGTGCAGTGGGTTATAGGCGTACCAGTTATGCCAGTTGTTGTAAGGCTTCTGTGCTGGCTAGGGTTCGAATCTCCTAGTGGGAAAGTGTTCTAAAGTTGAATATATATATATATATATATATATATATATATATATATATATATATATATATATATATATATATATATATATGTATATATAATATATATATTATATATATATATTTATATATATATATATATAATATATATTATATATATATATATATATATATATATATATATATATTATATATATATATATATATATATATATATATATAATATATATTATATATATATATATTTATATATATATATTATATATATATATATATATATATATATATATATATATATATATATATATATATATATATATATATATATATATATATATATATATATATGTAATAATATGGGAATACACTCGCATTTCAACTTTAGCCAATACCTAGGTTGACTTCAGTGCTACACAAGCAGGAGGAGCTGCCAATCACCGGGAAGCAGCCAAGGCACGTAAATAAAGAGACCTTGAGCATCACTACAATTTTGTCCTCATTGCTCAGAGACACTTGGTGCCTGGGGTAAAAGTGCTGCTAGCATTTGGAAGGAGTTGGGGTCTAAGCTATTCGAAACAACTAGAGACCCTAGAGCCGCCAGTTTTATTTTTCAGCGCCTTAGTGTGGCAATCCAGAGAGGAAGTGCTCACTGCATCCATGGTTCCTGCCCGCCATCTGAGGAGCTGGAGGAGCTATTCAACTTGTGACAAGCAGCCTTGTACCCTGCATGTAATCAACATTGTAACTTTTTTGTGTAATGACACTTTCATATAAAGTTAGATAAATATACACACATACCAAAAAAATAGGGGTGGTAGGAGAAGAAAATATCAAAGTGTTCAGTGAGGATCCACAAGATCTTCTCTGAGTACTCTTTATTTTCTTCCCCGAGGCTATGGGTCCCTACACTTGCACCAAAGGTGGTACCCCTTCTAGGTTTAAATATATATATATATATATATATATATATATATATATATATATATATATATATATATATATATATATATATATATATATATATATATATATATATGTGCACTAACTTGCCTAAACCAAAAGTTTCAAGTTAACACCTTTAGACACACATACCCACTAGGAGACTTGAACCCAAGTCAGCACAGATACTTCACAGCACATGCATAACAGGTATGCACTGAAACCCACTACACCACACTCTGAGCCTTAAAAGAGTATTTATTCCCACAAATATCCACAAGTTCTGGGGTATTTAACACCAACTTGTGGTTTAGGCAAGTTAATGCATTAAGCATGGACACCGTGTTCTCCCATATAACAGGGCTTGATGAAAAAACGTGAGTGACAATTCTGAAACTATTCCTATAACACTTAAACAATTCAAAAACACCGAAGCAATGTTGATTATAAATAAACACAAATGAAACTGGTACAATGCAAAATTTGTTGACTATATGCTAATAATAATTATAGTATTTGAACAATAAAAATAATCCAGAAAATTGTCTAATAGTTCTATAGCAGTGCTGATAATTCTGGAACAATACTAAAAATTTAAAACAAAAATAACTGTTAGGAAAAACTGAAATAATGATAACATTGAAACAATGACAATAATTTTGGAAATATGCTAGTTATTCTGAAACTATGATAATCCTGAAGAAATTATAATATACTGATAAATTTTTAGTTATGTAGAAACAATACTAATAATTCTGGAACAATGCAAGTAATACTGAAACCATGAAACAGTTTCAGAAACAATGGAAGGTAAAAAATAATGATAATTCTGAAATATTGTTAATATTTCTGAATTAGAGTAATAAAATAATGATAATAATACTGCATCAACGCTAATAATGCTTAAAAATGCTAATGATAATGAAAAAATAACTGATAACGTGGAACAAATGCTGAAAACAATGCTAATAATTCAGAAACCATGCTAATAGTTCTGCAACAGTGCAAATAATACTGAAACAATGCTAATAATACTGAAGGAATGATAATAATATTAAAACAATTAAAAAATGCTAAAATAAAATTAGAAAATTAGTTGGAGCTGTGATGAGGATTCCAACCTGCTCACTTGGAACTTCCAAGCCTACATCTAAACCACTTAACCAGAACATGCTGAAAAACAATTAAACCTGGGATTCAATTGAAACCTTTGGCGATCCTGAGGCTTCAACAGAAGCCTAGTCAGGATTTCACTTATTGCTCGCACTGAAAGAATGCTAATAATATTTAAGCAATTTTAATAATATTGAAGCAATGCTAGTCATGCTGATTCATTGCTAATAATACTGAATGAGATGAAATGGATTTTCACACTTGCAACGATTTCAACAGCCTGCAACACTGAGCAAGGGTTCAGTATCTGCAAGCCATGAATGCATGTGGTGCATCGTGGTGAGAACAACAGTCACGACTCCGATGTTGCGATATTTGAGAGTATTACACAAGGTGGTAATATCCACCACCAGAATATCGTCATCTCTCGTCACTAGGACGTAATCTAGTAAAAGTAAATCGTAATCGTAAAAGACGTTATAGGGCGTAAGTAACTAAGGGGTTCCCACCTAATGTTATGATACATAAGGTGTAGAGCTATGAAGCAGCACTACCCAGGTATGCCAAAGGGGACTTAAGTAGACTAACATATCTAGGCGTGTGGCAGAACTTAGAGAGGAGTTAAAAGGAAATCTTTCGTAATACTAACATAGGTTTCCTGACGAAGCTTAACACTATTACACTAGGAGGGTTTACACGTTAAATGAGAGCATCACGCTAGCAATGCTAAACAATCAGCATAATCCAGGTGGGAATAACTCCAGGAGAGTTAGTATGCTTTAAGATCACCTGTCTCCACCACCGGTGAGGCACAGAATGAACTAACCTAAACACTCGTAAACTCCAGTAATACCTGCTTATCACACTGACACTTTCATGTGACGATGACTGGTGTACAGCTGTACACCAGTCATCGTCACTTTGTCAATCAGTATCACAACACTTTGTCAATCAGTATCACAACACTTTGTCAATCAGTATCACAACACTTTGTCAATCAGTATCACAACACTTTGTCAGATAATATTGCAAGAACTGAAACCCAGTAATGATCTCTGAAAGAAAACGTATGTAACAAAAGTACACAACAGCGAGTTTTATGGCACTGAAAGACAACACAGTGAAGTCATCACACACACGAAATCACTTGACTACACACTGAATATAAAAAAATACTCTGGTCTACATGAAAACTTTGTACGAGTCACGCAGACTTCGTTCACATGTATATTACTGAATTATCTAAATGAATAATGAAACACTGAAAACTTCGGGGACTACGACCCTAAATGTGGGATTACTACAATCCCGACACTTATGACACTTGTGGCGACGTCATCACACAGGGTGTCGTCATAACAAAGCAACACTGCAGGCCTCACCTCCTCCACTCAACACCCGTAGCAGGTGCCTAAATAGTCCTGCTAAGCCTGCTGATCAATTCGTAAGAGTCGATTGCTAGGTGACAAGTACGAAATGAAAGATAACACTAACGTAATTGGCCGGCCACACTCACATCCCAGTAAATTATTTCACTCTTGGTTAACTGTGGTGTGACAGTCATGGGAATATCGCTGATGCACCACCAGTCTAATGCATGGCGTCCTTGCCTTGGCGGCATTACCTTCACCTCACAAAGGCCGTACGTGGCGTCCTGTCACCTTGGTGTTAGGTCCGGTACCAGTAATCACCTTGGTGTTAGGTCAGGTACCAGTAGTCACCTTGGTGTTAGGTCAGGTACCAGTAGTCACCTTGGTGTTAGGTCCGGTAACAGTAGTCACCTTGGTGTTAGGTCAGGTACCAGTAGTCACCTTGGTGTTAGGTCCGGTACCAGTAGTCAGCTCGGTGTTAGGTCAGGTACCAGTAGTCACCTTGGTGTTAGGTCCGGTACCAGTAGTCAGCCTGGTGTTAAGTACACACTCCATATATTGCTGAGAGAATGCTAACAATACATAAACAACGCTAATAATACTGAAACAATCCTTATTTTAATGAAACAATTATAATAATTCAATTATAATAATACTATTAGCAATGCTAATAGTATTTAAACAGTTCATATGGTATGGAAACCATGCTAATAATTCTCAAGTATGCTAATAATGCTGAAACAATGCCAGTAATTCTAAATCAATGTTTATAATACTGATTGATATATATAATAATAAGGAAACATTGCGAATAATTCTGGAATATTGTTAATCAATATGAAATAATGCTGAAACAATGCAAATAATTTTGATACAATGATGAAAATACAGAATCAAAACATATAATTATGAAAGTGTTGGAAATAATACTGAAATTTGAAACAATTCATATTATTGAAACAATGCTAATAATCCTCAAACAATGCTGATAATTGTGAAATAATGCTGATAAGTCTGAAAGAGAACAAATAATTTTTAAACAGCTGCGAATAATTCTGAAACAATGCTCATTATTCAGAAATAGATTTAATATTGCTGAAACACTGCTAATAATACAGAAACTATGATAATATTGTAACAATACTAATAATTGTGAAGCAATGCTAGTAGAGGGAGTCCTACCTGTAGACCCCAGCAAAATGAACTGTTAATTAGGCGGTAAGTGTGTTAATAGTGGGATAGAGGTTATTGACACTACAATCGAGGATAAGTCAGCCGGTAGCACCCAGCATTTGGAGATGGGTTTGCCTGTAACTCCCAGGAAAATGTACCGTCAAATGGCTCCAATATGTGGTGGAGGTGATCGGCGGCGGGTCCTCGTCCAAGGAGAACGGCACCCTGAGGTGAGCACTTAATTGCCGCAGTCGAAGTTATGTGAAAATAGTACTTAATAGGGGGTGCATTATAATTTTTAAAAAATAATAGTCTATTATAGGGGAGAAAGCAGAAATAATAGTCTATTATTGGTGTAAAGTCTTTCTTCCTATAAATATAGGAAGGCTTTTATGGTTGGTTAAACCAACAATTATAGGTTTATGTACCCCAAAGACTCTGCCTGTAGTGAGAAAATGACATGATGGATATTATATAAATTCATTCTAGTATTTGTTCAGGTGTGGTCAATCTCTTCCGGCTCGACCGGTCGTGTCTCAGGGGAATAAACACTTACGTCACCTGCCTCCCATACAAGGGCGAGTGACCACTTCTTCCTCTCTTTAATAGAGTTAAAGGGAACCACAATCACCCAAGAATACGGTTTAAAATATGGCCCATTTTGGGAATAAAAACATTTTTGTTATTAATTCATTTATTAGGTAAAGGCTACAAAATAATATATAATGGTAATAAAAGAAGTTATACCCTTTCCACTCCTCTTCCTCCTCTGAGAAGAATTCTAAGCCTTTTACACTCACCATATCAGTTGCTGGAGTCTCCACCATGATGAGCAGATGTCCTTCATTGTCCTCTACCCTAGTTTTTTTAGCGGCAGCTGACTTCTCTTCTTCCTCATTGGCTAATGGTGGAGGTGGAGGCTGCTTATCTGCGGGGGGAGGGGGGGTAGGGCCCTTGCCAGAGAGGAGGGTGGAATGTATAATCTGTAAGTGTGATTATGATGATTAAATAAAAATTATATTTATTATATCTGTTATTTGAATAAGTATACTAATTCACAAAATACAAATACTACTTATCTCAACCCCTGAAACCACAGACTTTTGACCTCTACAACAAGTGTCATCAATTAGACTATGAAACAGCAGTTCGTTCACGATAGAACTCCCTCGTAGAATTATAACTCGACAAATGTGGACTTGACTGTTCTAAAGAAAAGAATGAAATCAACAAATAAAAAACTATTTTTATAAATAATATATGTCAAGAACTACAATCAATACTCACCCGGTCCTTCAAGGACATCAATCTATGATATTGTTTTTTAGTGGTTTCTTCCATTTTGTAGGTAACGAAGGGCAGTAATGGAGAGAGTTGGCACTTGTCTGGGGTTTTATAGGGTAATCACCCTTCCCCTACCCCTCCTGACTCACTTTTTAGTCAATTTTTCAGGTTAAGTAACAAAAATATTCCCTACACCATCGATACGAACCAATAGTCAGACCTCAAAGAATTCTCTTCATACAAAGCTGTTTAATAAGGAAATATCGTCGTTCATAGGCATGGACCCGTTTATCATTTAATTTTAAACTTACTTTATAAAATAAATTAAGTAAATAATACAAGGTAGAAGGTAAGCCCAGGTGGCTTATTCTGTGAACAAACATGATGCAATATAGCCCGCAGGAGAGACTAAAATCACTCTGGAGTCTGTAACTCATGCTATACACTTCTGATATATTGTTTTTTTTAATAAACTCCACGAAATAATGACCATATGTATCCGGGGTCATGGCATAAGTGTTAAAAAAACATTCGATGTTTAACTACATCAATATATATACACACACAGTGACCCATAGACTCCCTACTGTGAGTTGGTAGAATATTATTTGTAAAGATTATAGGCCTCATTGTTAAAATATTGAAATGTACAATCTCTTCCGCATTAGAACACCCTAGGTAATGCACCTGAGCAAATAGTTTGTTTTAAGTTTATATTATTATCACAACAATTCATTATGTTTTAGCTTGCACATCACATAGGACATTTCTCTGTCCGTCAATGGATAAAACCCCAGTTTTGTCAGCAAACAGTAAAACCAACCTATTATATATAACGCCAGAGTCAAATTCAAGCTTCATACATAAGTTGACAGATATCTCCACGGGAAGGGAGCCTTTTGTTTGAATGGTAGATAAGTCTGAGGCAAATATCGACCTTTCCTTATTAAAGGTATCATAAGCAAGTATTGAGTCACGCTCTAAGCCTAATGATTTCAAAGTTTGTAATAAAGATGCGAATAATGATTGCCGAAGTCGTCTAAAATTCGATAAATTGCGTTATTATTCAAATAAATGGCAATACTTCTCATCTTTGCATTTTCAAAATATAACCCATTCCCCTGATGAAGACCTACATAATATGTCATTGGTACAATTAACATTAAAACACATTCAAATTTTCATTATTGGACCTTTATCAAATTAATTACCTTGATGCCACCCTCAGAAATGTCTACCCTGGGGAAAATTGTTGCTTTCTGCACCGACTGGAATGACGACAATGGAATAATCACTAATGAATTCACTAATTCATATTTTACTGGCGCCAGTGCCAAGAATAAAAAATTATTTCTAATTTGAAACGTCGTGGTTTGACAATGTGTTTTCCCCTAGCGTTGTATATAACAACGCTCGATCAATATGGTTTAGACAATATAGATGTGCGTTTAAGGTTGGAACTCCTCGCTCATGCTTGGGTGCTAAATACAGGAGTGACTGATGGTACGAAATATCAAATACATGTGGCTTATGCTAAATTATGGGTTACGCTGGTTGTTACCTACCCCAGCACTTATTTGGCCGTAAACAGTTCACTACTAGCTTCCCCCGACCCTGTAAGCTATACCTTTACAAGGAGGTATATATATACATATATATATATATATATATATATATATATATATATATATATATATATATATATATATATATAAATATATATATATATATATATATATATATATATATATATATATATATATATATATATTAGTATATTTTTTTTTTTTTTTTTTTTTTTTTTTTGAGATATATACAAGAGTTGTTACATTCTTGTACAGCCACTAGTATGCGTAGCGTTTCGGGCAGGTCCCTGGAATACGATCCCCACCGCGAAGAATCGTTTTTTCATCCAAGTACACATTTTACTGTTGCGTTAAACAGAGGCTACAGTTAAGGAAATGCGCCCAGTAAATCCTCCCCGGCCAGGATACGAACCCATGACATAGCGCTCGCGGAACGCCAGGCGAGTGTCTTACCACTACACCACGGAGACTTTTGGTAGCAGTCTTTCCTGTAGACATATGTTATTAAATATGACCGAAAAAGTAAGATTAATAATTCTAACACGAATTTTCTCGATGTTTCGTACATTTCTTTTCACTGTTGGTGGTAATTCAAAAATCAATTCTCCAAAATTCATTTTTATTTCTAGTCTGACGCGACACTTGAGCGCGTTTCATAAAACTTATTACATTTTCAAAGACTTTAGTTTACACATACACAACTGAATAAAACTTACACATCTCCGATTTGTTTATATCTACATTTGAGTGAGGTGGATGGGGTGAGGTGGTATTAATAGGGTATTAATTTCATCAACACAAGACAGAACACGAAACAATGGGTATTGAATGGAAGTGATTGTAGAAAGCCTATTGGTCCATATTTCTTGATGCTTCTATATTGGAGCGGAGTCTTGAGGTGGGTAGAATATAGTTGTGCATTAATTGGCTGTTGATTGCTGGTGTTGACTTTTTAATGTGTAGTGCCTCGCAAACGTCAAGCCGTCTGCTATCGCTGTATCTATCAATGATTTCTGTGTTGTTTACTAGGATTTCTCTGGCGATGGTTTGGTTGTGGGAAGAGATTATATGTTCCTTAATGGAGCCCTGTTGCTTATGCATCGTTAAACGCCTAGAAAGAGATGTTGTTGTCTTGCCTATATACTGGGTTTTTTGGAGCTTACAGTCCCCAAGAGGGCATTTGAAGGCATAGACGACGTTGGTCTCTTTTAAAGCGTTCTGCTTTGTGTCTGGAGAGTTTCTCATGAGTAGGCTGGCCGTTTTTCTGGTTTTATAGTAAATCGTCAATTGTATCCTCTGATTTTTGTCTGTAGGGATAACGTTTCTATTAACAATATCTTTCAGGACCCATTCCTCTGTTTAATGAGCTGTGGAAAAGAAGTTCCTGTAAAATAGTCTAATAGGGGGTATAGGTGTTGTGTTAGTTGTCTCTTCAGAGGTTGCATGGCGTTTCACTTTGCTTCTTATGATGTCTTCGACGAAACCATTGGAGAAGCCGTTGTTGACTAGGACCATATATATATATATATATATATATATATATATATATATATATATATATATATATATGTCGTACCTAGTAGCCAGAACTCACTTCTCAGCCTACTATGCAAGGCCCAATTTGCCTAATAAGCCAAGTTTTCATGAATTAATTGTTTTTCGACTACGTAACCTACCTAACTTAACCTAACCTAACTTTTTCGGTTACCTAACCTAACCTAACCTATAAAGATAGGTTAGGTTAGGTTAGGTAGGGTTGGTTAGGTTCGATCATATATCTACGTTAATTTTAACTCCAATAAAAAAAAATTGACCTCATACATAATGAAATGGGTAGCTTTATCATTTCATAACAAAAAAATTAGAGAAAATATATTAATTCATGAAAACTTGGCTTATTAGGCAAATCGGGCCTTGCATAGTAGGCCAAAAAGTGAGTTCTGGCTACTAGGTACGACATATATATATATATATATATGTATATATATATATATATATATATATATATATATATATATATATATATATATATATATATATATATATATATATATACATACATATATATATATATGTATATATATATATATATACATACATATATATATATATATATATATATATATATATATATATATATATATATATATATATATATATATATATATATATATATATATATATATATATATATATATGTCGTACCTAGTAGCCAGAACGCACTTCTCGGCCTACTTTGCAAGGCCCGATTTGCCTAATAAGCCAAGTTTTCCTGAATTAATATATTTTCTCTAATTTTTTTCTTACGAAATGATAAAGCTACCCATTTCATTATGTTTGAGGACATTTTTTTTAATTGGAGTTAAAATTAACGTAGATATATGACCGAACCTAACCAACCCTACCTATCCTAACCTAACCTATCTTTATAGGTTACGTTAGGTTAGGTAGCCGAAAAAGTTATGTTAGGTTAGGTTAGGTAGGTTAGGTAGTCGAAAAACAATTAATTCATGAAAACTTGGCTTATTAGGCAAATTGGGCCTTGCATAGTAGCCAGAACGCACTTCTCAGCCTAATATGCAAGGCCCGATTTGCCTAATAAGCCAAGTTTTCATTAATTAATTGTTTTTCGACAACCTAACCTACCTAACCTAACCTAACCTAACTTTTTCGGCTACCTAATCTTTAGGTTAGGTAGCCGAAATGTTATGTTAGGTTAGGTAGGGTTGGTTAGGTTCGGTCATATATCTACGTTAATTTTAACTCCAATAAAAATAAATTGACCTCATACATAATGAAATGGGTAGCTTTATCATTTCATAAGAAAAAAATTAAAGAAAATTTATTAATTCAGGAAAACTTGGCTTATTATGCAAATCGGGCCTTGCATAGTAGGCCGAGAAGTGCGTTCTGGCTACTAGGTACGACATATATATATATATATATATATATATATATATATATATATATATATATATATATATATATATATATATATATATATATATATATATATATATATATGCGAACAAGCCTGAATGGTATATATATATATATATATATATATATATATATATATATATATATATATATATATATATATATATATATATATATATATATATATATATATGTCGTACCTAATAGCCAGAACGCACTTCTCAGCCTACTATTCAAGGCCCGATTTGCCTAATAAGCCAAGTTTTCATGAATTAATGTTTTTTCGTCTACCTAACCTACCTAACCTAACCTAACCTAGCTTTTTTTGGCTACCTAACCTAACCTTACCTATAAATATAGGTTAGGTTAGGTTAGGTAGGGTTGGTTAGGTTCGGTCATATATCTACGTTAATTTTAACTCCAATAAAAAAAAAATTACCTCATACATAGAGAAAAGGGTTGCTTTATCATTTCATAAGAAAAAAATTATAGTAAATATATTAATTCAGGAAAACTTGGCTTATTAGGCAAATCGGGCCTTGAATAGTAGGCTGAGAAGTGAGTTCTGGCTACTAGGTACGACATATATATATATATATATATATATATATATATATATATATAAACATATGTCGTATCTAGTAGCCAGAACGCACTTCTCAGCCTACTATGCAAGGCCCGATTTGCCTAATAAGCCAAGTTTTCATGAAATAATTGTTTTTCTACTACCTAACCTACCTAACCTAACCTAACATAACTTTTTCGGCTACCTAACCTAACCTAACATATAAAGATAGGTTAGGTTAGGTTAGGTAGGGTTGGTTAGGTTTGGTCATATATCTACGTTAATTTTAACTCCAATAAAAAAAAATTGACCTCATACATAATGATATGGGTAGCTTTATCAATTTATAAGAAAAAAATTCGAGAAAATATATTAATTCAGGAAAACTTATTAGGCAAATCGGGCCTTGCATAGTAGGCCGAGTACGACGTTCTGGCTACTAGGTACAACATATATATATATATATATATATATATATATATATATATATATATATATATATATATATATATATATATATATATATATATATATATATATATGTCGTACCTAGTAGCCAGAACTCACTTTTTGGCCTACTATTCAAGGCCCGATTTGCCTAATAAGCCAAGTTTTCCTGAATTAATATATTTTTTCTATTTTTTTTCTTATGAAATGATAAAGCTACCCATTTCATTATGTATGAGGTCAATTTTTTTTTATTGGAGTTAAAATTAACGTAGATATATGACCGAACCTAACCAACCCTACCTAACCTAACCTAACCTATCTTTATAGGTTAGGTTTGGTTAGGTAGCCGAAAAAGTTAGGTTAGGTTAGGTTAGGTAGGTTAGGTAGTCGAAAAACAATTAATTCATGAAAACTTGGCTTACTAGGCAAATTTGGCCTTGCATAATAGGCTGAGAAATGAGTTCTGGCTACTAGGTACGACATATATATATATATATATATATATATATATATATATATATATATATATATATATATATATATATATATATATATATATACCTCCTTTTAAAGGTATAGCTTACAGGGTCGGGGGAAGCTAGTAGTGAACTGTTTACGGCCAAATAAGTGCTGGGGTAGGTAACAACCAGCGTAACCCATAATTTAGCATAAGCCACATGTATTCGATATTTCGTACCATCAGTCACTCCTGTATTTAGCACCCAAGCATGAACGAGGAGTTCCAACCTTAAACGCACATATATATTGTCTAAACCATATTGATCGAGCGTTGTTATATACAACGCAAGTGGAAAACACATTGGCAAACCACGACGTTTCAAATTAGAAATAATTTTTTATTCTTGGCACTGGCGCCAGTAAAATATGAATTAGTGAATTCATTAGTGATTATTCCATTGTCGTCATTCCAGTCGGTGCAGAAGGCGACAATTTTCCCCATGGTAGACATTTCTGAGGGTGGCATCAAGGTAATTAATTTGATAACGGACCAATAATGAAAATTTGAATGTGTTTTAACCAACTGTTCCTCTAAGAAAACCTGCACCCCTTTAAACATTGTATTTGATAAACCGTTTGCAAATTCCACATAATTGTCTTCCTCCAATTTTGTTGTGTCATCATCTTTGGTTAAAGATCATTTAAAGTCTATTACAATATTGGTCAAGTCTAGAAAAGCACCCTGGATACCAGGTATGTGAGGGATTATGCCTATTGGGGATGACATTAATACAAGTAACCTCAGTCAAGAAAGGACTGCACTCACAGCACTAAGTGCTCTGCATGCAGCTTATTACTTTAATAACTGAAATAGGTGGCGTAGAGCCGCTGCCAGAGTCCAAATCCTTGGCACTCTGTAACCACTGGGTCGTGGAGCTCCTTGAACTGCTAATGGCAGCAGTATGGGTAGCTCTAAAACATCTCACACAAAATTTATATTGATGTGTTTGTGGCTATGAAATTGGTTCGAGTTCAGACGTATACAGAGCAGCATATAAACAACTTCAGGTGTAAGGCAGGGTCTAATATTGGGGACAAGGTTGTTGGAAGGTGTTGACAAAAAGACACTTTTCATTTGGTAACAATAACATGTATTCACGAAACTTAATAATAACAATACAAGGCAACAATATTTTAAAGTTATTTTGACCAAACCACTCACTAGAAAGTGAAGGGATGACGACATTTCGATCAGTCCTGGACCATTCTCACAATCGACTTGAGAATGATCCAAGACGGACCGAAACGTTTTCGTCCCTTCACACTCTAGTGTGGTTTGGTCAACATATTTCAGCCACGTTATTGTGACTCCTCGTCTGCAGTTTAAATTTATGTTAAAGTCCATACTGGCACGCTCCAACATTATACAATCAACAAGTATTGTCGAACTACCAGTTCAGACCGCTCGCGTCTCCTCAACATGAACTAACTGAAACAGGGGGTGACCACTCACACGCAAGTAGCAATTCTTAACGACTGCAGCGAAACAGTATAATAACAAGAACAAAGACAGACCTGTCACAGAGACTGTCTTCTGTGCAACAAGTTAATTACGTTAATGCTCGTCTCTCCGGATGACAGTCAAGCCAATCAATTATGTTACAGTATCATGGCAAACACAAGACTAGGTCTGGTCTGAACTGGTTCTCAATAATGGACCCGTTCAGATTATGTAGGATCAGTCTACTTGCTGATCGGAAACCTAATGGCGTCGTCAAGAATCATGTGAATTAGGTTAAGATGCTGCCAATATGTCCTTTAGTCACAATTTCACTTGCCAAATGTTTGCATTGTTGAAAGACAACAACAAATGTGACAGATATGACAATAAGAAAGGTGATTAATATCATTAATTGAAACTTAACCGTTCCAGGTGGCTTGTCATGCGTTATAAGTAGTTAACATTAAATAAACATAATTGGCTAAATATGAAATATTATATATATGTTAACCAGAACTGGAGCTCTTCCCAGTGGTTAGTATAGTCGTGCTGATTATTAGAGACCTGCGTCGCTGGTCAAACCTGCCAAACAAACCAGTCTCCGAAAGTTCTTTGCCGATTGCTTTGAAATTTTCACACAACATTCCATTCGCATCTGAACGAGTTTTTATATACATACTATAGAGATGTCACGTCTTTGACCGGAAAAAAAACATGCGTTTTTTTAAACTTTGTTTTTCATGTAAGGAAAATCTTCCAAACCTTTTTACAGATTGCTTAGAAATTTTAACACAACGTTGCAATCGAAAAGGTGCATGTTTTTATATACGTACTATATACATGCTTCACCTGTGACAGGAAAAAACATGCTTTTTGGAAAAACAGCACCATATGTTGGACGTAAGAGCAACATATGCTGTAATCTCCGAAAGTTCTTCAATGATTCCTTTGACATTTTGACACAACTTTCCATTCAGATACGCACATGTTTTTATATACCAACCATATAGATGCTCCACCTCTGACAGGTAACAACATTTTTTTTTAAACAGTGCCATCTGTTGCAGGTATTAGCTACACATGCTATTCTAAATATGTTATGATTCCATTTCAGTGTTTCCGATTGCATTGATCAGTTGAATTTTCTTAGTTTTATATTTATTTATTTTCATTTTGTTTTAATTATTTTGTGTAAAATTGCGTTGGAATTGAGCTGAGTTGTTTATCATATCGTTCATTTCGAACGTATAAGTATAGATGCCACACCTGTGACAGGTAAAAACATTCATTTATTAAGAAATAGCACCATCTGTTGCATGTAAGAGCAACACATGATATACTAAATATGTTACAATTCCATTTCAATGTTTCCGATTGCATTGACAACTTGAATTTTCATAGATTTTTATTTATTTTATTTTTTATTTAATTATTTTGTGTGACATTGCATTGGAATTGAGCTGTGTTGTTTACCATACCATTCATTTTGTGAGTATAATTATAGATGCCATACCTGTGACAGGTAAAAACACTTTTTTTTAAATAGCACCTCAGTTGCACGCGAGAGCAACATACACTATAATAAATATGTTATGATTCCATTTCAATATTTACGATTTCATTAGTAAAATAAATTTTCAAAGATTTTTATTTATTTTCATTTTGATTTAATTATTTTGTGTGACATTGCATTGGAATTGAGCTGTTATTTACCATACCGTTCATATCATGAGTATAGTTTATTTTTTAAATAATAAATAAAATAAATATGTTTATTCAGGTAAGGTACATACATACAAGTAATGTTACATTAATGGATCGATATATAGATAGAGCTAGTACATACAATGCCTAAAGTCACTATTGCGCAATGCGTTTCGGGCAGTAACTTGCCCTATTAACTAACTGGTCTTTTATTTTTTCATTGCTTTATATTTCGTTTTTTAACTGTTTTTCTTATATATAAGTTATGGGAACTTCAGATCATTTGATGTTCCCAATTTTCTGATGAGAGTATCAGATTATTTGTGAATGCATTGGACAAGGGAGTGGGGAATGGTGGAGAAGGACGAGGGGACAGGAGTGGGGAAGGACGAGAGGACAGGGGGAAGGGGTAATGGCAGGGAGAACGAAGGGATAGGGGAGTGGAAGGTGGTTGGGAGGATGAGGAGACGGTGGAGTGGTGAATACTTAGGACGAGGGGACGTTGGAGATGGGGATGGTGGGGAGGACAAAGGGACGAGGGATGGGAGGGGGGATGGTTCGAAAGACGAGGGGACGGTGAAGGGGTGGAATGGTGGAAGGACTGGGAGACTGGGGACGGTTGCTGAGTCACGCAATGTGTGGCCGGGTACAGCTAGTAAATAAATAGAAACGTAAATGTTCGTTTGATTAAAATAGCAAATCTCCATAAGTTTCTTTACCGATTGCTTTGAATTTTTGACACAACGTTCCATTCACATACGAGCGTGTTTTTATATACCAACTATATAGATGTGACATCTGTGGCAGGTAAAAAAAAACATGTTTTTTTGACAAACTCGGTTTTTCACATGAGTTTTCATGTGGGGTGTGGAGTTTTCAGTTGCATATATGCTTGGGGACCATTCAAGCCTGTTCGCATTTGTGTGCTCATGTGGCCCCACAAAATGAGGTGATTCGTTGAAATATCAATGCCCAAGCTTACCACCAAGTGTCGTCGGGATGTTGGGGAAATAGCCTCGGCTACCAATGTTTTTTGTACTGTCACAGTTGATCGAGTGGTTAAAGAAGTAGGTACACCATGTGCATAGTGCTTCTGGCTGTCTGGGTTCGAATCCTTCTGGGGTGTGAAGTTTTCTGTTGCATATATGCTTGGGGACTATTCAAGCTTGTTCACATTTGTGTTGCTCACGTGGCCCACAAAGTGATGTGATTCAATGAAATATCGATGCCCAAGCTTACCGCCACGTACTGTCGGGATGTTGGGGAAATAGCCTCGGCTACCATTGTCTTTCGTACAGTCGCGGTTGGTCGAGTGGTTAATGAACCAGGTATGCCATGTGCATAGTGCTCCTGGCTGTCTGTCTGTTAATAAACATCGACGAAAACGTCCGTTCTCGAATCGACCAACACCTTGACATCTTTAGAGATCAACATCGCCACAGCACCGATCATCAAGAAACTAACAGCATTATTTGGAGGACCTATGGCGATTCCACGACCTAGAGATGGCTTCCTAAGCCTTGCTGGAATCAACCTCACTGAGGACCAAATCACTCTCTTAAATCTGGGTATAAACTGTCATGTTATGTCCAGACCAAGTGAGATGGCCCGCAAAGTGGAGTTGGAGATCCTATTGGACGACATATTCGACCTCTAGACGCAAAATAAGATTACCACTAAAGACACCTTGCAAGTGGGACTTACTGCAGAAGGAGAAAAGATTCGAGGTAACTACAGAAACACCATACTGTCCCCCGAGCTCAAGGCGGCAGCTAAGAGCCTTCGTGAGAATAAGGAGATAGTCGTCAAAAGAGGTGACAAGTCGCCAATATACATTATTCTTAAAAAAGACGAATATCTGGCAAAAATGAACCTCATACTCTCCTACTAAACTAAATTCCAAAGGGTAACGAAGGACACTACAGCCGAATTGAAAACGAAGGTAAACAGATTGATCGAAACTGTGAACGCCAAGAAATCCGGACTCCACCTGCCAAAGGTTATTGAGGAAAATACAAACTTGGTTATGCGTATGGAAATGTCAATACCCACAAGCCTGGAAACCCTCTTTGGCCAATTATCAGATAGATACCTACACTCACATACTGATTGGCTAAGCGACTCAACTGTTTGCTGACTCCTTATGTACCTTGTGGTTTCAGCCTGAAGTCTCCAAACGAATTCGTTGACTTACAGCAGGGAGCACGGGCCACGGGGATAACAGCCTCGTTGGATGTAGAGTCGCTGTTTACCAACATATCTGTGGCTGAAACAATTGGGATGATAGTGGACAGAGTGTATCATCATCCGGCTTGTACTCCTGTTGACATACCAAAAAACATACTAAGAAAGCTACTCCAAGCCTGCACTAATGAAGCACTCGTCTTCAGTCCAGATGGGCACATGCATAAGCAAGTAGATGGGGTCGCTATGGGTTCTCCCCCTAGGTGTCGTGTTTGCAAACTTCTACATGGGTACCATAGAGCAGAGGGTCTTAGTTGACATGGACTTGAAACCCGTCATATGCTGTCGGTATGTTGACAACATTTTTATGCAGGTGCCTGATGTCAGAAGTCTGCAGCAGCTGAAGGAGGCGTTCGAGCAAAATTCTGTGTTAAGTTTCACTTACGAGATGGAGAATGTTGGGAGGCTGCCCTTTCTAGATGTAACAGTCACGGAAAGGAACGGAGGCTTCCACACTGCAGTCTACACTAAGGAAACAAACATAGGAATGTGCCTCAATGCCAATAGTGACTGCCTAGTCGAGTACAAGAGAAATGTTGTCAACCCTTATGTCGACCGGGCTCTTAGCCACAGCTAAGGATGGAAGCAAGTCGATGAAGAACTCTGTAGGGTAAGGCAGGTCCTAATCAACAATGGCTTCTCTAAGGGTTACGTTGAAGACGTCATAAAAAGAAAGGTGAAACGCTATGCAACCTCTGAAGAGTCAACTAGCACAACACTTATACCCCCTATTAGACTGTTTTACAGGAACTTCTTTTTGACGGCTCATAAAACGGAGGAAAGAGTCCAGAAAGATATTATTAATAGGAACGTTATTCCTACAGACAAAAATCAGAAAATACAATTGACAATTTACTGCAAAAACAAAAAACGGCCAGCCTACTCATAAAAAACTCTCCAGACACCAAACAGAACGCCTTGAAGGAAACCAACATCGTCTATGCCTTCACATGTCCACTTGGGGACTGTAGGGCCCCAAAGAACTCAGTATATAGGCAAGACAACAACATCTCTTTCCAGGCGATTAACGATGCATAAGCAACAGGGCTCCATTAAGGAACATATAATCTCTTCCCACAGCCAGACCATCGCCAGAGAAATCTTAACAAGCAACACAAAAATCCTCGATACATACAGCAATAGCAGGAGACTCGACATCAGCGAGGCACTACACATCAAAAAGTCAACACCAGCAAATTAATGTATAACTATATTCTACCAACTTCAAGACCCCACTTCAAGATACTTTCATTCTTATGTTTTCATACCCAATTTATACCAACCTCACCCAAAACATTTGTGTCATATCACCCCTCACCCAAAACGAATATAAGCATGATATATGTTATGTGTAAACCAGATTTTGAGAATGTAAGAAGCCCTTAAGAAATGCTTTTAGGCATCAGACCAAAAATATAAATGTAAAAAATGAATTTTGGAGAGTTAATCTTTCAATTACCCTCGACAGTAAATAAAAACGTAGGAAATATTGAGAAGATTGGTGTTAAAATTATTAATCTCACCCTTTCGGTCATATTCAACAACTCTCACTAATCATAACTCACCGATCCCTTTCACAATCCGATTTCGCAATCTCAACACCATCTGGCTCGTATCTTGTAACTCTATCATCCCTACCCAGCCTCAAAACCTTAAATTTGTCCGCATTAAACTGCATCTGCCAATCTTTTGACCATTTCAAAACATTATTTAGATCGTCTTGAAGAGATAGTGAGTCGTTTTCCATGTTTATTTCCCTCCCTGTTTTTGTATCATCGGCAAATTTGCAAATATTATTGCTCAAACCTGAATCTGAATCATTTATATATATTATGAAGAACAGAGGTCCTAGGACAGAGCCTTGAGGCACTCCACTTACAACATTTTCCCAGTCTGACTTAACCTCATTAATAATAACTCTCTGTTTCCTTTAGTATAGCCATGCCCAAATCCAACCTAATATAGCACCCCCAATACCATGAGCCTCTATCTTTTTAATCAGTCTTTCACGTGGCACTGTATCAAAAGCTTTGCTAAAGTCAAAGTACACAACATCGCAAACCTTACCACTATCAACTGCCTCAACTGTGCTGGACTATAATGATATCAAATTCGTTAAATATGAACGGCCATTTGTAAACCAAGGTTGTGAATCATATATTAATTTATGTTTTTCAAGATGAAGACGAATGGTATTTGCAATTATCAATTCAAGTAACTTTCCCACATTAGACGTTAGGCTAATTGGCCGATAGTTTGACGCAAGTGATCTATCTCCTTTCTTAAATATAAAATTGGTACCATATTAGCAACCTTCCCCGACTCTGGCACTCTGCCTGACTCTATTGATTTATTACGTATGGTAGACAGTGGCTCACAAAGCTCCTCTTTGCATTCTTTAAGCACCCTGGCAAACACTTCATCCGGCCCTGGGGATTTGTTTGGTTTGAGTTTTACTATTTGTTTAAGAACATCCTCCCTGGTAACTGCTAAAATAGTCAACCTGTCCTCGTCCCCACCCACATAGACTTTTTCGGCTGAAGGCATAGTGTTAAGTTCCTCTTTAGTAAATACAGTGATAAAATATTTATTAAAAATACTACTCATCTCTTCGTCATTATCAGTTATCTGACCTGTCTCAGTTTTTAATTGTCCTATCCTTACTCTAATCTTTGTTCGATATAACTGAAAAAATCCTTTAGGATTTGTCTTTACTTTGAACTCTGTTCGTAAAACAGAAATTTTGGTCGATTTTTTTATTTTTTTTAGTTTGCAGCGTACAGTATATTTACAATGTTTTCTCATATTTTCTTACATCCCAGCAATTAATCCATTCAAACAAACCAATAAGACACTCCCATTCCATCGAACGTCTCTGTCACACCACTCTCCCCTTTCCATTCTTCACGTGCTTCTTCCGTTCCTCATCTCTTCCTGCCATAATTCTGGCGACTGTCTCATACCTTTTCTGTATTCCCCTTACTTCACACTTCATCCGTCTCTCCTCATCTCACACACAATTTGTCTACCTTCCCTCTTACACCTTTCTCTTTCAATCTCTTTCCCTAAGACATCATTTTCATACAGCTTTTCCATTCATACCTCCTCTTTTATTTACCATATCTTCCCCTCCCCTCTCTTTAGCATCATTTTCGTCATCCTTGACACTTCCCCTCAACCCGCCCTCATATACCTTCTTTACCTTGAACTCTTTCCCACCTTCTTCTATTCCATCCACCACTTTCCCCTTCCCTACCCCTTCAGAAGTCGACTCCTCACTCCCCTCCCTCCAAGGCCCACCTTCTCCTTCCTGTCCCACCTACACCACTACGACTATTACACGTTAGCAGCATCACCATTCAAAAACAATAAAATGGGGTCTGAGCCTCACCCCATACGGGCGGTATTGACAAATTCCTCCCGATACCCAATAAATAAGGAACGTCGCATCGGTTAAGGACTAATCGTGTATCCCAGAGAAAGATTCCCTGCTTCCGGGGTTTGTAAAGTTGGGGTAGATACCCACGGCTGAGAGCTGGAGTGAGTCGTATTTTGTTTGTGGGAAGTATTGGAGAGATTGTCGAAAGGGAATCTCATGTCTAATGGTTATACAGGAGGTAGAGCCGGCACTGATATCAAAAAGGTCCATGTTGTTACAAGAGGGGACCTGACTGGGTCTGTGTCGATACCTGAGATGAGGACCACACAATGACAACCGCCGCGGGTCTTTACTCCTACACATTTGGGTGCCACTGATCGCCCTGGGAGCCCTTCAGTCGACACACAGGTGGAACCGCTACTAGCGATCCGGTCTTGTACCCACGGAAGAGTAAAGGAAGACTCGGTATTAACCTCAAGACGTCGCTTCATGCGGCTACAGCAATTCCTCCATGTTTTGCCCACCATAACTAAGGTGTCACAGGTCACCTGTCACTCACCTGTGTCACTCAACTACTTATAAGGTCGCCAGCTGGGTTTGTAACTCTGCATCCCAGCAATGCAGTTCACTGGTTACACTCTGTGTCGCCAGACAATAGTACGTTGCCACACTCACAGTCTTAATTGGTGTTACTAGCCTAGGATAGCTTTCCATAAATATCAGTCCTACTCAAATACTGCCAGTCACTTGGATATTTTCCATAATATTAATAATGATAATAGTGTGGTGCATATAGTGTTACTTATATAATCATCAAAGAGAGATGGAGGGAGCACTAAAAACATCACTAAAAATGATAGAAAGTTTTCTATACAATATATATATATATATATATATATATATATATATATATATATATATATATATATATATATATATATATATATATATATATATATATAACTGAAAACTCACACCCCAGAAGTGACTCGAACCCATACTCCCACAACTGGTATGTACAGGGACGCCTTAATCCGCTTGACCATCACGACCGGACATAAGGAAGTGATAGCCGAGGCTATATGAACCACTTCCCCGCCGGCACTCGGATGGTAATCTTGGGCATAGCATTTTATCAAATCACCTCATTCTTTGGGGCACACGTGAGGAACACAAATGCAAACAAGCCTGAATGGTCCCCAGGACTATATACAACTGAAAACTCACACCCCAGAAGTGACTCGAACCCATACTCCCACAACTGGTATGTACAGGGACGCCTTAATCCGCTTGACCATCACGACCGGACATAAGGAAGTGATAGCCGAGGCTATATGAACCACTTCCCCGCCGGCACTCGGATGGTAATCTTGGGCATAGCATTTTATCAAATCACCTCATTCTTTGGGGCACACGTGAGGAACACAAATGCAAACAAGCCTGAATGGTCCCCAGGACTATATACAACTGAAAACTCACACCCCAGAAGTGACTCGAACCCATACTCCCACAACTGGTATGTACAGGGACGCCTTAATCCGCTTGACCATCACGACCGGACATAAGGAAGTGATAGCCGAGGCTATATGAACCACTTCCCCGCCGGCACTCGGATGGTAATCTTGGGCATAGCATTTTATCAAATCACCTCATTCTTTGGGGCACACGTGAGGAACACAAATGCAAACAAGCCTGAATGGTCCCCAGGACTATATACAACTGAAAACTCACACCCCAGAAGTGACTCGAACCCATACTCCCACAACTGGTATGTACAGGGACGCCTTAATCCGCTTGACCATCACGACCGGACATAAGGAAGTGATAGCCGAGGCTATATGAACCACTTCCCCGCCGGCACTCGGATGGTAATCTTGGGCATAGCATTTTATCAAATCACCTCATTCTTTGGGGCACACGTGAGGAACACAAATGCAAACAAGCCTGAATGGTCCCCAGGACTATATACAACTGAAAACTCACACCCCAGAAGTGACTCGAACCCATACTCCCACAACTGGTATGTACAGGGACGCCTTAATCCGCTTGACCATCACGACCGGACATAAGGAAGTGATAGCCGAGGCTATATGAACCACTTCCCCGCCGGCACTCGGATGGTAATCTTGGGCATAGCATTTTATCAAATCACCTCATTCTTTGGGGCACACGTGAGGAACACAAATGCAAACAAGCCTGAATGGTCCCCAGGACTATATACAACTGAAAACTCACACCCCAGAAGTGACTCGAACCCATACTCCCACAACTGGTATGTACAGGGACGCCTTAATCCGCTTGACCATCACGACCGGACATAAGGAAGTGATAGCCGAGGCTATATGAACCACTTCCCCGCCGGCACTCGGATGGTAATCTTGGGCATAGCATTTTATCAAATCACCTCATTCTTTGGGGCACACGTGAGGAACACAAATGCAAACAAGCCTGAATGGTCCCCAGGACTATATACAACTGAAAACTCACACCCCAGAAGTGACTCGAACCCATACTCCCACAACTGGTATGTACAGGGACGCCTTAATCCGCTTGACCATCACGACCGGACATAAGGAAGTGATAGCCGAGGCTATATGAACCACTTCCCCGCCGGCACTCGGATGGTAATCTTGGGCATAGCATTTTATCAAATCACCTCATTCTTTGGGGCACACGTGAGGAACACAAATGCAAACAAGCCTGAATGGTCCCCAGGACTATATACAACTGAAAACTCACACCCCAGAAGTGACTCGAACCCATACTCCCACAACTGGTATGTACAGGGACGCCTTAATCCGCTTGACCATCACGACCGGACATAAGGAAGTGATAGCCGAGGCTATATGAACCACTTCCCCGCCGGCACTCGGATGGTAATCTTGGGCATAGCATTTTATCAAATCACCTCATTCTTTGGGGCACACGTGAGGAACACAAATGCAAACAAGCCTGAATGGTCCCCAGGACTATATACAACTGAAAACTCACACCCCAGAAGTGACTCGAACCCATACTCCCACAACTGGTATGTACAGGGACGCCTTAATCCGCTTGACCATCACGACCGGACATAAGGAAGTGATAGCCGAGGCTATATGAACCACTTCCCCGCCGGCACTCGGATGGTAATCTTGGGCATAGCATTTTATCAAATCACCTCATTCTTTGGGGCACACGTGAGGAACACAAATGCAAACAAGCCTGAATGGTCCCCAGGACTATATACAACTGAAAACTCACACCCCAGAAGTGACTCGAACCCATACTCCCACAACTGGTATGTACAGGGACGCCTTAATCCGCTTGACCATCACGACCGGACATAAGGAAGTGATAGCCGAGGCTATATGAACCACTTCCCCGCCGGCACTCGGATGGTAATCTTGGGCATAGCATTTTATCAAATCACCTCATTCTTTGGGGCACACGTGAGGAACACAAATGCAAACAAGCCTGAATGGTCCCCAGGACTATATACAACTGAAAACTCACACCCCAGAAGTGACTCGAACCCATACTCCCACAACTGGTATGTACAGGGACGCCTTAATCCGCTTGACCATCACGACCGGACATAAGGAAGTGATAGCCGAGGCTATATGAACCACTTCCCCGCCGGCACTCGGATGGTAATCTTGGGCATAGCATTTTATCAAATCACCTCATTCTTTGGGGCACACGTGAGGAACACAAATGCAAACAAGCCTGAATGGTCCCCAGGACTATATACAACTGAAAACTCACACCCCAGAAGTGACTCGAACCCATACTCCCACAACTGGTATGTACAGGGACGCCTTAATCCGCTTGACCATCACGACCGGACATAAGGAAGTGATAGCCGAGGCTATATGAACCACTTCCCCGCCGGCACTCGGATGGTAATCTTGGGCATAGCATTTTATCAAATCACCTCATTCTTTGGGGCACACGTGAGGAACACAAATGCAAACAAGCCTGAATGGTCCCCAGGACTATATACAACTGAAAACTCACACCCCAGAAGTGACTCGAACCCATACTCCCACAACTGGTATGTACAGGGACGCCTTAATCCGCTTGACCATCACGACCGGACATAAGGAAGTGATAGCCGAGGCTATATGAACCACTTCCCCGCCGGCACTCGGATGGTAATCTTGGGCATAGCATTTTATCAAATCACCTCATTCTTTGGGGCACACGTGAGGAACACAAATGCAAACAAGCCTGAATGGTCCCCAGGACTATATACAACTGAAAACTCACACCCCAGAAGTGACTCGAACCCATACTCCCACAACTGGTATGTACAGGGACGCCTTAATCCGCTTGACCATCACGACCGGACATAAGGAAGTGATAGCCGAGGCTATATGAACCACTTCCCCGCCGGCACTCGGATGGTAATCTTGGGCATAGCATTTTATCAAATCACCTCATTCTTTGGGGCACACGTGAGGAACACAAATGCAAACAAGCCTGAATGGTCCCCAGGACTATATACAACTGAAAACTCACACCCCAGAAGTGACTCGAACCCATACTCCCACAACTGGTATGTACAGGGACGCCTTAATCCGCTTGACCATCACGACCGGACATAAGGAAGTGATAGCCGAGGCTATATGAACCACTTCCCCGCCGGCACTCGGATGGTAATCTTGGGCATAGCATTTTATCAAATCACCTCATTCTTTGGGGCACACGTGAGGAACACAAATGCAAACAAGCCTGAATGGTCCCCAGGACTATATACAACTGAAAACTCACACCCCAGAAGTGACTCGAACCCATACTCCCACAACTGGTATGTACAGGGACGCCTTAATCCGCTTGACCATCACGACCGGACATAAGGAAGTGATAGCCGAGGCTATATGAACCACTTCCCCGCCGGCACTCGGATGGTAATCTTGGGCATAGCATTTTATCAAATCACCTCATTCTTTGGGGCACACGTGAGGAACACAAATGCAAACAAGCCTGAATGGTCCCCAGGACTATATACAACTGAAAACTCACACCCCAGAAGTGACTCGAACCCATACTCCCACAACTGGTATGTACAGGGACGCCTTAATCCGCTTGACCATCACGACCGGACATAAGGAAGTGATAGCCGAGGCTATATGAACCACTTCCCCGCCGGCACTCGGATGGTAATCTTGGGCATAGCATTTTATCAAATCACCTCATTCTTTGGGGCACACGTGAGGAACACAAATGCAAACAAGCCTGAATGGTCCCCAGGACTATATACAACTGAAAACTCACACCCCAGAAGTGACTCGAACCCATACTCCCACAACTGGTATGTACAGGGACGCCTTAATCCGCTTGACCATCACGACCGGACATAAGGAAGTGATAGCCGAGGCTATATGAACCACTTCCCCGCCGGCACTCGGATGGTAATCTTGGGCATAGCATTTTATCAAATCACCTCATTCTTTGGGGCACACGTGAGGAACACAAATGCAAACAAGCCTGAATGGTCCCCAGGACTATATACAACTGAAAACTCACACCCCAGAAGTGACTCGAACCCATACTCCCACAACTGGTATGTACAGGGACGCCTTAATCCGCTTGACCATCACGACCGGACATAAGGAAGTGATAGCCGAGGCTATATGAACCACTTCCCCGCCGGCACTCGGATGGTAATCTTGGGCATAGCATTTTATCAAATCACCTCATTCTTTGGGGCACACGTGAGGAACACAAATGCAAACAAGCCAGAATGGTCCCCAGGACTATATACAACTGAAAACTCACACCCCAGAAGTGACTCGAACCCATACTCCCACAACTGGTATGTACAGGGACGCCTTAATCCGCTTGACCATCACGGATTAAGGCGTCCCTGTACATACCAGTTGTGGGAGTATGGGTTCGAGTCACTTCTGGGGTGTGAGTTTTCAGTTGTATATAGTCCTGGGGACCATTCAGGCTTGTTTGCATTTGTGTTCCTCACGTGTGCCCCAAAGAATGAGGTGATTTGATAAAATGCTATGCCCAAGATTACCATCCGAGTGCCGGCGGGGAAGTGGTTCATATAGCCTCGGCTATCACTTCCTTATGTCCGGTCGTGATGGTCAAGCGGATTAAGGCGTCCCTGTACATACCAGTTGTGGGAGTATGGGTTCGAGTCACTTCTGGGGTGTGAGTTTTCAGTTGTATATAGTCCTGGGGACCATTCAGGCTTGTTTGCATTTGTGTTCCTCACGTGTGCCCCAAAGAATGAGGTGATTTGATAAAATGCTATGCCCAAGATTACCATCCGAGTGCCGGCGGGGAAGTGGTTCATATAGCCTCGGCTATCACTTCCTTATGTCCGGTCGTGATGGTCAAGCGGATTAAGGCGTCCCTGTACATACCAGTTGTGGGAGTATGGGTTCGAGTCACTTCTGGGGTGTGAGTTTTCAGTTGTATATAGTCCTGGGGACCATTCAGGCTTGTTTGCATTTGTGTTCTTCACGTGTGCCCCAAAGAATGAGGTGATTTGATAAAATGCTATGCCCAAGATTACCATCCGAGTGCCGGCGGGGAAGTGGTTCATATAGCCTCGGCTATCACTTCCTTATGTCCGGTCGTGATGGTCAAGCGGATTAAGGCGTCCCTGTACATACCAGTTGTGGGAGTATGGGTTCGAGTCACTTCTGGGGTGTGAGTTTTCAGTTGTATATAGTCCTGGGGACCATTCAGGCTTGTTTGCATTTGTGTTCCTCACGTGTGCCCCAAAGAATGAGGTGATTTGATAAAATGCTATGCCCAAGATTACCATCCGAGTGCCGGCGGGGAAGTGGTTCATATAGCCTCGGCTATCACTTCCTTATGTCCGGTCGTGATGGTCAAGCGGATTAAGGCGTCCCTGTACATACCAGTTGTGGGAGTATGGGTTCGAGTCACTTCTGGGGTGTGAGTTTTCAGTTGTATATAGTCCTGGGGACCATTCAGGCTTGTTTGCATTTGTGTTCCTCACGTGTGCCCCAAAGAATGAGGTGATTTGATAAAATGCTATGCCCAAGATTACCATCCGAGTGCCGGCGGGGAAGTGGTTCATATAGCCTCGGCTATCACTTCCTTATGTCCGGTCGTGATGGTCAAGCGGATTAAGGCGTCCCTGTACATACCAGTTGTGGGAGTATGGGTTCGAGTCACTTCTGGGGTGTGAGTTTTCAGTTGTATATAGTCCTGGGGACCATTCAGGCTTGTTTGCATTTGTGTTCCTCACGTGTGCCCCAAAGAATGAGGTGATTTGATAAAATGCTATGCCCAAGATTACCATCCGAGTGCCGGCGGGGAAGTGGTTCATATAGCCTCGGCTATCACTTCCTTATGTCCGGTCGTGATGGTCAAGCGGATTAAGGCGTCCCTGTACATACCAGTTGTGGGAGTATGGGTTCGAGTCACTTCTGGGGTGTGAGTTTTCAGTTGTATATAGTCCTGGGGACCATTCAGGCTTGTTTGCATTTGTGTTCCTCACGTGTGCCCCAAAGAATGAGGTGATTTGATAAAATGCTATGCCCAAGATTACCATCCGAGTGCCGGCGGGGAAGTGGTTCATATAGCCTCGGCTATCACTTCCTTATGTCCGGTCGTGATGGTCAAGCGGATTAAGGCGTCCCTGTACATACCAGTTGTGGGAGTATGGGTTCGAGTCACTTCTGGGGTGTGAGTTTTCAGTTGTATATAGTCCTGGGGACCATTCAGGCTTGTTTGCATTTGTGTTCCTCACGTGTGCCACAAAGAATGAGGTGATTTGATAAAATGCTATGCCCAAGATTACCATCCGAGTGCCGGCGGGGAAGTGGTTCATATAGCCTCGGCTATCACTTCCTTATGTCCGGTCGTGATGGTCAAGCGGATTAAGGCGTCCCTGTACATACCAGTTGTGGGAGTATGGGTTCGAGTCACTTCTGGGGTGTGAGTTTTCAGTTGTATATAGTCCTGGGGACCATTCAGGCTTGTTTGCATTTGTGTTCCTCACGTGTGCCCCAAAGAATGAGGTGATTTGATAAAATGCTATGCCCAAGATTACCATCCGAGTGCCGGCGGGGAAGTGGTTCATATAGCCTCGGCTATCACTTCCTTATGTCCGGTCGTGATGGTCAAGCGGATTAAGGCGTCCCTGTACATACCAGTTGTGGGAGTATGGGTTCGAGTCACTTCTGGGGTGTGAGTTTTCAGTTGTATATAGTCCTGGGGACCATTCAGGCTTGTTTGCATTTGTGTTCCTCACGTGTGCCCCAAAGAATGAGGTGATTTGATAAAATGCTATGCCCAAGATTACCATCCGAGTGCCGGCGGGGAAGTGGTTCATATAGCCTCGGCTATCACTTCCTTATGTCCGGTCGTGATGGTCAAGCGGATTAAGGCGTCCCTGTACATACCAGTTGTGGGAGTATGGGTTCGAGTCACTTCTGGGGTGTGAGTTTTCAGTTGTATATAGTCCTGGGGACCATTCAGGCTTGTTTGCATTTGTGTTCCTCACGTGTGCCCCAAAGAATGAGGTGATTTGATAAAATGCTATGCCCAAGATTACCATCCGAGTGCCGGCGGGGAAGTGGTTCATATAGCCTCGGCTATCACTTCCTTATGTCCGGTCGTGATGGTCAAGCGGATTAAGGCGTCCCTGTACATACCAGTTGTGGGAGTATGGGTTCGAGTCACTTCTGGGGTGTGAGTTTTCAGTTGTATATAGTCCTGGGGACCATTCAGGCTTGTTTGCATTTGTGTTCCTCACGTGTGCCCCAAAGAATGAGGTGATTTGATAAAATGCTATGCCCAAGATTACCATCCGAGTGCCGGCGGGGAAGTGGTTCATATAGCCTCGGCTAGCACTTCCTTATGTCCGGTCGTGATGGTCAAGCGGATTAAGGCGTCCCTGTACATACCAGTTGTGGGAGTATGGGTTCGAGTCACTTCTGGGGTGTGAGTTTTCAGTTGTATATAGTCCTGGGGACCATTCAGGCTTGTTTGCATTTGTGTTCCTCACGTGTGCCCCAAAGAATGAGGTGATTTGATAAAATGCTATGCCCAAGATTACCATCCGAGTGCCGGCGGGGAAGTGGTTCATATAGCCTCGGCTATCACTTCCTTATGTCCGGTCGTGATGGTCAAGCGGATTAAGGCGTCCCTGTACATACCAGTTGTGGGAGTATGGGTTCGAGTCACTTCTGGGGTGTGAGTTTTCAGTTGTATATAGTCCTGGGGACCATTCAGGCTTGTTTGCATTTGTGTTCCTCACGTGTGCCCCAAAGAATGAGGTGATTTGATAAAATGCTATGCCCAAGATTACCATCCGAGTGCCGGCGGGGAAGTG
This sequence comes from Procambarus clarkii, assembly GCF_040958095.1. Taxonomy (NCBI): domain Eukaryota; kingdom Metazoa; phylum Arthropoda; class Malacostraca; order Decapoda; family Cambaridae; genus Procambarus; species Procambarus clarkii. The sequence continues at coordinate 33,619,276 of NC_091194.1, forward strand.
GTTCATATAGCCTCGGCTATCACTTCCTTATGTCCGGTCGTGATGGTCAAGCGGATTAAGGCGTCCCTGTACATACCAGTTGTGGGAGTATGGGTTCGAGTCACTTCTGGGGTGTGAGTTTTCAGTTGTATATAGTCCTGGGGACCATTCAGGCTTGTTTGCATTTGTGTTCCTCACGTGTGCCCCAAAGAATGAGGTGATTTGATAAAATGCTATGCCCAAGATTACCATCCGAGTGCCGGCGGGGAAGTGGTTCATATAGCCTCGGCTATCACTTCCTTATGTCCGGTCGTGATGGTCAAGCGGATTAAGGCGTCCCTGTACATACCAGTTGTGGGAGTATGGGTTCGAGTCACTTCTGGGGTGTGAGTTTTCAGTTGTATATAGTCCTGGGGACCATTCAGGCTTGTTTGCATTTGTGTTCCTCACGTGTGCCCCAAAGAATGAGGTGATTTGATAAAATGCTATGCCCAAGATTACCATCCGAGTGCCGGCGGGGAAGTGGTTCATATAGCCTCGGCTATCACTTCCTTATGTCCGGTCGTGATGGTCAAGCGGATTAAGGCGTCCCTGTACATACCAGTTGTGGGAGTATGGGTTCGAGTCACTTCTGGGGTGTGAGTTTTCAGTTGTATATAGTCCTGGGGACCATTCAGGCTTGTTTGCATTTGTGTTCCTCACGTGTGCCCCAAAGAATGAGGTGATTTGATAAAATGCTATGCCCAAGATTACCATCCGAGTGCCGGCGGGGAAGTGGTTCATATAGCCTCGGCTATCACTTCCTTATGTCCGGTCGTGATGGTCAAGCGGATTAAGGCGTCCCTGTACATACCAGTTGTGGGAGTATGGGTTCGAGTCACTTCTGGGGTGTGAGTTTTCAGTTGTATATAGTCCTGGGGACCATTCAGGCTTGTTTGCATTTGTGTTCCTCACGTGTGCCCCAAAGAATGAGGTGATTTGATAAAATGCTATGCCCAAGATTACCATCCGAGTGCCGGCGGGGAAGTGGTTCATATAGCCTCGGCTATCACTTCCTTATGTCCGGTCGTGATGGTCAAGCGGATTAAGGCGTCCCTGTACATACCAGTTGTGGGAGTATGGGTTCGAGTCACTTCTGGGGTGTGAGTTTTCAGTTGTATATAGTCCTGGGGACCATTCAGGCTTGTTTGCATTTGTGTTCCTCACGTGTGCCCCAAAGAATGAGGTGATTTGATAAAATGCTATGCCCAAGATTACCATCCGAGTGCCGGCGGGGAAGTGGTTCATATAGCCTCGGCTATCACTTCCTTATGTCCGGTCGTGATGGTCAAGCGGATTAAGGCGTCCCTGTACATACCAGTTGTGGGAGTATGGGTTCGAGTCACTTCTGGGGTGTGAGTTTTCAGTTGTATATAGTCCTGGGGACCATTCAGGCTTGTTTGCATTTGTGTTCCTCACGTGTGCCCCAAAGAATGAGGTGATTTGATAAAATGCTATGCCCAAGATTACCATCCGAATGCCGGCGGGGAAGTGGTTCATATAGCCTCGGCTATCACTTCCTTATGTCCGGTCGTGATGGTCAAGCGGATTAAGGCGTCCCTGTACATACCAGTTGTGGGAGTATGGGTTCGAGTCACTTCTGGGGTGTGAGTTTTCAGTTGTATATAGTCCTGGGGACCATTCAGGCTTGTTTGCATTTGTGTTCCTCACGTGTGCCCCAAAGAATGAGGTGATTTGATAAAATGCTATGCCCAAGATTACCATCCGAGTGCCGGCGGGGAAGTGGTTCATATAGCCTCGGCTATCACTTCCTTATGTCCGGTCGTGATGGTCAAGCGGATTAAGGCGTCCCTGTACATACCAGTTGTGGGAGTATGGGTTCGAGTCACTTCTGGGGTGTGAGTTTTCAGTTGTATATAGTCCTGGGGACCATTCAGGCTTGTTTGCATATATATATATATATATATATATATATATATATTTATAAACCTAGAAGGGGTACCACCTCTGGTGCAAGTGTAGGGACCCATAGCCTCGGAGAAGAAAATAAAGAGTACTCAGAGAAGACCTTGTGGATCCTCACTGAACACCTTGATATTTTCTTCTCCTACCACCCCTATTCTTTTGGTATGTGTGTATATTTATCTAACTTTATTTGAAAATTGTCATTACGCAAAAAAGTTACAATATTGATTACATGCAGGGTGCAAGGCTGCTTGTCACAAGTTGTACAGCTCCTCCAGCTCCTCAGATGGCGGGCAGGAACCATGGATGCAGTGAGCATTTCGTCTCTGGATTGCCACACTAAGGCGCTGAAAAAGAAAACTGGCAGCTCTAGGGTCTCTAGTTGTTTCGATTAGCTTAGACCCCAACTCCTTCAAAAAAAAAAAAAAAAAAAAAATATATATATATATATATATATATATATATATATATATATATATATATATATATATATATATATAAATATATATATATATATATATATATATATACATATATATATATATATATATATATATATATATATATATATATATATATATATATATATATATATATATATATATATATATATGTCGTACCTAGTAGCCAGAACGCACTTCTCAGTCTAATATGCAAGGCCCGATTTGCCTAATAAGCCAAGTTTCCCTGAATTAATATATTTTTTCTAATTTTTTTCTTATGAAATGATAAAGCTACCCATTTCATTATGTTTGAGGTCAATTTTTTTTTTATTGGAGTTAAAATTAACGTAGATATATGACCGAACCTAACCAACCCTACCTAACCTAACCTAACCTATCTTTATAGGTTAGGTTAGGTTAGGTAGCTGAAAAAGTTAGGTTAGGTTAGGTTAGGTAGGTTAGGTCGTCAAAAAAACATTAATTCATGAAAACTTGGCTTATATATATAAGCTTATATATATTATATATATAATATATATATATATATATATATATATTTATATATATATATATATATAAATATATATATATATATATATATATATATATATATATATATATATATATATATATATATATATATATATATATATATATATATATATATATATAGACATAGGCGGGCTCTGGGCGCTATACATATATATATATATATATATATATATATATATATATTTATATATGTCGTACCTAGTAGCCAGAACTCATTTCTCAGCCTACTATGCAAGGCCCGATTTGCCTAATTAGCCAAGTTTTCATGAATTAATTGTTTTTCGGCTACCGAACCTACCTAACCTAACCTAACCTAACTTTTTCGGCTACATAACCCAACCTAACTTATAGAGATAGGTTAGGTTAGGTTAGGTAGGGTTGGTTAGGTTCGGTCATATATCTACGTTAATTTTAACTCCAATGAAAAAAATTGAACTCATACATAATGAAATGGGTAGCTTTATCATTTCATAAGAAAAAATTTAGAGAAAATATATTAATTCAGGAAAACTTGGCTTATTAGGCAAATCGGGTCATGCATAGTAGGCTGAGAAGTGAGTTCTGGCTACTAGGTACGACATATATATATATATATATATATATATATATATATATATATATATATATATATATATATATATATATATATATATATATATATATAAATATATATATATATATATATATATATATATATATATATATATTATATATATAATATATATAAGCTTATATATATAAGGCTTATATATATAAGCCAAGTTTTCATGAATTAATGTTTTTTTGACGACCTAACCTACCTAACCTAACTTTTTCGGCTACCTAACCTAACCTAACCTATAAAGATAGGTTAGGTTAGGTTAGGTAGGGTTGGTTAGGTTCGGTCATATATCTACGTTAATTTTAACTCCAATAAGATAAAATTGACCTCATACATAATGAAATGGGTAGCTTTATAATTTCATAAGAAAAAAATTAGAGAAAATATATTAATTCAGAAAAACTTGGCTTATTAGGCAAATCGGGCCTTGCATAGTAGGCTGAGAAATGCGTTCTGGCTACTAGGTACGACATATATATATATATATATATATATATATGTCGTACCTAGTAGCCAGAACTCACTTCTGAGCCTACTATGCAAGGCCCGATTTGCCTAATACGCCAAGTTTTCATGAAATAATTGCTTTTCGACTACCTAACCTACCTAACCTAACCTAACCTAACTTTTTCGGCTACCTAACCTAACCTAACCTATAAATATAGGTTAGGTTAGGTTAGGTAGGGTTGGTTAGGTTCGGTCATATATCTACGTTAATTTTAACTCCAATAAAAAAAATTGACCTCTTACATAATGAAATGGGTTGCTTTATCATTTCATGAGAAAAAAATTAGAGAAAATATCTTAATTCATGAAAACTTGGCTTATTAGGCAAATCGGGCCTTGCATTGTAGGCTGAAAAGTGAGTTCTGGCTTCTAGGTACGACATATATATATATATATATATATATATATATGTCGTACCTAGTAGCCAGAACTCATTTCTCAGCCTACTATTCAAGGCCCGATTTGCCTAATAAGCCAAGTTTTCCTGAATTAATATATTTACTATAATTTTTTTCTTATGAAATGATAAAGCTACCCTTTTCACTATGTATGAGGTCAATTTTTTTTTATTGGAGTTAAAATTAACGTAGATATATGACCGAACCTAACCAACCCTACCTAACCTAACCTATATATATAGGTAAGGTTAGGTTAGGTAGCCAAAAAAAGCTAGGTTAGGTTAGGTAGGTTAGGTAGACGAAAAAACATTAATTCATGAAAACTTGGCTTATTAGGCAAATCGGGCCTTGCATAGTAGGCTGAGAAGTGAGTTCTGGCTACTAGGTACGACATATATATATATATATATATATATATATATATATATATATATATATATATATATATATATATATATATATATATATATATATATATATATATATATATATATATATATATATATATATATATATATATATATATATATATATATATGTGTGTATAGCGCCCAGAGCCCGCCCATGTCGCAGCTCTCAACAGATAGCCAGGCTTCTCCAAGCCAAGATGAGCCATCAAGCAGGGATAGACACGGTAGATGTCAGACGCGTGACAGGGTATGCTATATCCGGTTGAGGGACGATAATGTGCGCATTCATTCCAACAACGGAGTCAAGTGTTTGGGTTCTGAGCGCCCTCCCAGGGAGAACACTAATCAACAGGCCACACCGCCCGTAAGGCAAAACACCTCCCAGATCTTCATTCTCACAGAAAATTTATTAGTAGCTATCAAAGCAACATCGGCCAGAACCTTGCAACACATCCCTAAAGAAGCCCATTCCCATGCAGCAGCCAAATTATCTGCCCTCTTGAGAAAGGTCAACGACTCTCCTGGAACGACCCAAGCATGGCACAACCTCCTAATGTTTGGCAACATATGTCTAGCCACCCCTGCAAGGAGAGACAAAACCTTAGCTGCCTCAGTCATCAAAGCTATAAATGATTTTCCCAGGGAGGACAACCAGGTGCGCCTTCCCACTCGCGCGAGAAACACCCACGGCAGGAAGAGCAACAGTGGCATATCCGAGAGATCAAAAATCAGAACATCAGTCACCAAGAAAATAGAAGAAGGAAACACTATTGGCGCAATACGAGTCATCACCAGTGAGGACTCAATTGCCGACAGAGATGCCGCAACAGCTCAAGCCCTAAGGGAGAAACACCCACCCAGGGCTCCGCGTGAGGACGATATTGTACAAGTGGGGGCTACCGGAGCAGAACCTCTCTGGGTGGCTGAATCTGTGGTCCATAAAGCAGCCATGTCCTTCCTAACAGGATCAGCAGGTGGGTTCACAGGACTAAAACCCAACCACCTCAAGCAAATGCTCAACCCTGCACTGGGTGACATTGCAAAGAACCTCTTGGTGGAACTAACCAGATTCACCAACACATGTCTAGCTGGCAACATACCAGCGTCCATAAGACCTATCTTTTTTGGGGCATCTCTCTGTGCTCTAAAGAAAAAGGATGAAGGGATCAGGCCAATAGCTGTGGGCAATTCTCTCCGGCGTCTCGTCGCAAAGGCAGCTGCAAGAACAGTTAGTGATGCAGCGGCCAACATGCTGAAGCCAAAACAGCTCGGGTTTGGCATTCCACAAGGGTGTGAGGCGGCAGCCCATGCAGCTCGAGCCTTCATCGCCAACATCACAGACGAAAAGGCCCTTATCAAGCTAGATTTCAAAAATGCCTTCAATTTGGTGCGGAGGGATGCTGTACTCCGTGCGGTTCATAGTCATTTCCCTTCCCTCTACCCTTTTGTACATTCATGCTACAATATGGATCTTAAGCTACTTTTTGGCGAACATGAAATTGACTAGCGAGAAGGCGTCCAACAGGGTGACCCCCTTGCTCCTCTCCTTTTCTGCTTAGTCATCAAACAAGTCACAGAGGTCCTGTCCAGCGACTTTAACATCTGGTTCTTGGATGATGGTACCCTAGCTGGTTCCCAAGACTCAATCCTGGAGGACATCAGAAAAATCCAGGAGCAAGGTGCAGTTTTAGGCCTCACCCTGAACCCTTCTAAATGTGAAATAATATGTTCCAACCAGGGCATCGTAGAGAGAATAGAGGGTCTTCTGCCAAATATCCATAAAACTAAACCTGAAGACAGCACACTGCTAGGAGCTCCCCTGGGGTTGAAAGCCATCGATGAGGTCCTTGATAAGAAAATCGCCGACCTTAAGAGGATGGATGGGAGGATTGAGGATATTGATGCTCATGATGCACTCTACCTCATCACCAGATGTCTGTCCCTCCCCAGGTTAACCTACTTTCTGAGGTGTTCACCATCTTACAGAAGCCAAAAACTAAGTGAGTATGACCGGTTACTGAAATCAATGCTAGAAAAAGCCCTTAACCTCTCTCTCGATGACCTACAGTGGAAACAAGCCTCTCTTCCCGTAAGACTTGGAGGCCTCGGAGTTCGAACAGCAACGCAAATCGCTGTTCCAGCCTTCCTGTCCTCCTTATCAGCATCCGACAACCTTGTGAAGGAAATTCTACCTGCCCACTTACATCAGCTGGCAGGTGTACTTGATCCCAATTTTACACGCTGTGCCACAGAGTGGGCCTCTCGTGCAGGCCAATCACCTCAACCACCATCCCCAAAAGCCCACAAGCAATCCAGCTGGGATGGCCCCCATTGTAGACCAAGTTGCTGCAGAGTGCCTGGGTGCTGCAACAACACAACACGACATTGCTCGCCTCACAGCAGTAGCAGCACCACATGCAGGGGATTTCCTGTTAGCAACCCCAATGTCGGCAACTGGCACGCGTCTCACACCACACGCCCTCCGAATTGCTGTGGCCCTCCGCCTTGCTGCCCCAATCCACACCAGATATAGGTGTATTTGCGGCGAGGTGGTGGCTGACAGGTACGGCCACCATGGCCTACTCTGCCAAAGCACAGGGGGATGGCACTCGAGGCACAGTGAAGTTAACGACATCATCAAGAGGAACCTCACCACAGCTGGATGCCCAGCTGAAAGAGAGCCCCGTTACCTAACACCCCGTAACTCTGATGCTCTTATTGGTTGCCCGGATGGTATCACAGTGAACCCCTGGAAGAATGGCAAGCAGTTGGTATGGGACTACACGTGCGTATCAACCCTGGCTAACACCTACATTAACCTCAGTGTTGCACAATCAGGTGGCGCTGCCACCCACAGGGAAGCAGCCAAATCCCGTAAGAATAGAGAACTGGATCACCACTACAATTTTGTCCCCATTGCTTCTGAGACACTCGGCACCTGGGGTAAAAGTGCTACCAGTTTTTTTAAGGAACTGGGTTCTAGGCTCATTGAAACAACAAGGGACCCAAGAGCTGCAAGCTTTCTTTTCCAGCGCCTCAGTGTGGTGATACAGAGGGGAAATGCACACTGCATCCAGGGTTCCTGCCCGCCATCTGAGCAGCTGGAGGAACTCGAGAACCTATGATAACCATCTTTGTAACCCATATGTAACTCCTTTTTTGTAACAAAGTTCAAATAAAGTAAATATATATGTGTACATACAAAAGAATGGGGGTGGTAGGAGAAGATAATATTAGTGTTCAGTGAGAAACCACAAGGTCTCCTCTGAATACTTTTTATTTTCTTCTCCGAGGCTATGGGTCCCCACATTGGCCCCAGAGGTGGTACCCTCACAAACATTTATATATATATATATATAAATATATATATATATATATATATATATATATATATATATATATATATATATATATATATAAATATATATATATATATATATTTATATATATATATATATATATATATATATGTATATATATATATATATATATATATATATATATATATATATATATATATATATATATATATATATATATATACATATATATATATATATATATATATATATATATATATATATATATATATATATATATATATATATATATATATATATATATTGTGACAGTAACGCGTTGGTGTTCAGCTGTTTCAAAAGCTAGGGGTATGGCCTCGTCACATAAAGAAACAAAAAGAAAAAAGCTGGAACTTTCGTCTGTGGTAAGGTAATGGGAAGACACACAAAACACAAGTAAATTTAACATTGAAATTTTAATTACGTTAGAAAAGCAAGACATGAATAAAATTGGGCATAAAAATTGTAACAGATAAATCAATCAAACAAAATAATAAGAATAATCACTGGCAAATGAAAAGTTACGTTAATACAAGTGAATAATAGCAAAGTAAATTATATTAGTGCAGGAATATTGGCTTCAAGCTGCCACCTCCCTTAGTACACGTAAGCCAAGGCTTAGTCTACCAATGAGACGTGTTAACTTGTGTGGAGCACGATATATTCTGCCTTCCCTAGGTCGCGGTAGCTCAGACATCAGCTCGTGTGGCGGGTGGTGGGAGCAGGTGCGACGGGCATCAGCCAATCAGCGACAGGCAGGCGATGGACAAGCAGTTTGCCGGTTTAACGGTGGCGGAGGTGAGCAGGTGTCCCGGTGCTGGATACGTTTGCTCTCTGGGCAAAACTTGGTGTTGTACTTGTTGGATATATCTTCTATATTAGTTGTTACTGGGACGTAGTTTGGAGGGAAGAGCAGGCTCAATCTCTCTTGAAAGAGATTATCGTCACAATATATATATATATATATATATATATATATATATATATATATATATATATATATATATATATATATATATATATATTATATATATATATGTACCGTCCACAGGTACGTTGGTAAACAGCGAGACGAGACAATCGGAATGATAGCCGACAGAGTGTATCGTGATCCAGCCTGTACTCCTCTTGACATACCAGAAAATATTCTGAGGAAACTACTCCAAGCTTGTACTAAAGAGGCACCCTTCTTGAGCCCGGATGGGCACATGTATAAGCAAGTAGATGGGGTCGCCATGGGTTCTCCCCTAGGTGTCCTGTTTGCAAACTTCTATATGGGTACCATCAAGCAAAAAGTCTTAGTCGACATGAACTTGAAACCGGTCATATACTGCAGGTATGTTGACGACATTTTTACACAGGTACCTGATGTCAGACATCTGCAG